>NC_088423.1:41464328-42064328 GCF_034236695.1 Oncorhynchus nerka | reverse complement strand
AATTCTGACTCGAGATGTGCAATGTCTTCATACTTGATCTGGGGAAACACTGGGGATGTGCTTGGGAGTAGAGAGAAGTTTCTCCGGCTCAGTAAAGCCTCAAACATAAATTGTCCGCAACAGTGAAATGGGCTACTTCTTTTGTAAATTAATGAGGAGGCGGAACACACCTCAATTCAAACTGTTGTTTATTTATTTTTAATACAAAAACTTGTTAGAAAATAATTTGAAATTGACAAGTTGAAACAACCTATAGATAATTAGCAGGCAGCGTGCTTTGGTTTGAGGGCAGTGCAGGTTAACTGTCCTGTTGCGTAACAAGTATGTTACAGTACCTGATGTCTCTCTGGAAGGAGATTTTTGCCCTGAGCTCATCTACTCACCCTGAGCTCTTCAGAGTGTGCAGCTTAACATTGTAAGCTGGAAAACACTCGGTTTGTTATTTTTTGATTGAAACACAACCAATATCCATTACATACGAATACAGGAGGAAGTGGGGGACTTCCAACAATGGCGATGCTCTAACAAGACGCATCTGTGTAGCATCCTCGAACTTTCGAACAATTTGAAGGCATTTTGAATGGTTTACCTGTTCGCTAACAGTGAGTAGGAAGTTAAAACATCTATTGTATCGCCAAAGCAAAAGATGCCCAATATGTCAAAACCTCAGATGAGGCATGGAAAAATGCCCCTCTCTGACAGCCCTCCTTCGGCCTTGGCGGATGCTAGCTCGGAAGAAGCACTAGCATGGTTCAGAATGGAGATGGACAAGGGTATAACAAAAATCCAAGAGACAATTTCTGAACACCTCAGCAAAATTGATGTATGGGTCGATAAATTCCATGAAGACCAGAAAGTCACAAAGGGACGAGTGACAAAGTTAGAAAAAGACCATGCTGACCACCAGGCTGCCATCCTGGATGTGGCGCTCAAATTTGAGACTTCAAGGTTTGCCGGAGGCCGTGGAGGGAAGAGACGCAATCTCCTTTCTACAGGAATGGATTTCCGAAATTCCCGCTGGAGATCGAGAGGGCCCAATCGCACCCTACAGAGGTGCTGCGTGGCCAGGTTGCACCCAGAGCATTTGTCATTACATTTCTATGGTACCAGGACATTGTACGCATCCTCTCTGCTGCCTGAGCAAAGGGAGAGCTCAAGTACGGAGATGCCAGAATCATGATCTTTCCGGATCTTTCTCCCACACTACACAATAGGAGGATGGCTTTCTCCCCACTGAAAAGACTTCTGCTTCAGGCTGGCTTGGCATACGGCCTGTGCTACCCAGCGACTGTACATCCACACTATGCCAGGTAGCTAAAGTTTTGCTGTATACTTTTATTTTACGCAGAGGTCCAGTCTGGTTTGTTTAAATAGTTATGTGACTTTTGACAGGGTTTCAAGCCTAACTATGTTGTTTACATTACTTCAGGGAATTGTAGCTTCTTTTACGTTAGCTGGCTTGTTTATTGTTAGAGATGTATGCAATCGTAGTGATACCGAGACAGGGATAAGCTACTCACTGGCGGGCCGCCTAATTGCCAACTAGCTGATAGCTTTACACTTGTGTATGTGCGTACATGTGTATATTTATAATATTCTTTGGGGGGAGGGTGAACTCAGGAGGATGGTGATTGTTTAACTACTTGTCCCTATTTTATATTTGAGAGATGATAGTTATCGTCTGGTAAAGGTTTTCATTTATACATCATAGCTTGATGTCTTTGTTCCTGACCAGCTGGGGTGCGTTTGTGGTCATCGCTTTTGACGCCGCGCGGCACAGGGTTTGTGGTAGGGTCAGGGTATTAGCTCACGAGATGTTTACTACTTTATGCTTTCATAATTTCCTTTTATACATGTTGTATACAATTTTGTTTCTTTCCCTTTCCCTATTTCTTATTTTCTTTAAAGATGTCGGCACCTAATAACTATACATTTATGACACTATTACCATTGTGAATGACTGTACTAAATGCCCAGTCAAGTGCAAACAGAGTCTGAATTATCTAAAGCAGCATAAGGTTGATCTAGCTCTTCTTCCAGAGACACACCTGACTGACTCTGAGCATGATAAACTGAAGAGAGAGTGGGTGGGTCAAGTGTACTATTAATCTTTCACCTCTCGGGCAAGAAGGGTGGCCATACTCATTAATAAGCATTGCCCCTTTCAGATACAATCTCAGATTAAAGACAAAGGGGGTAGGTATGTGATCATTCAAGGTTTCATTAACACAGAGCCCATTACCATTGGGAATGTGTATGGGCCTAACCATAATGATCCTACATTTTACCAAGACATCTTTTAGAACGTGTCCATCATCAGAGATAATAATGGCAGAGGATTTTACTTGGTACTGGACCATTCCAGTGATAGATCTTCCTCTAATAGTATCAACCTCACACAGGCAGCTAAAATGTTAAAAGCAGAAATGAAACATTTTGGACTTGTAGACGTATGGAGATTTCACAACCAAAGGGTTAAAGAATACTCATTTTACTCCCCAGTTGTTCACAGTCCTGAGGAAATTAATCTAGTCTTCAGGGAGTTTTATGAAACATTGTACAAGTCTGAAGGTGATGCCCCTGTCACAATTCATGAGTTTTTGAACAAACTCAATTTACAAACATTAACTGATGAGGATAGAGAGCACTTGGAGAAAGAGATTATATCAGAGGAAATTAGGGAATCCATTTTCAACACTGCTGGGGGAAAATCACCAGGGTTAGACGGATTCCTTATTGAATTCCATCGATCCTTTTTACCCAAACTAATTGAGCCTCTTTGCAGTATGTTTAATTATGCCATAGAGACAGAAAAGCTCCCAGACACACTTGAACAGTCACTTGGGTATGAATTGGATAGATGGGTAAGAATTGGATAGATGGGTATCAATTGGATAGATGGGTAAGAATTGGATAGATGGGTATGAATTGGATAGATGGCGGGATTTACCAATTTATCTTATTGGGCGGGTCAATTGTGTAAAGATGAATATATTACCAAAATTATTGTACATTTTTCAAACCTTGCCCTTTTCTATCCCCCAAGTTTTTTTCAAACAACTTAATAGGAAGGTTTCTTCATTTCTGTGGAAAGGGAAACCCCCCAGAGTGAAACTCACAACTTTATGCAAACCATTCTCAGAAGGAGGACTTACTCAACTGACTTCCAGTTGTATTACAGGGCATCTCAGTTAAAGGCTGTGTGGGTATGGCAAAATAAAACAACAAGTTCACCCTCTTGGAGACAGAGGAGGAGTGTCTGACCCCTGCTACATTGGCATCTATACCTTATATTAGCCCACCTAAAGCTTTGCTAGGTCTCATAAACAACCCTTTCATTAAAAACACTTTAAATATATGGATTGAAGTCTGTAAACAAACAGAAGGGCTTAGATCTATATATGAACAAACATCTTTCTATAATAACCCCATCCTACCCAAAGCCCGGAGAGATGGTATTACATTTTATTGGTTCAACAAAGAAATTAAAACATTTGGTAATCTATACAGAGAAGGTGAATCCTTTCAACAACTGGCATCTCATTTTCAGTTACCTCAAACTAATTTCAAGTACCTACAGGTTAGGCATTATATTGCCACTCAGCAGGGAGTTAGGATTCAGCCCATGGGTAAACCTAAAACTGATAAACTGTGGCTGGAAAGGAAAGGGGTAAAAGTTGTCATTTCCTACATGTACTCTGGTCTTCAAGCTCTGTTGGGGAATGATGACCTCTGAAAGCTTGCATGAAGTGGCATGATGACCTTGGTCTCATTTTTGAGGATGAGAAATGGGGAAAGCTCTTTTTTAGATGCTCACGTCTTTCATTTAACACAAAGCACAAGTTGATGCAATTCAATATTTTACATAGGGTCTACTTCACACCAGAGAGACAGTATAAGATCAATTCTAAATATTCAACATTTTGCCCAAGGTGTAAAATGGGAGTGGGCACACTTATGCATGTTTTTGTCCTGCCCTGAACTAAGCAATTATTGGAAAGACATTATTGTCACGTTCTGACCTTAGTTCTTTTGTTATGTCTTTGTTTTAGTATGGTTAGGGCGTGAGTTGGGTGGGTTGTCTATGTTCCCTTTTCTATGTTTTGAGATTTCTGTGTTTGGCCTGGTAGGGTTCTCTATCAGAGGCAGCTGTCAATCGTTGTCCCTGATTGAGAACCATACTTGGGTAGCCTGGTTTCACTTTTGAGTTGTGGGTGATTGTTTCCTGTGTCTGTGTTTGCACCATACGGGACTGTTTTGATTTTCGTTTGTTCTTTCACTTTGTTATTTTGTATTTTGTAGTGTTCAGTTTTACATATTAAAATGGACAGTTACCACGCTGCAAATTGGTCCGATATCTCTTACTCCTCGTCAGAAGAAGAAGACGATCGTTACGATTATTCAGATCTTATCACAGGTCACTAATATGATGATACCACTAGATCCTTCCCTTATTCTTCTTGGAGATTATTCTGTTCTACCAGTTAATATTTGTAGCAAAACCAGATTCATTAAATTAGCAGTCATTGCAGCCAATAAATGCACAGCTATTATATGGAAGAGTGACACTCCGCCAAGCAAGCAGATGTGGTTAAAATAACTATCTTCCTATATTTCATCTGAAAAAATAACATACAAATGACGTAATAAACCCTTTGAATTTACTGATGTCTGGGGGGACTTTCAGCAGTTTCTGGAGACGTCACCTTAGCTGCCTCATTACTACTTTCCTCATTAATGTATTATTATTATTTGTTTTTGTGTTGAATCATTTATTTTCTAGCATGGAATGTGAAGGTCATTCTGTTTCTTTTTTTGTTGTTAATCAGTGAAGCTAATACCGGTAGAGTGGAGGGTGGGGGTGTTCCTGTGTGGGGAGGGAAGGGTTTCACACGATGTGCCCCCATATAGCATGGTGTTTTGTGTAGGTGGAAGGAATAATGGGGCATTATCTGTGTTATATTTTGATGATTGTTCAATTGTAAAAAAAAAAAAAAAAAAAAATGCCAATACATATATTGTACAAAAAAATACAAATACAGAACTTGTTTTTGCGTGGATTCCGCGATGCAGTTAGCTTTTAACAGCAAGGACCACACATTTCTTGTCCCGGAATCCCGCTTAACAGACAGGTTTAAACGTTCTTGACAGAGACGCTAAGCTGCTAGCCATCTAAGCTAACGTAGTTGGTACCAGATTAGTTTTGCAATAGAGCCCTCTTTGTCTGGAGAAATAAATTAATGGTTCCAGCACTGGATAAATAAATGAACGGTTCGAGGACTGTAGGAGCTGTATCTATTACGCACTGTTTTGGGACAAACCGGACCACTCGGAGTTCCAATGCGGCAACTGTTTACTTGCCGAGGATTATAGGCTTGAGGTGGCTTCATTGATCACACAGGTTGCCTGCCTACGTAAGAAAAGAAAGAGTGGAATGTTGACTTTTTCTACACCGGTGGCTGGACGGCGTTCACACTTGTTGGATGCATCTCCACCTTAACGTTTGTCATTATCCAACTGGCCTGTGTTGCCCGGAGCTACCCCATCTGATAAAGGAGTCGAAGGAGCACAGCAAGAGAAGCAAGACAATCAATGATGGTCGCATGTCATGAGCCGTGGAAGCCGAAGACAGCGACTTCCCGCAAAGCAGTCTACACTCCAAACGAGAGGCCCGGAGAAGATACAAACAACAAATAGTTTGGCCGTCCTGGAGCCTGATTTTCCAGCACATTCGTCGCTGGGGGTACCTATGTCTGCGGCCGCAGTGCCTACAACTACGAATTCGACGTCGACAACCTTCCATCTCTGTTCTGGATCAAGCAGGGGTTCCCCATCCGTCGGAGGCCTGCCACAGGCGCCGGGAGCAACAGGCTCAAGTTATCCTGCCTCTCGCCCATCCATAAAGGGTTCTCCGAATCATGAGAAGAGTAGGAGTGGGCAGATTTCCTCGTCCTTCTCGCCAGCGGTGATTCTGGGCAGCTCCATGGTAAGAAATGTGACCGTTCCTGGTGCAAAAACAATGTCTTATAGCCGGAGCTCGAATAAATTACATTACTAAGCTGCTCCCGAATGTACTACGCCAGGATATGGAAATCGATTCTATCGTAGTCCATGTGGGTTTTAATGACATTATGAAGGGCAATTCTGAAAAGTTGAACCTGGATTTTAAAGAGTTGATTGACTCTCTGCTAAACACGAACAAAAGACCCATCATATCTGGCCCGCTGCCATCTCTGAATCGCGGCATTAAACACTTTAGCAGGATTCGTTCTCTTCACAACTGGCTATGTGATTATTGCAGCTCAATGGGTGTAACTTTTGTTGACAATTTTGATACCTTTTGGATACAAAACACGTTTTATAAGGAGGATGGGATCCACCCAAATCATTTGGGATCCTGGATGCTTTCACAGCGCTATAAGGCTGCGTTGAGACAATGACTTATCAATGACTCAAGCCCAGCGCAGCTAAACCCTACCATTGTGACAAAGAGTTGTCATAATGCTTCAGCAATTGTACATTACACCAGGGGCGTCAGTAGACACAATATAAGTAACTTAACTCTTTGAACCACCCCTCCCGGATCCGGGATAATTGTCATCAGCAACGCTGAATAGCATAGCGCAACAGTCAAGTAATATTACTAGAAAATATTCATATTCATGAAATCACAAGTGCAATATAGGAAAACACAGCTTAGCCTTTTGTTAATCACCCTGTCGTCTCAGATTTTGAAATTATGCTTTACAGCGAAAGCAATCCAAGCGTTTGTAAGTTTATCGATAGCCTAGCATAGCATTATGTACACTTAGCATCAGGAAGCTTGGTCACACAAATCAGAAAAGTAAATCAACCGTTTACCTTTGATCTTCGGATGTTTTCACTCACGAGACCCCCATTTACACAACAAATGTTCCTTTTGTTCCATAAAGATTATTTTTATACCCAAAATACCGACGTTTGTTTGTCGCGTTATGTTCAGAAATCCACAGGAAAGAGCGGTCACGACAACGCAGACAGAAGTTCCAAATAGTCTTCATAATGTCCACATAAACACATCAAACGTTTTTGTATAATCATTCCTCAGGTAGTTTTTGAAATATATATTCGATAATATATCAACCGAGTGTGTAGCTTTTTCCATAACAGCGGGAGGAACAATGGCCGTCTTACTCAATTGATCACCAACTCACTCTGAGAGCCCCCACCTGTCCACCTACGCAATGTGATCCTTCAAGCTCATTTTTCAAAATAAACGCCTGAAACTATGTCTAAAGACTGTTGACATCTTAGGGAAGCCACAGAAAAAGGAATCTGATTGATATCCCTTTAAATGCGCAATAGGGATGCATAAGAACAGAGAGATTTCAAAAACAGGGGCACTTGATTTTCCTCAGGTTTTAGCCTGCAATATCAGTTCTGTTTAACTCACAGACAAAAAAAATGAAAGTTTTGGAAACTTTAGAGTGTTTTCTATCCTAATCGGTCAATTATATGCATATTCTAGCATCTGGTCCTAAGAAATAGGCCATTTACTTTGGGAACGTAAAAAAATAGTGCCCCCTAGCTTCAAGAGGTTCATTTATGTCCCTTTATCTGCCCTGAATGCCTCTACTGATCCCATAGCTATTGTGTGCAGTAATCATGTGCCTATGAACCAGATTTATACTGTTAGCACTAAGCCGGTGTGCCCTAGGAGGAAGTACACTGTGAGCAGCTCACCCTGTGTCACGACTTCTGCCAAAGCCGTTGCCTCTCCTTGTTCGGGCGGTGCTCGGTGGTCGACGTCACCGGTCTTCTAGCCATCATTGATCCATTTTTCATTTTCCATTGGTTTTGTCTCGTCTTCCCACACACCTGTTTTCAATCCCATTCCTTACCTGTTGTGTATTTAACACTCTGTTTCCCTTCATGTCTTTGTCAGAGATTGTTTATTGTCAGTGTTGTGTTTATTGTATAGGTGCGCGACGGGTCCTCGTACCCATGTTTGTTTATATTCTATTCTTATTAGTGTTATGGTGCATGTTACGTGGACATTCATTAAAAGACTCCATTTTACACTCCGTTTGACTCTACTGCGCCTGACTTCCCTGCCACCTATACACATGACTCTGACACCCTGCACTAACATAAAGAACATGAGCACATCTACTGCTGCTAAGCTTCCCAGTAAAGAAATGAAAGCAAGTAAGCATCTCAGAAGAAAATTACTTAAAATAGCCCACGTTAAAATATGTAGCATAAGAAACAAGGTTCATGAAATCAGTAATTTGCTAGTAACATTTGACATTCATATTCTGATCTTTGAAACTCACTTAGATAATACCTTTGACGATAAAGTGGTAGCAATACAAGAAAATATAGAAATGCCATTGGTGGAGGTGTTGCTGTTTATATTCAGAACCACATTCCTGTAAAGATTCGAGAGGATCTCATGTTAAATACTGTTGAAGTAATATGGCTACAGGTTCATCTGCCTCACCTAAAGCCCATTCTGGTGGGAAGCTGCAATAGACCACTAAGTGCTAACAGTCAGTATCTGGAGAACATGTGTTAAATGCTTGATAATGTATGTGATATCAACAGAGAGGTATTTTTTCTGGGGGATTTAAATATTGACTGGCTTTCATCAAGCTGCCCACTCATCAAGCTGCCCACTATCAACAATGACAAGCCACTGACAGTTTGGATCAAAAATTATTGAGCATAATAGTGGAGGATATTGCCACTCTTATTTTCCCACATCTTCAATTTAAGCCTATTAGAAAGTGTGTGCCCTCAGGCTTGGAGGGAAGCAAAAGTCATTCTGCTACCTAAGAATAGTAAAGCCCCCTTTACTGGCTCAAATAGAAGACCAATCAGCCTGTTACCAACCCTTAGTAAACTTTTGGAAAAAAATGTTTTTGACCTGATACAATGCTATTATACAGTAAACAAATTGACAACAAACTTTCAGTATGCTTATAGAGAAGGACATTCAACAAGCACATCACTTATGACTGATGATTGGCTGAGAGAAATTGATGCTAAAAAGATTGTGGGGGCTGTTTTGTTAGACTTCAGTGTGGCCTTTGACATTATCGACCCGAGTCTGCTGCTGGCAAAACTTATGTGTTATGACTTTACACCCCCTGCTATATTGTGGATAAAGAGTTACCCGTCTAGCAGAACACAGAGGGTCTTCTTTAATGGAAGCCTCTCCAACATAATCCATGTAGAATCAGGAATTTCCCAAGGCAGCTGTCTAGGCCCTTTACTTTTTCAATCTTTACTAATGAATTGCCACTGGCTTTGAGGAAAGCCAGAGTGTCTATGTATGTGGATGACTCAACACTATACATGTCAGCTACTACAACAACTGAAATGACTGCAACACTTAACAAAGAGTTGCAGTTAGTTTAAGAGTGGGTGGCAAGGAATAAGTTAGTCCTAGATATTTCTAAAACTAAAAACTTTGTATCTGGGACAAATAATTCACTAAAGCCTAAACCTCAACTAAATCTTGTAATAAATAATGTGGTAATTGAGCAAGTTGAGGTGACTAAACTGCTTGGAGTTACTCTGGATTGTAAACTGGCATGGTCAAAACAAATTGATAGAATAGTAGCCAAGATAGGGAGAAGTTTGTCCATGATGAAGCGCTGCTCTACCTTTTTACCTTTATTTAACTAGGCAAGAGAGTTAAGAACAAATTCTTATTTTCAATGACTGCATAGGAACAGTGGGTTAACTGCCTTGTTCAGGGTAGGAACAACAGATTTTTACCTTGTCAGCTCAGGGATTTGATCTTGCAACCTTTCAGTTACTAGTCCTATGCTCTAACCACTAGGCTAACTGCCGCTACCTCCTTGACAGCACTGTCAACAAGGCAGGTCCTACAGGCCCTAGTTTTGTCGCACCTGTACTACTGTTCTGTCGTGTGGTCAGGTGCCACAAAAAAGGCAATTGGTTCAGAACAGGGCAGCATGGCTGGCCCTTGGATGTACACAGAGAGCTAATATTAATAATATGCATGTCAATCTCTCCTGGCTCAAAGTGGAGGAGAGTTTCCTTCATCACTGCTTGTATTTATGAGAGGTATTGACATGTTGAATGGACACACATGCATACCCCACAAGACATGCCACAAGAGGTCTCTTCATAGAATTCCAAGTCCAGAACAGACTATGGAAGGCACACAGTACTAAATAGAGCCATGACTACATGGAACTCTATTCCACATCAAGTAACTCAAGCAAGCAGTACAATTAGATTTAATAAACACCTTATGGAACAGCGGGGACTGTGAAGTAACACAAACATAGGCACAGACACAGCAAGGAAAGGACAAGTACAGACACATACACACATATTCAAACCCGTACACACACACACACACACACACACACACACACACACACACACACACACACACACACACACACACACTATACATACATACTAGTGGTGGAGTAGGGGCCTGAGGGCACACCGTCTGTGAATGTATTGTAATGTTTCTAAAATTGTATAAACTGCCTTAATTTTAGCCAAGGTAGCCAAGGCAGCAGCTAATGGGGATCCATAATAAATACAAATACAAATCACATTTTGGAACAGTGAGTGCATTCTGACATCACGTGCATAAGAAAAACTCACGCTGAGGTGACCGTTAGAGATATTTGGAACTCACACTTAAAAAGGTTGAAAAAGACACAAGCCAGGCCCTCCCGGGTGGCGCAACGGTCTAAGGCACTACATTGCGGTGCTTGAGCTGTCACTGCAGACCCAGGTACGATCCCAGGTTGCGTTGCAGCTGACCGTGACTGGGAGACCCACAATTGGCCCAGCGTTGTCCGGGTTAGGGCAGGGATTGACCGGCCGGGATGTCCTTGTCCCATCGTGCTCCAGTGACTCCTTGTGGCGGGCTTGGTGCATTTTCGCTGACTTTGGCCGCCAGCTGTATGGTGTTTCTTCCGACACATTGGTGTAGCTTTACTTATGTAAATAAGGTAGTTCTGTTTTTTAACCTATATGTCTCGGAACTCTACGGACAATTCCTTTGATCTCATGGCTTGGTTTTTGTTTTGACATGTACGGTCAACTGTGGGACCTTACATAGACAGGTGTGTGCCTTTCCAAATCATGTCCAATCAATTGAATTTACCACAGCTGGACGCCCAAGGATAATCAAGGATAATCAATGGAAATAGAATGCACCTGAGCTCAATTTCGAGTCTCATAGCAAAGGGTCTTAATACTTCAGTAAATATAATTTGTATTTGTCAATAGTCCCCAAGTCTATTTATTATAGTTCTGATTGAGTACATTTTGTACCTAAAAGCAATGTCCACTTGGTGTGACACAATTCTGTGATTAGAAAACGAGCCAGCATTTGGGTACCATTGCACTGGGGAGGGTTCTCTAGAATGAGGAAGTACAGAAGACATGGCTGGAACACATTGCCTGAACAGATTGTAAGCTGTATCAGGAATATTTATCAAAATATTGCACTTCTCTGCCATTGCCATAAAATGGGTCAGTTTCTTAGTCCTTTGGTTTGATGCACCTTAGAGGTCTTCACGAATCCACCTGTACCCGAACATCTGAGACCCGATCCGGGACCCGAGCGGGTCCGGATCCAGAATTGTAAATAATGTCACGGGTCTGGGTCAGATGTAATATAATTGTCACGGATCTTGGGTACGTGTAATTTTAACAGACTTGTCCAGAAAGGCCTGTACATATCAGAACACGACTGCTGCACTAAAGAAAGAGACATTTTATAATTTATGTTGCTGCTCTTGCTTTTCACGAGAGTTGAGTGTAGAGCTTGTTTTTGTTAGCCAATCATAAGTCATCAACGAGGCAATAGGAGACGGTCAATAACTTCAAATTCCTCGGATTTCATATCTCAGAGAAGCGGAAATGGTCTAATCACACGGACACCGTGCTGAAGAAGGCACGACTGTGACTCTTCAACCTCGGGATGCTGAAGAAATTTAGTCCTTACAGTGATCTACAGGAGCAACATCGAGAGAGCTTACTGTCGGGCTGCATCATAGCCTGGTATGGCAACTCCACCACCATGGACCACAAGGCGCTTCAGAGAGTGATAAGTGCAGCTGAAAGCACCAACTTTTTGGAACCGTGAAGTCCTCTAATGCAAAGTGAGACCAAATGTTGCTATGGTAACCAGGTAAGTGTCACCAACGAATGTACATGACAGTGGGCGGTTAGCTTAAAGGTTGAATAAGTAAGAATGTTGTAATAACCAAACAAAACATTTTCTGATAGTGATTTATTAATACAAATGGCGCGTGCAGCCAGTCAATCACGTAACCTCTCACTGCCACTCTGAGCCATTCAGTGTTGTTGTTTATGTATGTAGTTAGTGAGCTAAGCTGTAGCATTAGCAATGTCTTTCAAAAGGAGACAACTCACAAATGCGGAAATTCTGGAGATTTAAAAACATTCTGACAATGAGTCTGAAAGTCAGGAATCAGATTCTGACAGTGAGGAGCTGCCACTCAGCCATTGAGAACCCTGAATCTGAGGACCCCTTGACCACTGACAAAGTCCCAGTTCCCTTTGAAGATGCTGGTGGTGATGGAGGCAGACTGACAATGGATGAAGTACAGGAGTTATGTGGTAGCTGGAAGGCTGCTAGCAATTTCACCCCTCCTGGCCCTGCAGGTTGCTTTGATGAGTCCCAGTCTGGAGTGCAACGCCCCTTGCCATTTCCATCTGAGGCAGAGTGCTTCAAGTTGTTTCTGACAGAGGAGCTGGTGGGAGACATAGCAGAGACCAATCGCTATGCCTTGGAGCTACTGGAGAAGAGAGAGCCAGGAGTGGGGGGGACAACCACAATTAGTGAAATGTATACTGTCATGACATTGGCCTATTGGGGGAGGTTTATGACCCCCATAAATACCTCCCTCCACCCCGTTTCTCTCTCTCTACTCTATAGAGTTGACTCTTGAAAAGCCCTTTGTTTGGGAACATCAAAACGTGGGGGAAAGGAACCACATTTCTCTAATCCAACCAGCTGAAAATATGCGTTGGTACTTAGAGAATATGATGTCAGAACAGTTTGCTTCTGAGACATTATTACTGATGATAGGATGACATAAACTGTATCTTGGAAAGTCTACACATTCTAGTTATCAGATTCACATGGAATTGTTGTGCAATTTAAATGTTTAAACATGAAACTATTTGTGAAAAGGTGAAATGTAATTTTAGCTTCTAAAGGAGAGAATTGGTTGTCATAGAGTAAACTCTGCTCACTCAGAGGCCCCGCCCAATTGAACAGACATTGGTTGTAAACTATGAAACACGCCCTTCTCTTCATCACTATGTGAACCCGTTGACGAAAATTCAAGGACGAGAGGACGGCGGTCCCCACGTTGAAAGGGCTAAATCAAGAACCTAACGAAATTAGCATCGAATTTCAACGTGAAGGTGACGATCAACACGCCGAAAGGATAAATTTCGACTATACCACCCAGAATATAACATGACCTTAAAGTATGGCAACTTGGTGTGAACTTTGAACTCTTATTCACTAAAGAAGATATACCTCCTAGCTGATTGAGTTAGCCGCAGCAACGGTAAATGTGGTCTAGGAGAGGACGGACAGAATATCCATTCTACCATGCTCCAGTTCACCACTAGACATTCTTCAGAGGACAAGAGATCCATGCTGGACAACCCGGCCTTCTATCTACGACCAATCTACCGAAGCGCAGCTCAGAGTAAATATTTATTGCATTTTCCTTTTTCAAATGGGTGGTTATTTAGAATGCATAAGATACTGTATTTACGATAGCATAGCTTCTCCCTTCGTTACTCAGTCTTTCCGCTCTTTCACTCAAACCCAACCCCCTTTATTTGTGTAACAAGCCGTCATATCTGTTCCGTCCTTTAGGGACGTTTTCCTTTATGACAATTAGTATTCAATGTATGATCTATTCTGTGTACATGTAATTCTGTGTGATTATTTAGGTATTTAGTAAATAAATAATTAAACCAAATTTTGTATTGCTGATTCAACTTCTTAGCCAGGGTTCGTGAAGCTATTTCAGATGAGACTGAATAAGGTGAGGATTAAATATGGACTGCTACTGATGTAAAAGATTACTAGGTTTTTAAGAGTTTATTCGGAAGATAACAGCTCTATAAACATTATTTCGTGGTGCCCCGACTTTCTAGTTAATTACATTTACCTGATTAGCTTAATCAGGTAATATTAATTACAGAGAAATTATTTTATAGAATAGCATGTCATATCACTTAATCCAGCATAGCCAAAGACACGACAATACCTTCCTGGTGACAGTCCTTCTCAGGGGGATAGTAAAGAAGAACTCCCTATGTTTGCAACTCCCTTCTTTGCCACCCTCTTTTCCCAAGACTGCATTTCATCAACAATGCTACTGCCATCCTAAATGACCAGTTATACAAAATAAGAAATGTCAACAGCTGGCAGTAAAGTGGCATGACAAATGAGACATCTATGTCCTCTCCACTGTCCATACAGCAACCATGTCGGCCACAGGGAAAGTGAACCACCTGACGGGAGAGAGAGAAATCAAACCAGACTGCGTGCTTGACTATAACCTCAAAATGGGGGCAATGGATAAGGTGGACATGATAAACAGCTTTGTGGAATGCACTCAGAAAACGACCCAGTGGTATAAGAAGATATTTTAAAAAAAATCCAGGGTAGCTTCAAAATACAACAAGCCAATACTTCTCTGGCGCAATTAGCATTGTTTTACAGAGCTAATAGAAGAATGTAACTAGCTACATAAGCATGATTGAGTATAACACCATAAAGGTTATGAAATTAGTAACGTTACCTCGCGTGTCCGCGGTTATAAGGAATATACACTAAAATATTATGCTCCATACACACAGTGAGCTACAGTAGAAATGGTATAACATGGCATACAGAAACTATTATAATGTAATAAGGTGCTTATTTTGATAGAAACACAGTCTGGATTTGAACATCGGTGTCTGTAGTGACGCCTCTAGCACTGAGACGCTGTTCCTTACAGCTGCACCATTTGGAAGTCATAAGGCCAGGGTAGCTTCAAAATACAACACATGCTAATTCTTCTCTGACGCATTTAGCATTGTTTTCCAGAGCTAATGGAAGAATATACGTAGCTAGCTACCTATGCATTGAGTATAACACCATAAAGGTGATGAAATGAGTAACGTTACCCCGTGTGTCCGCGGTAAATAAGGAATATACACTAAAATATTATGCTACAGTAGAAACGACATAACAGACATGCAGAAACTATTATGACGTAATAAGGCACTTACTTTGATAGAAAAGCACACATCTCCAAACGTATTACTGGTAACGAAAACAACTGTGACTGCGATGCAGGCAACAGACGGAAAATGTGAACACGGGTGTGCAGGATGAGAGATGAGCAAATTTCTGCAGACTGGAACTGCAGTAACAATTGGGAAGAAATGTCCAGAAAATAATTGGTCCACAAAAGTAAAAAATACTACTTTTATGTGAATGAATGAGGTGGAACACGCCTCAATTCAAACTGTTCGTAGAAAATAAAAAACTTTTTAGATAATAATTTGAAACAGCCTATAAATAAGGCACGTGTTACTAGGCAACCCCACTACACTTGCCTTGGCAGGCCCTCCATAGCTAAAGGCAGTATGAGAAACATGCTAACAACATTTCTGCTATGAAACTAACTAAATACTGCACACTGACCCACAAAACATATTTGCTAGATTCCCAATAGAGTTCTTATACAAAACAAGGAAAGTGAACTTCAAAATGTGATGCAGTTTTATTAGAATTGACAGCTGTTTTTAGTAAGTAATGAATCTGCTAGATTCTGACAGGTCTTACATTGCTTTAAAGAAGCAGTTAATGCAGTTACTAAAACAGCTCTATTTCTTCATTGATTGATTTCAGAATTGAAAAGCAGAGAAGTACAGGAAAATATCATACGCTCTAAATTGTTGTCTATTTTGTTGGGAAAGTGGTCAAAAGGGCAGTTGTTTCAAAAAGTTAGGAAGAAAAGCAGTTAATGCGGTTACTAACACAGCTGTACCATTTGATTGGTAGAAGATATTTCTGTTATTTATTTGAATAGCAGGGAAATAGACAAAGATGTCATACTATCTAAGGTTTTGTCTACCCTTTTATGATAGTCGAAATTTCAGCTGTTTATAAAAAGTTAGAGGAAATGTCATTGATGTGGTTACTAAAACAGCTGTATTGTTTGAATAGTGGAATATATTTTTGTTCTGATTTCAGATTTGAACAGCAGAGAAGTAGAGGAAGATTCCAGATGCTCTAATTGTTGTTGGAAAAGTGGTCAAAGTAGTTGATTTGTGTCAAAAGTGACATTGTTTACAGGAAATAGAATAGAATGTTGGGAGTCATGGGCCCTTTAAAATGCTGAGGAAATCCTGTGAATGTGGATGGAGGACAAAAAGAAGGACAAAAAGCTTAATAGTTTCAAAAGTATGTGGACACCCGCTCAAATTTGTGGATTCGGCTATGTGTACAATCGAGCACACAGCCATGCAATCTCCATAGACAAACATTGCATGGCCTTACTGAAGAGCTCACTGAATTTCAACGTGGATGCCACATTTCCAACAAGTCAGTTTGTCAAATTTCTGCCCTGCTAGAGCTGCCTCGGTCAACTATATGTTCTGTTATTGTGAAATGGAAAGGTCTAGGAGCAACAACGGCTCAGCCGTGAAGTGGTATGCCACAGAAGATCACAGAACGGTACCGCCGAGTGCTGAAGGGCGTAGCACGTAAAGATTGTTTATTCTCTATCCTGCAACACTCACTACCGAGTTCTAAACTGCCTCTGGAAGCAACGTCAGCACAAGAACTGTTCGTCGGGAGCTACATGAAATGGGTATCCCTGGCCGAGCAGCCGCACACAAGCCAAAGATCACCATGTGCAATGGCAAGCGGCGGCTGCAGTGGTGTAAAAACCACCACCATTGGACTCTGGAGCAGTGGAAACGCATTCTCAGGAGTGGTGAATCACGCTTCACCATCTAGCAGTCCGAAGGACGAGCCTGGGTTTGGCGGGTGCCAGAAGAACGCTACCTGCCCCAATGCATAGTGGCAACTGTAAAGTTTGGTGGAGAAGGAATAATTGTCTAGGGCTATTTTTCATGGTTCGGGTTAGGCCCATTATGGGAAATCTTAACGCTACGGCATACAATGACAATCAAGACGATTCTGTGCTTCCAACAGTTTGCGGAAGGCCCTTTCCTATTTCAGCATGACAATACCCCCCCGTGCAGAAATCAAGGTCCATACAGAAATGGTTTGTTGAGATCGGTGTGGAAGAACTTGACTGTTCTGCACAGAGCCTGACCTCAACCCCATCAAACACCTTTGGGATGATTTGGAACGCCGACTGCAAGCCAGGCTTAATTGCCCAACATCAGTGTCCAACCTCACTAATGCTCTTGTGGCTGAATGAAAGAAAGCCTCCACAGCAATGTTCCAACATCTAGTGCAAAGCCTTCCCAGAAGAATGGAGGCTCCATATTAATGCCCATGATTTTGGAATAAGATGTTTGACGTGCATGTGTCCACATACTTTTGGCCATGTGGTCCTTATGCTCCCAGATGGGACAAGAGCAACCTCCAACAAAGAAATAACCAAGGTAATTGAACCAAGGCAGTGATGCCACACACACGCACACGTACACACACACGCACACGCACATGCACACAGTCACCCTCGAAAAGGGATCAAAGTCTCCCATCCTTTAAATTTCCCACCTCTCTCCATAGCGCTCCTGAAAACATGTGTAAATGGAAACATGTGTTTACACTTCACAAGTGCTTAAAAACAACTGGGTGGCATTACCAAATGTGTTGGACATTTATCTAATTGTGCAGAAAAGTGAAGAGGGGAAGAAAAAAAATAGGAAAGAGTGACTGAGTGAGTTTAGTGATGGTGTGGTCTAGTTGTGACATTAGGACATGAGCTTGATCATCCCTCTGGAAAGGAATTAAATGAGAGTAAAGGGAAAAGGAGAGGAGAGGGGCAGCCACACAAGTTGAGTAGCTTCAGGCTCCACCACTCTGTAAAGTGCTCCTACAGTTTGAGTGTCTCCAACTATGAGCTGCAATTAGCACCAGGGGTGGTACTGAGAGGGGGTGAGATAGTTCATCTTAGCCCACCTCAGAGCTCCTCTGGCTGGGTTACTGACCTCTAGTGCTGAGCGATTATTGTTTTTTTGAGGTCAGTTCGGTTTTGGTTAGACTATTAAAAAAAAAAATCATGTTTTTCGATTTCAGTTTTGCCAATTTTTAAACATTAAATGCACAGAATAAAACAATGAAAAATAATGAAAGTCCCATGATGATAGTGACTGACCATGCAATTTGGACTATCTTGTGTATGTCCAAATAAAAATCAATTTAAATTACAGGTTGAAATGCAACAAAATAGGAAAAACACCAAGGGGGATGAATACTTTTGCAAGGCACTGTACCTCGCACATTCTTCTCTTTTCTCTCCCTCTCAGTTTCTGCCCCACACAGACTGGACAAGTAGACTTGCAATGGATTATGGTCATTGTAGTTAATTACAACATTTTCTAAACTATGTCGTATATTGGCCTGTTGGAAACTTCAACTCCCAGACTACTATATCGCACAGTTTGGGATTGATCTGATTTCTCTCTAGAAAAACTGCACAATAGAGCTCACAGCAAACACAATAATTTAAAAAATAAAGGAATTTAACCCATGTAGGTCAATTAGTCGTTTAAAAAACTAAAGAATAACCAACATTTCAGTTAATCACTCAGCACTATAACCAACATTTTGGTTAATCCCTCAGCACTACTGACCTCACACAACCCTGCTCATTAACTCAGCCATCCACACCGCAGACCATACTAAAACCAACACTCCTCAATTAGCTCCTGTCAATCATTTAGTCAGCCATTCAATGCAGTGGGCAGCTGTGTTTTGGTATTTTTTACCCAGCTGAGTAACAGTGGTGTAAAGTAATTCATTCATTTTTTGGGGTATCTGTACTTTACTTTACTATTTATATTTTTGACAACTTATACTTTTACTTTACTACATTCCTAAAGACTTTTTACTGCATACATTTTCCCTGACACCCAAAAGTACTCGTTACATTTTGAATGCTTAGCAGGATAAGAAAAGGGTCCAATTAATGCACTTATCAAGAGAATATCCCTGGTCATCCCTACTGTCTCTGATCTGGTGGACTCACTAAACACACACACATGATTAGTTTGTAATTAAGTCTAAGTGTTGGAGTGTGGCCCTGGCTTTCCTCAAAATAAATAAAAACAACAAAATGGCGCCATCTGATTTGCTTAAAATAAGGAATTTGAAATGATTTGTACTTTGACTTTTGATACTTAAGAATATTTTAGCAATTACATTTACTTTTGATACTTAAGTATATTTAAAATCAAATACTTTTAGACTTTTACTCAAGTAGTATTTTACTGGGTGACTTTCACGTTTACTTGAGTCCTTTTCTATTAAGGTATCTTCACTTTTACCCAAGTATGACAATTGGATTCATTTTCAAACACTGCTGAGAAACAATTAATGGCCTCCCGGTCCAATTGTCATAGCTTTGTCCAGGTTAGGGAGGGTTTGGCCGGTAGCGATATCCTTGTCTCATTGTGCACCAGTGACTCCTGTGGCGGGCCGGGCGCAGTGCACGCTAACCAAGGTTGCCAGGTGCACAGTGTTTCCTCCGACACATTGGTGCGGCTGGCTTACGGGTTGGATGCGTGCTGTGTTAAGAAGCAGTGCGGCTTGGTTGGGTTGTGTGTCGGAGGACGCGTGACTTTCAACCTTCATCTCTCCCGAGCCCGTATGGGAGTTGTTGCATGAGACAAGATAGTAACTACTAACAATTGGATACCATGAAATTGGGGAAAAAGAGAAACAATTAATGTTAATCTCTCGTGTGAGATTTTCAAATAATATAATACCCATTTTCCTGAACTAATTCAGTACTTTAATTTTGATATTGTTTTGTTTGCATAATTAATTTCCTTATTGAGGATAACAACATTTGTGACCTAATCTAATGTACAATATCACAGGCTCAGCAACATACTTATCTAATGTTCCACACTTATTATGATTCACTTTTCCACATTGTCCTCAATGGAACAGCTAACATCTAAATTAGAGTAGTGCGTCATATGATTTTTAACACAACATCTCAGTCAATTATCAGCGTCTCCTAAGCGACAGGTTTACAGTCCCAGACCGCTCCTGCGCCACAGCCTGAAATAGGCACTACTCCTCGTCGGAAGTTACAGCGTTCTGGTCTCCAAGGAGGCTTGTTCCCTAGAGACGTCATATTCATGGTAACATGGCTATTTCTGACTCAGAGAAGGGAGAGAGCATAAATCATGCAACACAGGGATCAGGTCAGCAGCAGCGCACCAGGAGGGATGTGTGTGTGTGTGTGTGTGTGTGTGTGTGTGTGTGTGCGTGTGTGTTTTAGAGAGAGAGAGGGGGGGGATTGAGTCTGTATCTGTGTGCACATGCTTGTGAAGAAACAAACCAAGCAGGGGGGAGAGAGGGAGAGGGACAGGAGAAGGCGCTGGGTTTGGTGGGACCATCAACGAGCGAAAGGTTACATGGTAATGCTGGCATTTTAATCAGAACGCCAGCCAACGTGGGCAGAAAGAAATCAGGGTGCCAAGGTCGCTCTACTGACCCAGGCCAAAGGAACACAGTCGAAGAGTGTAGTCTCACAAAGCGAGTCCCTGCTAAATTCTGTTGCTCAGTGGTGGGATGACAGGTATCTTCAGCAGTATTTCCCAAAGTTATTCCTAGGCACATGCCCCTGACAAAACATTATAGGATGCAAACCCTTATGTTTCAATGGGCAATATTGATTTAGTCTTGTTGCATGATTTCTCTGTGCTTATTAGCATACATAGCTTTGGGGTTTCCTGCAGGTGAGTGACATCACTAGCACACCGGTGGTCTCTCTCCACGGATGTCCCAACAGCCTCAGTAATGATAGAGGAAATACTGCTCTTTGATCTCAATCTACCTCAATTCAGAATACTATTTGCATAGATGTTTAATTGATATAACAGAATAATATGATAGAGATCGAAGTCAGAAGTGCAAGCCAATTCCAATGACTTTTGACTTTGTTTCAACGTAAGTTGTCAATGTATTGTGACGTGGAATCTATGGGGAAATATGTTGGATTCGAAAAAAGTAAAGGGTGAAATTTCAAACCACATGATCATGTCATCATGGTAACCAAACTTCAACATAGACAAACCTTGTATAAAATATGTTGAATTTGTACCTTTAAAACAACGTCAGATTTTCAACGTTATATCCAATATCAGAAAAAAATAGGCTGGGCAGCACATCCTACTGGAGAATTGATCTATCTACAGCTACCCTTTGGTTTCCCATCTAAAGGTTTTAACCAAGCCCCGTTTAGCTATGATGTCACTGACTTTCACCAATGTGCTCTCATGAGAATGATTATTGCGAGATCTCCACTTAAAAACTAAATAGATTCACTATTGCTGTTGAAGTCATTCCAAAAGATGCAAATGAAATGTGACTATACTTTATCACTCATATATCATCAATGAGGCTATTTCGGCCTCTAGCATTTGCCAAGTCATGAACAGCATTTGTTTCAATTCAATCGAGAATTCAACTTAAAAAGACAATACAATAGGCTCTGTTTTTTGTCTTCAAATGTAATGATATTTAGTGATATTTTAATTTTGTTTGATTGTCAAAGCAACCAATGAGGTATAATGGCCAGGAGGGGATTGCTGCCATTTTATGGGCTCCTAACCAACTGTGCTATTTTGTTAGTTTTTTTCGCATTGTCTGTAACTTATTTTGTACATAATGTTGTTTCTACCGTCTCTTATGACCGAAAAGAGCTTCTGGGCATCAGAACAGCGATTACTCACCTCGAACTAGACAAAGATTTTTTCTTTAATGAGTCTGACGCAAAGGATATACTGAAGTAGTCAGATGATGCGGATGCTACGCTACAGGACTGTTTTGCTAGCACAGACAGCGATATGTTCCATGATTCATCCAATGGCATTGAGGGGTATTCCACCTCAGTCACTGGCTTCATCAATAAGTGCATCAAAGACGTTGTCCCCACAGTGACCATACGAACATATCCCAACTAGAAGCTATGGACTACAGGCAACATCCGCACCAAGCTAAAGGCTAGAGCTGCCGCTTTCAAGGAGTGCAAACTGTTTCCTGAAGTCCACAATCAGCTCCTTTGTTTTGTTGACATTGGGCGAGAGGTTATTTTCCGGGCACCACACTCCCAGGACCCTCACCTCCTCCCTGTAGGCTGTCTCGTCATTATTGTTAATCAGAACTACAACTGTTGTGTCATCTGCAAATGTGATGATTGAGTTGGAGGTGTGCGTGGCCTCATAGTCATGGGTGAACAGGGAGTACTGGAGGGGGTTCAGCACGCATCCTTGTGAGCTCCCAATGTATTGGATCAGCGAAGTGCAGGTGTTGTTTCCTTCACCACCTGGGGGCGGCCCGTCAGGAAGTCCAGGACCCAGTTGCACAGGGTGAGGATCAGACCCAGCTATAGTCAATGAACAGCGTTCTTACATAGGTATTCCTCTTGTCCAAATGGGATAAGGCAGCATGCGCTGCGATGGTGATTGCATCGTCTGTGGATCTATTGGGCCGGTAAGCAAATTGAAGTGGGTCTAGGGTGTCAGGTAAGGTAGAGGTGATATGATCCTTGACTAGTCTCTCAAAGCACTTCATGATGACAGAAATGAGTGCTACGGGCGATAGTCATTTAGTTCAGTTACCTTTGCTTTCTTGTGTACAGGAACAATGGTGGACATATTGAAGCATGTGGGGACAGCAGACTGGGATAGGGAGAGATTGAATACATTTGTAAACACTCCAGCCAGCTGGTCTGGGCCGGCAGCCTTGCGAGGGTTAGCACGCTTAAATGTCTTACTCACGTCGGCCACAAAGAAGGAGTCCTCACAGTCCTTGACAGTGGGCTGTGTCGGTGGCACTGTGTTATCCTCAAAGCAGGCGAAGAAGGTGTTTGGCTTGTCCGGAAGCAAGACGTCGGTATCCGCGACATGGCTGGTTTTCCCTTTGTAGTCTGTGATTGTCTGTAGACCCTGCCACATACGTCTTGTGTCTGAGCTGTTGAATTGCGACGCCACTTTGTCTCTATTCTACCGTTTTGCCTGTTTGATTGCCATACGAAGGGAATAACTACACTATTTGTATTCGTCCATATTCCCAGTCACCTTGCCATGGTTAAATGGGATGGTTCGCGCTTTCAGTTTTACGTGAATGCTGCCATCTATCCACGGTTTCTGGTTAGGGTAGATTTTAATAATCACAGTGGGTAAATCTCCTACACACTTCCCGATGAACTCAGTCACCGTATCAGTGTATTCATCAATGTTATTCTCGGATGCTACCCGGAACATGTCCCAGTCAGCATGATCAACACAATCTTGAAGGTCAGACCAGCTTTGAATAGTGCTTAGCACAGGTACTTCCTGTTTGAGTTTCTGCCTATAGGAAGGGAGGAGCAAAATTGAGTCGTGATCATATTGGCTGAAAGGAGGGCCTTGTAGACATCCCGGAAATTGGAGTAGCAGTGGACGAGTGTTTTAGCAGCGCGAGTACTACAGTCAATATGTTGATTGAACTTTGGTAGCGTTTTCTCAAATTTGCTTTGTTAAAATCCCCAGCTACAATACATTTTGCCTCAGGATATGTGGTTTCCAGTTTGCATAAACTCCAGTGAAGTCCTTTGAGGGTCGTTGTGGTATCGGCTTGAGGGGGAATATACACGGCTGTGACTATAACATAATTCTCTTGGGAGGTAATGCGGTCGGCATTTGATTGTGAGGTATTCTAGGTCAGGGTGAACAAAATAACTTGAGTTCCTGTATGTTATCACAATTACACCATGAGTAGTTAATCCTGAAACATACACACCCCCACCCCTTCTTCTTCCCAGAGGGATATTTATTCCTGTCTGTGTGATGAACTGAGAACCCAACTGGCTGTACAGACTCAGACAGTATATCCAGAGAGAGCCATGTTTCTTGGAAACAGAGCATGTTACAATACCTGACATCTCTCTGGAAGGAAATCCTTGCCCTGAGCTCGTCATACTTTATTATCCAGAGACTGAACATTAGCGAGTCAGACTAGAAGTCCACCCTGAGAGCGTCTCCTCTGCTGCGGGAGTTTTGGGTCAGCCTCTGGAATGAGTTCAATTGCCCTGGTGGGTGCGAACAAAGGATCCGATTCGGGAAAGTCGTATTCCTGGTCGTAATACTGGTAATTCTGGTGACTTACCGCCGTTCTTCCCGGCTGTATGTAATAACACAAAAAATGTTCTGGGCTAATAATGACTAGGACTCCCCTTTCAATTGCACTCCACACTGCCCTTTCACACCTGGACAAAAGGAACACATATGAGAGAATGCTGTTCATTGACTACAGCTCAGCGTTCAACACCATAGTGCCCACAAAGCTCATCACAAAGGACCCTCAGACTGAACACCTCCCTCTGCAACTGGATCCTTGACTTCCTGACGGGCCGCCCCCAGGTGGTAAGGGTAAGCAACAACACATCTGCCACGCTGCTCCTCAACACCAGGGCTCCTCAGGGGTGCGTGCTTGGTCCACTACTGTACAACCTGTTCACCCACGATTGCGTGGCCAAGCACGACTCCAACACCATCATTAAGTTTGCTGACGACAAAACAGCGCTAGTCCTGATCACCGACAACGATGACACTGGAAAGGAGGGAGGAGGTCAGAGACCTGGCAGTGTGGTGCCAGGACAACAACATATCCCTCAATGTGAGCAAAACAAAGGAGATGATCGTGGACTACAGGAAAAGGAGGGCTGAACAGGCCCCCATTAACATTGACTGGGCTGCAGTGGAGCGGGTCGAGAGTTTCAAGTTCCTTGGTGTCTACATAGCCAACAAACTATCATGGTCCAAACACAACAAGTCAGTTGTGAAGAGGGCACAACAACACTTTTTCCAACCTCAGGAGACTGAAAAGGTTTGGCATGAGTCCCCAGATCTTCAAAAAGTTCTACAGCTGCCCAATCGAGAGCATCCTGACCTTTACATCACCGCCAAGGTATGTCAACTGCTCGGCATCCGACGACAAAGCGCCAACGGAGGTTAGTGCCCACGACCCAATACATCACTGGGGCCAAGCTTCCTGCTATCCAGGACCTATATACTAGGCGGTATCAGAGGAAGGCCTCCAGTCCCCAACGTCATAGACTGTTCCCTCTGCTACTGCACGGCAAACAGTACCGGAGAGCCAGGTCTAGGACCAAAAGGCTCCTTAACAGCTTCTACCCCCAAGCCATAAGACTGCCGAACAATTCATCAAATGGCCCAGCGGACTATTTACATTGACCCCCCCCTATTATCTATGCATAGTCACTTTACCTCTGCCTACATGTACAAACTACCTTGACTAAACTGTACCCCTGCACATTGACTCGGAATTGGTATATACAGTACCATTCAAATATTTGAAATGGCACATATGGAATCATATAGTAACAAAAAATGTGTTATACAAATCAAAATATATTTTAGATTTTAGATTCTTCAAAGTAGCCACCTTTTGCCTTGATGAATGCCAAGATTGTGCAAAGCTGCCATCAAGGCAAAGGGTGGCTACTTTGAAGAATCTAAAATCTAAAATATATTTGATTTGTTTAACACTTTTTTGGTTACTAAATGATTCCTTGTATGTTTTTTCATAGTTTTGATATCTTCACTATTATTCTACAATGTCGAAAATAGTAAAAATAAAGAAAAACAATTGAATGACCTGTAATTTTGAAAGTACAATGATAGGACATTTTGTGTGGTTGAAAATACTGTAGGTTGTAAACTCATTGATCAACTAAACCAAATATTACCCAATTTTCCATGTCGAAAATACGTAATGTACCTGTTGGGCTACTCCGTACAAAGGGGTCCCAGTGGAGTGTCGGGACTGTGAAGGGAACACATATATTTTGGACGGGGGCATGCTACTTTACCATATTGTGTCTGAGTTGTTTTAGGGGATTGGAGAAATCACGTGACAGTCCTAGTGCTCAATTGCAAACACATTTAAGGAAGTAGAATGCTTGTAAAGAAAAGTTTGTGCAAGAGAGATCTATGGAAAACAAGACGAAAGAGAGTATCTTCCTTGTACAACGTAAAACACCAAATAATGCAGAGCAGAATTAGGCCGATACCCGCTAATGATATAAATCCAGAAAAGAGCCGTTAAATTCCACAACCATTAAAAGGAAACGATTTCCAAACCTTTCACAACAAAGCCATCACCAACAGAGAGATGAACCTGGAGAATAGTCCCCTAAGCAAGCTGGTCCTGGGGCTCTGTTCACAAACACAAACAGACCCCAAAGAGCCCCAGGACAGCAACACAACTAGACCCAACCAAATCATGAGAAAACAAAATGATAATTACTTGACACATTGTAAAGAATTAACAAAACAACGGAGCAAACAAGAATGCTAATTGCCCTAATCAGAGAGTACACAGTGGCAGAATACCTGACCACAGTAACTCACCCAAACTTAAGGAAAGCTTTGACTATGTACAGACCTAGCGAGCATAGCCTTGCTATTGAGAAAGGCTGCCGTAGGCAGACCTGGCTCTCAAGAGAAGACAGACTATATGCACACTGCCCACAAAATGAGGTGGAAACTGAGCTGCACTTCCTAACCTCCTGCCAAGTGTATGACCATATTAGAGACACATATTTCCTTCAGATTACACAGATCCACTAATAATTCGAAAACAAACCTAATTTTGTTAAACTCCCATATGTACTTGGGGATATACCAGTGTGCCATCACAGCAGCAAGATTTGTAACCTGTTGCCACAAGAAAAGGGCAACCAGTGAAGAACAAACACCATTGTAAATACAACCCATATTTATGTTAATGTATTTTCCCTTTTGTACTTCAACTATTTGCACATCATTGCAACACTGTATATAGACATAATATGACATTTGAAATATATTTATTATTTTGGAACTTTTTTGAGTGTAATGTTTACTGTTCATTTTTATTGTTTAGTTCATTTTTGTTTATTAACATCCTAAACAGAAACATCTTATATTTATTTCCCTGTTATAGAGTAACTAACATAAATCTCTCACTGTCTCCTGACCTATCCCCTCTCTACCGTGTAACCCGCTCACTAATTCATTGGAGAGAAGTGGGAGCATCAATAAACACGGTCTTGAGGAAACCACAAGTACCCCAATCAATCCCTGCAGTTTAAATATAGCACGCATAGCTCTTAGTGAATTAGCAACACACATGCACGCACACTCATGACATGATTTAATCAGCTCAAAATGGGCCTGGCTCGTTTGAAAGCCTCTTAGGAGCATTACATATCATTGATTATTAAGAGGCTACAGTTCTCTTCTGGACAGAGGGTACAGGGCTTGGAGAGCTATGTTGGTTTTCACGCGGACATTTACAATGGAAATGAATGAATCCTAAGGGAGTAAGAGTACATGTGATAGAGAGGAGGATGGAAGTGTGTGTACTAACGTGGGTAGACATAGACACATACATATGTAACGCACGCGTAGCACATAATGCTAGCACACACACACACACACACACACACACACACACACACACACACACACACACACACACACACACACACACACACACACACACACACACACACACACACACACACACACACACACACAGTGGGAGCAGGAAGAACAGTGTCCCCATAAGACTCAGTTCATAATTCAGAAGTGTTAATAATGAAGCATTGTTTTCATTTCAAATCATGTAGCTACAGTCCAATATTCCAATACAGCTGAGCCCTTGCAGCTCTGACCATATTGGTTAGAGAGATCACGATGTGCTGTGCAGTCAGCCTATGCAGTGTGTGTGTGCGTGTGCGTGTGCGTGTGTGTGTGTGTGTGTGTGTGTGACGGCTCATATACTCGGTTTTACTCGAAGAGGGCCTACAATAATTGAACAGGGTAAATCCATTTAAATTCAATCACATTTTGACAGCACCCCTTTTGACTTGAACACAACCTTCCATACATATTTTACCATTGCTGAAGTGCTCAGAAAATGACTATTTGGAGCTGAATGCCAAAATATTGAAGAGATAAATGTACTTGCTTCAGGAAACTAAGCGTATGTCACACGTCACTACTTCGATGGGCTGGACATGCCGAGAGATGAGTTCGGATTGGTCTGCCATGTATCCCGCTTCTGTCTAGAACATGAGCTGGTCAGTATATGTAGGTTATCCTTTCTAATGTGGCTTTTAAAAAAGATATCACGTAGTAGTTCTTTAAGTGTTGCTCTCCACTTTCTGGAGGACATAGTTTTGAAGTCAGTGGAATGCCCGATGGATTTAGAGTATGATAGCTAAGGAAATTGAGAAAATTCTGGAGTTTGATTGCAAATGTGCAGAGAGAGTCGAAAAGAGAACACACAGAAGGCTGCTGTATAAAACACCTGTCTCTCCGGATTACATCTTCAAACTATGGGCAACCATGGCATCTGTGACAGAGAGGCAGAAGCGTCCATCCACTTATACGGGTAAGATAGTCTAGCTAGCTACATATTCAGATATTATACGTTTAACATTTTGTCAGAAAGTTGTTTTCATTTCAAGTTAAAGCATACTGTTAGCTACCTAGCTAACGTTAGCTGGCTGGCTCGCTAACTAACATTATGTGTATGATCTGTGTAGTAATATTATTCATATCTCAGATCCATTTGCATTGCTAGCTATACTAATGTTACCTAGCCGCAGATTCATGCAGGGTAGTAACGTTATGAGTTGGGATTATGGTTAATTGTTTAGCTAGGTAGCCACATGTCTAAACAAAAGACTCCACTATGGAACAAACCATTTCACTACACCTTCTGTATCCTGTGCATGTGACAAATAAACTTAGATTTTATTTGATATAGTATATGTTTACCAGAGACGGTAATGTGAACAACATGACCTGCACCAAAGTCAAATTAGGATATAATTTTAGGCCAAAGAAACAGTGTCCAAGTTCTACAATTCTTCAGTAGAATGCCCTACTTTTATTTTGTCAAACTTACAACCGGCATAAGCTATTTTCTGTAATTGGCTCGCCATCTACTTGTAAATAAGGATCTTGTTGTGAGTTTATTTTCCTGTAATAATGAAAACAAATTAGCTAAAGTGAAGACATTTTCAGCTATATGATATGGTCATTATGTGAACTGGCTAGAAAGCTAACTTAACATTCGCTAGCTAGCTAACAAGCTAGAAACAAACCAAAACATTGTTTAGAAAGTTGTTTTTCATTGCCTGTTCTGCTAGATTGACATATACTAAATTCATTTTTAAACGTGTGGATTTATTGGTGTTAAAATACACTAGTTATGCTATTTTGGACCAGCAGGCTGCTGACGTCATGTAGCCTGTAGTTTTTGTGTTTATACTTTTCACAACGACAATGACAAGTTTAATGTCGGACAACATCAGTCTTGAAATCTTTGGTTGTTTAGTCTTGAAATCTTTGGGTGAGGCTAAGGCTGAAGAGGATGTGAACGATGCTGAATCAGTGTAGACAAAGAGGAGCTCTCACGTAGGTTTACCTAAACATTAAAGGGCCTATTTTACATTATCTAAAGTTTTTGTGTTGTGCCCGCTATCGGTTGAGACACAACATGCTCTTGAATACAGGGTAGGTGTCATGTTTTGGCTGATAAATGTACTAAAATGGGAATAAAATCGAAACTTCAACTTTCAAATGGTACCACAAAGATGATACACACATCAGGTAAGTTTTACTTGTATGGGAATATATGTTTTTTTTTTTATTATACCATCAATCCTCCATAGGAAACCTATTTAAATCATAGAAATATAGATACTAGAATAGACATGACAATTTAAGTTGACATTCTTCTTTGTGGTAGTAATTAGAAGATAAAAGCTAAATTGCAATGGTCTGAAGGGATAGGTCCATTCTATGAATTATATTTCTATGATTGAAATCATAGATTTCTGTACTCTGTATTCTGTATTCAACCGATGGCGGGCATAACACAAAAACCTCAGATGATGTGAAATAGGGTCAACGTTACAACATACGACTATGATTTGTTTTTACACATTTTTAAATTGACATAAAGGTTCAAAAATAATATAAATAATATACATGGATGTCTCATGGAATGGTGTGGTATGCGAAATAGGTCAACTTGGAGCACCTTTATTTCCTGAATGTTTTGGCATTCAGGTCCAAAAAGTCACTTTCTGACTACTTCTTCCATTGGCAAACATGTATGGAAAGCTCTGTTTAAATCAAAAGGGACACTGTCAAAATCCTCTTTAGAAAACACAGTCAAACCATTAGATTTTTACTGACAACGAATGACATCACTAAGTAGGCCCCCCCTGTACTATACCATTTGCCCGACTGTACTATAGCATTTGCCCTATTGTACTATAGCATTTGCCCTATTGTACTATAGCATTTGCCCTATTGTACTATACCATTTGCCCCATTGTACTATACCATTTGCCCTATTGTACTATAGCATTTGCCCTATTGTACTATAGCATTTGCCCTATTGTACTATAGCATTTGCCCTATTGTACTATACCATTTGCCCTATTGTACTATACCATTTGCCCTATTGTACTATAGCATTTGCCCTATTGTACTATACCATTTGCCCCATTGTACTATACCATTTGGCCTATTGTACTATACCATTTGCCCTATTGTACTATACCATTTGCCCTATTGTACTATACCATTTGCCCTATTGTACTATAGCATTTGCCCTATTGTACTATACCATTTGCCCCATTGTACTATACCATTTGCCCTACTGTACTATAGCATTTGCCCTACTGTACTATACCATTTGCCCCATTGTACTATACCATTTGCCCTATTGTACTATACCATTTGCCCTATTGTACTATACCATTTGCCCCATTGTACTATACCATTTGCCCTATTGTACTATACCATTTGCCCTACTGTACTATAGCATTTGCCCTACTGTACTATACCATTTGCCCTATTGTACTATACCATTTGCCCTACTGTACTATACCATTGCCCTACTGTACTATACAATTTGCCCTATTGTACTATACCATTTGCCCCATTGTACTATACCATTGCCCTACTGTACTATACCATTTGCCCTATTGTACTATACCATTTGCCCTATTGTACTATACCATTTGCCCTATTGTACTATACCATTTGCCCCATTGTACTATACCATTTGCCCTATTGTACTATACCATTTGCCCTACTGTACTATACCATTAGCCCTATTATACTATACCATTTGCCCTATTGTACTATACCATTTGCCCTATTGTACTATACCATTTGCCCTATTGTACTATACCATTTGCCCTATTGTACTATACCATTTGCCCCATTGTACTATACCATTTGCCCCATTGTACTATACCATTGCCCTACTGTACTATACCATTTGCCCTATTGTACTATACCATTTGCCCTATTGTACTATACCATTTGCCCTATTGTACTATACCATTTGCCCTACTGTACTATACCATTGCCCTACTGTACTATACCATTTGCCCTATTGTACTATAGCATTTGCCCTATTGTACTATAGCATTTGCCCTATTGTACTATAGCATTTGCCCCATTGTACTATACCATTTGCCCTATTGTACTATACCATTTGCCCTATTGTACTATACCATTTGCCCCATTGTACTATACCATTTGCCCCATTGTACTATACCATTTGCCCTACTGTACTATACCATTGCCCTACTGTACTATACCATTTGCCCTATTGTACTATAGCATTTGCCCTATTGTACTATAGCATTTGCCCTATTGTACTATACCATTTGCCCTATTGTACTATACCATTTGCCCTACTGTACTATACCATTTGCCCTATTGTACTATAGCATTTGCCCTATTGTACTATACCATTTGCCCTATTGTACTATACCATTTGCCCTATTGTACTATAGCATTTGCCCTATTGTACTATAGCATTTGCCCTATTGTACTATACCATTTGCCCCATTGTACTATACCATTTGCCCTATTGTACTATACCATTTGCCCTATTGTACTATACCATTTGCCCTACTGTACTATAGCATTTGCCCTACTGTACTATACCATTTGCCCCATTGTACTATACCATTTGCCCTATTGTACTATACCATTTGCCCTATTGTACTATAGCATTTGCCCTATTGTACTATAGCATTTGCCCTATTGTACTATACCATTTGCCCCATTGTACTATACCATTTGCCCTATTGTACTATACCATTTGCCCTACTGTACTATAGCATTTGCCCTACTGTACTATACCATTTGCCCTATTGTACTATACCATTTGCCCTATTGTACTATACCATTTGCCCTACTGTACTATACCATTGCCCTACTGTACTATACCATTTGCCCTATTGTACTATACCATTTGCCCTATTGTACTATACCATTTGCCCTACTGTACTATACCATTGCCCTACTGTACTATACCATTTGCCCTATTGTACTATACCATTTGCCCTATTGTACTATACCATTTGCCCCATTGTACTATACCATTGCCCTATTGTACTATACCATTTGCCCTATTGTACTATACCATTTGCCCTATTGTACTATACCATTTGCCCCATTGTACTATACCATTGCCCTACTGTACTATACCATTTGCCCTATTGTACTATACCATTTGCCCTATTGTACTATACCATTTGCCCCATTGTACTATACCATTTGCCCTATTGTACTATACCATTTGCCCTACTGTACTATACCATTAGCCCTATTGTACTATACCATTTGCCCTATTGTACTATACCATTTGCCCCATTGTACTATACCATTTGCCCTATTGTACTATACCATTTGCCCTATTGTACTATACCATTTGCCCTATTGTACTATACCATTTGCCCCATTGTACTATACCATTTGCCCTATTGTACTATACCATTTGCCCTATTGTACTATAGCATTTGCCCTATTGTACTATAGCATTTGCCCTATTGTACTATACCATTTGCCCCATTGTACTATACCATTTGCCCTATTGTACTATACCATTTGCCCTACTGTACTATAGCATTTGCCCTACTGTACTATACCATTTGCCCTATTGTACTATACCATTTGCCCTATTGTACTATACCATTTGCCCTACTGTACTATACCATTGCCCTACTGTACTATACCATTTGCCCTATTGTACTATACCATTTGCCCTATTGTACTATACCATTTGCCCTACTGTACTATACCATTGCCCTACTGTACTATACCATTTGCCCTATTGTACTATACCATTTGCCCTATTGTACTATACCATTTGCCCCATTGTACTATACAATTGCCCTATTGTACTATACCATTTGCCCTATTGTACTATACCATTTGCCCTATTGTACTATACCATTTGCCCCATTGTACTATACCATTGCCCTACTGTACTATACCATTTGCCCTATTGTACTATACCATTTGCCCCATTGTACTATACCATTTGCCCTATTGTACTATACCATTTGCCCTACTGTACTATACCATTAGCCCTATTGTACTATACCATTTGCCCTATTGTACTATTTTTTTTTTTTTTTACCTTTATTTTACTAGGCAAGTCAGTTAAGAACAAATTCTTATTTTCAATGACGGCCTAGGAACAGTGGGTTAACTGCCTGTTCAGGGGCAGAACGACAGATTTGTACCTTGTCAGCTCGGGGATTCAAACTTGCAACCTTTCGGTTACTAGTCCAATGCTCTAACCACTAGGCTACTCTGCCGCCCCATTTGCCCTATTGTACTATACCATTTGCCCTACTGTACTATACCATTTGCCCTATTGTACTATACCATTTGCCCTATTGTACTATACCATTTGCCCTACTGCACTATACCATTTGCCCTACTGTACTATACCATTTGCCCTATTTTACTATATCATTTGCCCTATTTTACTATACCATTTGCCCTACTGTACTATACCATTTGCCCTATTGTACTATACCATTTTCCCTACTGTACTATACCATTTGCCCTACTGTACTATACCATTAGCCCTATTGTACTATACCATTTGCCCTACTGTACTATACCATTTGCCCTATTGTACTATACCATTTTCCCTACTGTACTATACCATTTGACCTACTGTACTATACCATTAGCCCTATTGTACTATACCATTTGCCCTATTTTACTATACCATTTGCACTCATATATTTCACATGATCATTAGGATAGTCACTAAACCCATGCAAGCGCATAGTTACATTAGATCAATATTGACAGATAATATTAAATATGACATTTTATTCATTTTAGCAGACGCTCTTATCCAGAGCGACTTACAGTAGTGAGTGCATACATTTCTGTATTTTTTCATATTATTACGTAATAATAATCATGTCTAATGTGCCTTTTAATCCATCCATCCAGTCCCTCCCTACTCCGGACCTCGGCTCTCTTAACGATGACATCATTCTAGCGTTGAAATTTGGTGTGTTGCGTAATCACAGTTGTCTGATTTGGCTACTTGGCACAGACGGTTTCAACAGAGCTGCGATGGTGATGACATTTTACTAGAACTGGTTGTCTTGGTAACGCACACGCAATGAACAAATGCATGGGCGATTTGAAGGACAGGATCTTATAAGGGATATTGAAAATAACCCCAAATAGAAGAGGGGAGAGGCACAGGGAGAGAGAGAGAAAGAGGGGGAGATGGAGAAAAATAGGAGATAACAAGAGGGATGGACAGGTAGAGACTAATAAAGAGAGACAGCTTCACAAGTACAGTACACCATGTCTTCAAATGCACAGATCCCTTTTCCTTTTTTTCTTGGGTCCTCTACTCTTTACAGTTCTACCTCCCTTCTGCAGTTGTGAGTTGCTGAAATGAAAACATCTGCCGCAGGAGAGACACATCTTCACATGTACATGTACAGTACAGCATGTCTTCAAATGCACAGATCCCTAGGTGGAAGGTTAAGACAACCTAATATCTAACCACATCACACACAACTGAGACAAGCAAAGGGTCAAGCTGCAGTGCAGCGCCCCTGGATGAAGAGCATGTTGTGGGGATAAGGGTCTTGCTCAAGGGCTCAACTGTAGTGGAATGTCTTTTAGGATGTGAACCCAGCTGCCCTCCTGTTGCCAGAGCAATTCCCCCCCTTTTCCATTGCCTGGTCCGGGATTCGGCCACCCTTCAGATCCAACTCCTTAGCCGCTGGGCTACCTACCTATTAGAATGCTCTAGTCTTAAACTTTGTTATAGGGAGATCCCTTTTTCTTTTGTCTTGGGTCCTCTACCTTCTCCAGTTCCACCTCCCTTCTGCAGTTGTGAGTTGCTAAAATGAAAAGGCCAGCATGGAGGTGGAATGTAAAAAGGAGAGGCCCGGCGAGAGGGAGAGATAGTGAATGCCAGGGTGCGTGAGAAACACACACACAGCTGGGCACGTGCGCAATTGGCACTCTGCAGTGGCGTGAGGGTCGTGTCCAGTAACTGCTGTGCCAACACACACAAACACACACACACACAAACACTGGATGGATACTAGGGTCATGGCAGGTTGCCATGGTAACTGGAGGGGAATGAGGGGGTTGTTCAGTGCATCGGCCAAGCTGCCTGTGTGCATACCTGATGGGAGACGCTGACTCGTCTGAGCAAGGGAATAGAATATACTGTAGAGTCCTTAGATCAGTCACATACACGCAAGCAGCACATGGCAATTTGAAGAAAAAAACTTTAGAAGTCCTCTAAAGAGAGGGAGAGTGAGAGAGAAGGAGAGAAAGAAAGAGAGTGTATAGGCCATTCTGACAAGAACATGTGTTAAAGATCAACAGACATAGAAATCCTGACTGAGTGTGGACAGATGCAGGAGAATATATTGTGAGGGGGCCACAATGTTCGACAGTGCAGGTGTGTGTGTGTGTGTGTGTGTGTGTGAGGGCAGATGTATTGCTCTAGTTTAATAGCAGATCATGATCCTAATTAAGATCAAGATCCTGGCCGAGATTTCTTTCTCCAGATAACCTTGGTGTGTTGCCGGTATATAGGCCGAGGTCACATGCAATACACCTACCAGAGTGATGGATGTTTAATCATTAATACATGCATGAATCTGATAAATAACTACATTCAACAGCAGAGGCCTGAGCTGGTGAAAAGCGTTGTAGTAGAACTCTGCTGACCTCTACTTGATATGTTAAAGGTGTCAACTGTTGAAGTATAGCAGCAGTTCCATTTGCCAAGACAAGAACTACCCCCACTGTTTACAAACAAGTGCAGGGGCAAAACTTTGAACTGGTTTTGGCTTCTCATACTTCAAATTTGATCTGTCTTATAAGCTCAAGGCTAGAGAAAATATATATGGCCTATATATTTTGTTTTGTTTATTTGTTGCAATAAACCTACACACACACACACACACACACACACACACACACACACACACACACACACACACACACACACACACACAGTGTCACATCTCATAATAGTTTGCTTTGCTTTCTGTCACTGTGCTGAGTAATATGACATTTAAGCCTGATACACGCACACGTGCATACGCACACACACTCCTTAAGGGTTCTATCCCTCTACCCCAGAGTGTAATGTGTATTTTAGCCAACGACAGCTAATAAAAGCTAACATATTCACGTCAAACTCTGAAATGACACCGAACTAGGTGCCTCGTCCTTTGTTTGAGCTGTTTCGCATGACATTGACAGGCTTTCCATATTAATGATGCTACTGTATGATCCCGCCTGGTCAGATAAATGGCTAGCTGTCTCATCCGACACAGTGCAAATCATATCAAATCCCATTTTATTGGTCACATACACATGGTTAGCAGGTGTTATTGCGAGTGTCGCGAAATGCTTATGCTTCTTAGTTCCGACAGTGCAGTAATATCTAACAAGTAATCTAACAATTCCACAACAAATACCTAATACACACAAATCTAACTAAAGGGATGGAATAAGAATATATACATATAAATATATGGATGAGTGATGACCGAGCAGCATAGGCAAGATGCAATAGATGGTATAAAATACAGCATATACATATGAGATGAATAATGCAAGATATGTAAACATTATTAAAGTGGCATTGTTTAAAGTGTTAGGGGGAGATTGTTGCAGAGGTTAGAGAGGCAAACAGAAAGGTTATTACAAACCGGTGTTGTTGCAAACTAAACTGACACTGGCAATTAGCCAATTGTTACTTTTGTTTCAGTATTTCAGTGTGGGGTCAAGTGAGGGCGTTATGTTTCATGAAGCCATATTACAAAACAGTTGCTGACCTATGTTGGATGCATGTGATGGGCAGTGGGCTGACTAAGAGGAGGTACTGTATCTAAATAAGTCTCGGTTAATCATTACATGACTTTTACCACACTGCCTATGTTTTGCTCAGAGTCTGGCAGGAACCCAACTATCAGAGGCAGAGGATGTGCTCTTTCGGCTGCTGCTGCTGCTGCTGCCGATGACAACAAGTTGTTCCTCTACATCATCATAATTATACGTCTGCATTTTGTCTTCATTTTCACTCATGTTTTAGCTCCTTTTTTTCTTCTTCTCAGGAACCAGCCAGGCAGCAACTGTAGCCTTCTGTTCCATAAAGAAGTCAGTCAGAGTTGGTAACAATGACTGGATACATGAATGGACAAAACCCTCGATTATTTGACACCATTCATTCCTATGTGAAGACAATAGCGCATTGAAGTCAAATGAAGTCGGTTAAGATGGCATCTTATTGAGACATAACATGTGCAGTGTGAGCTACTCCAGAAAGTGACATTGCAGGCTAGCTCAGTGCTGCCCCCTCTCATTGAGTCAGTCCAGTTGTAGGCCGCCCGGGGTATGCAGGCTGCCATTAGCAACTAAACGATCCTTATAATTTCTCCATGTGATCATAAACAAATCGGTTCAAGGACATACATCTGATGTATTAGAAGCAATTATTGGTACTATGATTGACTTCAAATACACTTTTCTTGTACATGAAGATTGACCACGAAGATTGCCATTTTCCATTCACTATAATGTGGGATCCTGTATTCTGCTAACAATGCCTGCAGTAACATGGTTGGTCTTGAACTTCCAATGGCTCCAGTCATTCTCCCCTGGTTGGTACCAAGATTGTGGGCCATCATTCAAACAAAGATTTGCCTCCCTGGCCACCAGTGCATATTTCCAAACTATGTTTGCATTTACATAATGGCGATAAAATAAAAAATGATGCTGGTATTCTTTTGCCCATTATTTAATTGTTTATTAAATTATATTCTTAGCTGGAAATATATTTACAAAAATGTATAGCATTCATAATTCATAAATGGCACCATACAGGGTTCTATATGGAACCAATTTTGGTTCAGTGAAGAAGAGTCCTTGGGGTTCTATATTTTGGTTCAGTGAAGAACCCATAGGGTTCTGATCAAAGAACCCCATAAAAGGGTTCTACCATATATAGAACTTTTAGAGGTTACATATATGAAGCAAGCAGTAGTTCCTCCCGACGAACAGTTATTGTGCTGACGTTGCTTCCAGAAGCAGTTTATAACTCGGAAGTGTATGTTGCAACCGAAGACAGACGATTTTTACACGCTAGGTGCTTGAGCAACTTGGCGGTCCTGTTCTGTGAGCTTCTGTGGCCTACCACTATGACGGTGCCACGTTGAAAGTCAGCTCTTCAGTAAGGCCATTCTACTGCTAATGTTTGTCTACGGATATTGCATGACTGTGTGCTCGATTTTATATACCGATCAGCAACGGGTGAGGCTGAAAAAGCCGAATCCACTAATTGGAAGGGGTGTTCACATACTTTTGTATATATAGTGTAGCTATTGTACAGATACAGTTGAAGTCGGAAGTTTACATACACCTTAGCCAAATACATTTAAACTCAGTTTTTCACAATTCCTGACATTTAATCTGAGTAAAAATTCCCTGTCTTAGGTCAGTTAGGATCACCACCTTATTTTAAGAATGTGAAATGGCAGAATAATAGTAGAGAGAATGATTTATTTCAGCCTTTATTTCTTTCATCACATTCCCAGTGGGTCAGAAGTTTACATACACTCATTAAGTATTAGGTAGCATTGACTTTAAATTGTTTAACTTGGGTCAAACGTTTCGGGTAGCCTTCCAGAAGCATCCCACAGTAAGTTGGGTGAAATTTGGCCATTCCTCCTGACAGAGCTGGTGTAACTGAGTCAGGTTTGTAGGCCTCCTTGCTCACACACACTTTTTCAGTTCAGCCCACAAATTTTCTACAGGATTGAGGTCAGGGCTTTGTGTTGGCTACTCCAATACCTTGACTTTGTTGTCCTCAAGCCATTTTGCCACAACTTTGGAAGTATGTTTGGGGTCATTGTCCATTTGAAAGACCCGTTTGCGACCAAGCTTTAACTTCCTGACTGATGTCTTGAGAGGTTCGCTCAATATATCCACGTAATTTTCCTTGCCTCATGATGCCATCCTTTTTGTGAAGTGCACCAGTCCTTCCTGCAGCAAAGCACCCCCACAACATGATGCTGCCACCCCCGTACTTCATGGTTTGGATGGTGTTCTTCGGCTTGCAAGCCTTCCGATTTTTCCTCCAAACGATGGTCATTATGGCCAAACAGTTCTATTGTTGTTTAATCAGACCAGAGGACATTTCTCCAAAAGTACAATCTTTGTCCCCATGTGCAGTTGCAAACCGTAGTCTGGCTTTTTTATGGCGGTTTTGGAGCAGTGGCTTCTTCCTTGCTGAGCGGCCTTTTAGGTTATGTCGATATAGGACTTGTTTTACTGTAGATATAGATACCTTTGTATCTGTTTCCTCCAGCATCTTCACAAGGTCCTTTGCTGTTGTTCTGGGAGTCATTTGCACTTTTCACACCAAAGTATATTCATCTCTAGGAGACAGAATGCGTCTCCTTCCAGAGCAGTATGACAGCTGCGTGGTCCCATGGTGTTAATACTTGCGTACTATTGTTCGTACAGATGAAGGTAGTACCTTCAGGCGTTTGGAAATTGCTCCCAAGAATGAACCAGACTTGTGGAGGTCTACAATTTTTTTCCTGAGGTCTTGGCTGATTTATTTTGATTTTCCCATGATGTCACGCAAAGAGGCACTGACTTTGAAGGTAGGCCTTGGAATACATCCACAGGTACACCTCCAATTGACTCAAATGATGTCAATTAGCCTATCAGAAGCTTCTAAAGCCATGACATCAGTTTCTTTAATTTTCCAAGCTGTTTAAAGCACAGTCAATTTAGTGTATGTAAACTTCTCACCCACTGTAATGATGAATTAAGTGAAATAATCTGTAAACATTTGTTCAAAAAATGACTTGTGTCATGCACAAAGTATATGTCTTAACCGACATGCCAGAGAAGGTTAAGTGCCTTTTACTACAGTTCATGTTAATTCCATTGTGACAAGTATTGTAACAAGTTAATGTGTGCTGACTTTTCTTTAGTTTTTTGGGGAAATGATGTTAGCAGCTGTTAATGTGAAACTTGCAGCAAGGAAAGGACAAGTACAGACACACACACACACATATTCAAACCCGTACACATGTGCACACACACACACACACACACACACACACACACACACACACACACACACACACACACACACACACACACACACACACACTCTCAGAGAGGCATTCTAATGAGGTGTCTGCCTCTTTTTTGTTTGCAGTAAGTGAGGAGAGAAGAATCTAGGTAACGTAAACATGTTTATCGCTAATCTGAAAGACCACACTGAGATCCTGCATAATGAAGGAATGGTGGTTGGGGGCTCTGTATGTTGTAGATGTCTGTGAGAGATGCTAGAGGAGAAAATGGTGTCATTGATCAAGTCACTGTGAGGCCAATTACAGGGATACACAGCACAGAGCAGAGTCCCTGCACAACTCTGAGAGTCTAACATAGAGCCGTTTCACACTTACTACACGTTTTGTCAAAATACAGTCGGCTACACATTACACTCAAATGTATACTTGGTACGTCTCGACTACTACCTAGAGCGCGACATTCACCCGACAGTTGCATACCTTGAAGCAGGAGTCAATCAGCTGTAAGGGAAGGAACTATGGCCCTATGAGGAAGAGTCTGAGTAGCAGGATGGCAAAATAGTATTCTTCTTTTTCAATTCACATTACCACCTCACGGTTACACAATTACATAATAATTGTGCCAGCCCTAGTTAAATAAAGGTTTTAAATATATATAAATATATATAATACTTACATACAATGGGTATCATAAGTATTGGATTTTGAACCTGCACCAATTTGTAAGTCGCTCTGGATAAGAGCGTCTGCTAAATGACTTAAATGTAAATGTAAATGTGAAAAAACATTTTGTTGCTTTAAAAAGCCGGATTGAAATAGATTCAATTTTTAAAAAATCATTGATCTACACAAAATATTGCATAAGAATTACAAATGAATTCAAATTAAATAACTAAAATATGGTCTTTACATAAGTATTCACCCCCTTTGTTTAGGCAAGCCTAATTAGTTCAGTCATACAATTTGGTTTAACAAATCACATAATATGTTGGACTCACTCTGTGAAATAAGAGAGGTTGACGAGGTTTATTAGAGACTACGCCTTCCTTTGTCCCCATTCATACATCTGTAAGATCCCTCATCTAAGTATTGAATTTCAATCACAGATTCAGCAACAAAGACCTGGGAAGGGCAGTGATTGTTAGATGGATAACAATAACAAATCAGACATTGAATATCTCTCTAAGCATCATTAAGTTAATAATTATGCTGTGGATGATGTATTAAACCACCCAGACACATCAAAGTTGTATTTATTCATTCTTCTGAACTGAGCTGCAGCTCAGGGATGTCTGTGTGTGTGTGACAGAGTTGGGCTCAATTCAAATTGAATGCAGTCAATTCATTAAGTTATATGATTTTAAATTTAAATTTTATAAATAAACTTTTTAGAATTTTTATAAATAGCTTCTACTTTTCAGTTTATGTAGAAGTCATTGAAAATAAATGCCCTTTTTTCGATGTTTGTAATTTAATTTGTTTTACTTCCTGAATTGACTGCCTTCAATTTGAATTGAGCCCAACCTTGGTGGGTGTTGTGAAGATATGCAGATATGTAAGCTGTATTCTAACTCCGATAACGGCACTCTGTGTGTTTGCATTGCCCGTGGGCGTGTGTTTGTCTTTCCGTGGGCGTGTGTGTTTTTCTGGGTCCTTGTATGTGTGAGGGTTTTCCATGTGGAATCCTGGGGCTTTATGAGACTGCATTCTGCCAAGCAATCTCTTGATCTCACTGTTAACACACCGCCTCCCAAAATTCGCCCCTGTCCTAGATACAACGCGCACACACACAAACCAAACCCACACCTAAGCCGAATGCACACACACACACACACACACACACACACACACACACACACACACACACACACACACACACACACATTCTCATATGCTCTAGACAACTCTTTATCCTATTGCCTGCTTCCAACCCCTGCTCTCTCCGAGTAAGTTATATGGGAGTTATATTTAGACCGAAATACTTATTATTTATTGTCAGTGTTATAGTCAGGGTTTTTGTCTATATCTTTGCTATATTTGCTACATGAAACTATCACTCAACAAACTAACAGTTGATTTTTTTTTTGAAGTGTCATATGCATTCTTGTTGACTTCTAAGCATCAGCAATAAATTAATTCCATAGAGACTCATCTGATTGCAGGGCTCCCGAGTGGCGCCGCGGTCGAAGGCACTGCATCTCAGTGCTAGAGGCATCACTACAGACCCTGGTTTGTTTCCAGGCTGTATCACAACTGGCTGTGATTGGGAGTCCCATAGGGCAGTGCCCAGTGTCGTCTGGGTTAGGGTTTGGCTGGGGTAGGCCATCATTGTAAATAAGAATTTGTTTTTAACTGCCTTGCCTAGTTAAATAAAGGTAATAAAAAACAACAGACGGACAGGAGGCTATCAGCTGTAACGCTCTACTTCTTGCCTTGCTTGGGGCAAGGGAAGGTACTACGGCCCTATGAAGAAGAGTCTGAGGAGCAGGAGGGAGTATCATCTTTCAATTCACAATACAACCAGACAGTTACACGATTATACACACACAACTGACATCCCTGAGCAGTTTCCTTCTTGTCCTGCAGCTCAGTTCAGAAGAACGACAAAATAAATATTTGATGTGTCTGGGTGGTTTAATACCTCATCCACAGCATAATTATTAACTTAATGATGCTTAGAGAGATATTCAATGTCTGATTTGTTATTGTTATCCATCTAACAATCACTGCCCTTCTTTACGAGGCTTTCGAATATTTCCCTCGTCTTTATTGTTGAATCTGTGCTTGAAATTCAATACTTAGATGAGGGATCTTACAGATGTTGTATGAATGGGGACAAAGGAAGGCGTAGTCATTAAAAAATCATGTCAACCTCTCTTATTTCACAGAGTGAGTCCAACATATGATGTGATTTGTTAATCCACATTTTACTCCTGAACTAATTAGGCTTGCCTAAACAAAGGGGTTGAATACTTATATAAAGACCATATTTTAGTTATTTAATATGTATTAATTTGTCATTCTTATGCAGTACTTTGTGTAGCTCAATGAAAAAAATTACAATTGAATCTATTTCATTCCGACTTTGTAAAGCAACAAAATGTTTTTAAAAAATCCAAACGGGGTGAATACTTACAATACCCACTGTATTGTATATAAGTATTGTAGAATTGTGAAACGGTCAATTATGGACAATAACCATGAACTTCAAATTATAATTGTCATAATAATCTTAATACGTTCATTTTAGGATAAGGGGGGATTCAAATAGCTTAATTTCCAAATGTTCCTAGCATTTGAGATAGGGGTGTGTTGTATTCATTAGGTATGTTGAGGCAAATTTTTGAAGATGCATTATGATGCATTACAAGCTCCAAACATTAAAAAAAATGACAGTGATAATTTGTGGTAATTTGCATGACAATGAATCATTACCAAAAATTCCATAATCGTCACAGCCCTATCTGTAAGGCTATCCCTACCTGTCTGAATTTTCAATCGTCCTTAATTTATTTGATTTCATCTCTACTCCAGTCTTCCCTATATCCTGCAGGAATCCCACATGGGACTCCCATGTATTATAATTCCAAAGCTTCAACTCCACTACAGAATTTCTCGCTTGGCCAATAGTTTCACCAACCTGGCAACCAAAAGTTGAATCACAACTTCTAAAGGAGGGTCTGCCCTACCTGGCTCAGTGCAGTTTTTGGATGGGGGGTCCAACAGAAGGTCCGTCTCGTTGTCCCAGGACTCCTGTAGTAGCCTCCGACTCTCCCATCTGGCACCCTCCTCAGTAGTAAGGCTGGAGATGTCATAACCTGAAATGGAAAGATAGAGCATTGTTAAGAGTTAAAATTACAGTGGAAGTTTTGCATACCATAAAAGAGTGGGCCACCTCAAAAATGTTAACAATAGAGCTAATGCTTTCCATGATAAACAACTGGATATATCTGTTGTGTGAGGCTAGATTGGAGCTAGCAAGGCACACAGTTCATGGAATGTGTCACATAGGACACATAGCTCAGAGCTCACACAGAGCTCAGCCCAATTCTAATTATCAGATACCAGAACTCAGAAATTCAAATTCCAACCAAACCTAGCTTGGCATGTCAGAATAAAATGAGACACTGTAGTTATGAAATCATTAGGAGCGTTCCTAAAACAACACAGTCAGCAGTGGAATGCTCCAGAGGCCCTGGGGTGATCATTTCGGCAGCTCATTCATCTGGGTCACCATGTCCTCAAGCCACCGCCTCCAATTCAATGCAGCTCCCAAGATGCAACAGGGCACGATATTATGATATGGCAATGCCTGATAATAATAGCCCTTACCATATTGATCAAAACTGGGAATAAAAACAATCACAGCTTTGCTCGCCTGTCTACTGTAAATGTTGAGGAGCAGACGGATAGGATGAAGACACATGGACACTGAGCAGGGAACCTAGGAAGGGTCCATGTTGTGTGACTGTAATCATAGATTATGAATACAGATCCTAGAAATAAATATCATGGAATATGTCTGTCCTTGTGTGTTTGTAAGACTGCAGAGCATTTCCTCTTTGTAGGAGAATATTCTATTTTATGATCTGAAGTGTTTATTTCAACCTTGGTTATATCAGAAAAGCCCACTGTGTCTCTCTCTCCCTTCCCTCTTCTCTCTCTCTCTCTCTCTCTGGCCACTCTACCATAAAGGCCTGATTGGTGGAGTGCTGCAGAAATGGTTGTCCCTCTGGAAGGTTTTCCCATCTACCCAGAGGAACTCTGGAGCTCTGTCAGAGTGACCATCGTGTTCTTGGTCACCTCCCTGAACAAAACCCCTCTCCCCCGATTGCTGAGTTTGGCCGGGAGTCTTGGTGGTTCCAAACTTCTTCCGTTTAAGAATGATGGAGGCCACTGTGATCTTGGGGACCTTCAATGCTGCAGAAATGTTTTGGTACTCTTCCCCAGATCTGTGCCTCTACACAATCCTGTCTCAGCACTCTACGGACAATTCCTTCAACCTCATGGCTTGGTTTTTGCTCTGACATGCACTGTCAACTGTGGGACCTTAAATATACAGGTGTGTGCCTTTCCAAATCATGTACAATTAATTTAATTTAACACAGGTGGACTCCAATCAAGTTGTAGAAACATCTCAAGTATGATAAATGGAGTCTCATAGCAAAGGGTCTGAAAACGGGGTCTGAAAAAGTAGATAAGGTATTTCTGCTTTTTATTTTTATAAAAGTGAAAAAATTTATAAAAACCTGTCTTCACTTTGACATTGTCTGTAGATTGGTGAGGAAAATGTTCAATTTAATCCATTTTAGAATTAGGCTGTAATGTAACAACATGTGGAACAAGTCAAGGGGTCTGAATACTTTTTGAATGCACCTTACACGTACACACACGTATGCACGCAGAATGATTTTCTGTTGTGGAGTAGAGGCAGTAGAGGCCTGTTCAATGAGCCAGAATGCACGCAGGAGCTGGAGTTACTACCGAGATGTGTATAGGGCTGTAGCTGTGACCATACCATATTACAGCCACACCAGCAGTCATGAGTCATGACTGCAGTAAAATCCCACGTGACCATTTAGGTAATCTCCTTTAATGCACTCTGGACACGTGTTAGTAGTATCCAACTTGCTAATGATCATCAGGTCCTAATGGCTTGGTACTCAGGACTCTATTGTCCCTCTAACCACTCTGACATCAAGGCAAATGCAATCGAAAATCACATCAAACACTTACCGGCAAAGAGGTAGGCCTATCGTACTTTTAAAACACCTCACTATGATGATAATTTGAATAAAGAAGTTTAACAGCAGGTTGAAACTGAGTGTAAAACATGGTTGTTGTGGATGTTGTTTCAAAGCCTGACAACAAAATGGACAGCGCTTTCCAAGGTGATGATTAATTCAAAACACCCATACGCATATTAAATCTTATGCGTATAGGCTTAGGAGCACAAGACCGAAAACACAAAAAACTGAGTAAAAATTAGGATTGTGCCTAGGGTTGCACATTTTGGGGAATATTCAGAGATGGAAACTTTCTGTGTGACTTAAAGGGAATATATGGGAATGAATGGAAATATATGCAAATTAATATTAATACCATTTAAATGTAGATGTGTTTTGCATTGGATATATTTACCCTATCACATGGAGACAGAAACATAAACCTTTTACCATATCATTTACATTACATTTAAAATTGCAAATGATTAAATTCTTCCAATATATATTGAACTTTAATTAAATTAGTTGACTCTTCAAATGGGATGATTTCACTGAACAACAAAATAAAGGGAATATTGAATGACCCACAATGATCCATCGCATCTCCAAAAAAAGTTTTCAACATGATAGTCGAGAAACTAAAGCTTTGATTGTCTTCCTCTCAGGCTTCCATGTCTTCTCCCTGGATCTCCTCAATGTTCACCTCTTGAACATCAGACTCTGAGGCCTCATCTTTACTGTCACTTTCCAACCCTGTTGATGATGGCTTGTTGTCAGGCTCAAAACCCTCAAATTTGGATGGCCACCAATTTTTAAACCCTTGTATTGGTCAGCCTGTTGAATGCTTTGGTGTGTGTGTGTACCCAAAGAAAGGCCAGTTGCGCTCTGAGGCGGCTGATGTTGGTGGGATTTGGAGGATGATGGAGGCAACAGGGGAAAGAGCCTGTAATCCACAAAGTCCCTTCCACCAGGTGGCTGATGAGATATGTAGCACAATGGCCATATTGCATCTCCATTCCAAAGCCCTTGTTTGGATGTGTACCTTGCCAGACTGCCAATAGCATTGCCCTCATCCAGGCCAAGGTGGTGAGACACGGTAGTGATGAAACCATAGGCCTTGTTGATCTATGCACCAGACAGGATGCCCTTGCCAGCATACTTGGGGTCCAACATGTACGCTGCGGCATGTATGGGCTTCAGGCAGAAGTCTTCACACTTTTTGATGTATTTCAGAACTGCAGTTTCCTCTGCTTGGAGCAACAGTGAAGCGGGCAGGACAGTACGGATTTCTTCTCTTACATCTGCAAGTAGAGTCTGAACATCAGACAGGATGGCATTGTCTCTCTCAATCCGTGCAATGGCCACTGCTATAGGTTTCAGGAGTTTCAGGCTACTTACCACTCTCTCCCAAAATACATAATCCAGGAGGATCCTCTTGATGGGGCTGTCCATATCGGCAGACTGAGATATGGCCATTCTTGGAGAGACTCCTTCCCATCCAGGAGACTGTCAAACATGATGACAACACCACCCCAGCGGGTGTTGCTGGGTAGCTTCAATGTGGTGCTCTTATTCTTCTCACTTTGCTTGGTGAGGTAGATTGTTGTTGTAAATTGATGACCCTTCAAATACCTAACCATTTCCTTGGCTCTCTTGTAGAGTGTATCCATTGTTTAAGTGCCAAGATGTCCTTGAGGAGCAGATTCAATGTAAGAGCAGCACAGCCAATGGGTGTGATGTGTGGGTAGGACTCCACTTTAGACCAAGCAGCCTTCATGTTCGCAGCATTGTCTGTCACCAGTGCAAATAACTTCTGTGGTCCAAGGACATTGATGACTGCCTTCAGCTCATCTGCAATGTAGAGACCGGTGAGTCTGTTACCCCTCTTGTCTGTGCTTTTGTAGAATACTGGTTGAGGGGTGGATATGATGTAGTTAATTATTCCTTGCCCACGAACATTCGAACACCCATCAGAGATGATTGCAATACAGTCTGCTTTCTCTATGATTTGCCCGACCTTCTTTAACTCTGTTGAACTCTGTATCTGGCAAATGATTAGATAAAGCATGTCTGGTTGGTGGGGTATATGCTGGGCGAAGAACATTTATAAATCTCTCCCAATACACATTGCCTGTGTATGGGTCATTTCATCAGCATTTCTCTGACTACGTTCCTCTATTGAGTCCAAACATTTATGACTCCAGGAGGACCATGAGCTGTTGCTATCGATAAGGTGTCTGATTCATTATTTTCACCTCGAATAGAAGTAGCGGGACTTTTGTCAGAGATGGCTTGTTGTAAGCACTGAGGGAACTTTATGCACTTGGCCAAATGATTCTGCATCTTTGTTGCATTCTTCCCATTTAATTTGGCACAGTATTTGCAAATGTACACAGCTTTTCCTTCTACGTCAGCTGCAGTGAAATGTCTCCACACATCACATAGTGCCCGTGGCATTTTCCTGTAAAGATTAGTAAAAAAAATAGTAAAAAAACAAATACAATTCCATGTACAGATAAATAGTTAAGCAGTTAGAATTAACAATTCCTTTGTAAGATAACTGTTTTAAAATGAAACATGTATGGGAACAGGTGAATTAACACTCCTCAGTTAGTGGGCTCAAGCAAGCTAAAATCCACATGGTAGCAAAAACTAACTAGCAGAAATTGTTAACAAGTTAGAAATGATTTAAACAGACTTTGCTGTTGGCTACTATTTACTAATTAGCAAAAAAATCATGTATGTCATATAAAATATATTCACCCCATGCAGTATTGTAATCATAACCAGAAAGCATGTAGTCCTTGGCTCAGACAGTGTAGTAGTGTGGGCTCAATAGCATCTCATTAGTACATGCTGTACATGTGATGGAGGAATGCACTGTGCATGCAGAGGGTTGCAATTCAATTGAATTGGGGATAGTTTAATCAAAATATGCCACAATACCTAGAATTGCCTTATGTGTATCCCACAAAAAATGTTCACTGTTATAAGCTAACTTTTTTGATGAATTTAAGCAAAATTCCCAATATTGCATGACAATAACCCAGCTGAAAAAAATTCACAGGCCTAGATGTGACGTAATTGCCAATCCTGGGACCAGGGAGAGTAGTGATGACATCGCACACACACACACACATACACACACACACACACACACACACACACACACACACACACACACTTACTCACTTACTTACTTATAGGCCGCATCTTGGCAGAGAACAATAAAGCCTCACTCATCATATCAGTTACATGGAAGGTTCGCTTTTAAACTAGACAGAGATATTTGCTATCATTAGACATGTGCTTGATAGTGACCTTTTAGTGTCTATGGACAACATCCACCTACACAGCATGCAGAGGAGTTTACATAAGGTCCATTCACACCTTAGCCCAGGGCTATGGGAGATTTTAGCCTGGGGCTAAGCGAGTGTTGCACATTCTAAAGTGGGCTAGCACCAAACTTAGCCAAGGGCTAGCTGGCCCTGCTCCTGACTTTTAGGGTCTAGCCCCGGAAACACGGTGCCAAAATAGCCTAGAATGCTCACTGTCCAATTACAAAAGCTGGATTTAGGACAGCATTTACACCACAGAGCCTGCTGCTTTTTCTCCAAATTGTAAAAGCAAGCAGAGCATAAACTGACTACTCTTTAGTTGACTGATATAGAGGACAAGGTAACTGCTGTTTGACAGAAAAAAAGTATGTATTCCAAGTACTGAGCTAGTAATGTAACTGACATTTTATGTTAGCTAATGTTTCATCCCCTTTTGACTGAAGTGAATGAACTCCTAGCAGCTAGTTAGCTAGCTAGTAGCTACCACAGCCACTTCAGCTCTACCTAGCCTCTAGCTATCTTTCAGGTAGCAGTATCTAACGGCTGTACTGTATATGGGAATTTTTGTAGCCTTTGTTTTGTCCCGTTTCAATATAAGTAAATTTGATGATGTACCATTAGCTAGAGCTAGCCAAAAGACCGATATGCTGATGTTTTTTTCAGCGCAACATGAGTTTTTATTGTTCAGTATAGCAATGTAACATTATTGATTTGTCAGTTTCCCTAGCTAATTACTTACTTTTCACACTGACATGGTATTAACAGGTTACAGGCTTCACTGTCATGGTGCACAGTCAGTACACACCACTATACTCATCATGTCTTATCAGGATCAGATAGTGACAGGTATCCCTGCAGGGTCAGACAGCCAGAGAAAACCAGTCTACGGAGCTCAAGTGAATTTTGCAGTATATTATAACAATCAGTGAATGGATATAAAGTTCCATCTTGAGTTCATGGCTAGGCTACAGTCAGGGATCTGGGAATAATGGTCATTTCAATTATTGAACCATTGATTCTATTCATGGATAATATAATGTATAAATGTACACCAAGGTAATTCTTTGTCATGCCTCATCTGAGCAGGATCAGATAGTGACAGGGGTCTCATCAGGGTCTGGCAGCCAGGGAAGACCAGTCTGTGACAGCGCAGAGTGGTATTTTTGCCAACATAACACTTAATTTTCTCTGTGCAGCAAACACTGGACAAGCTTTCCCCCTTCTGATGACCAGGTGGCGAATCGCATCTCTGCATGTCTGGCAGACATATCAGTGTGGATGACGGATCACCACCTCAAGCTGAACCTCGGCAAGACGGAGCTGCTCTTCCTCCCGGGGAAGGACTGCCCATTCCATGATCTCGCCATCACGGTTGACAACTCCATTGTGTCCTCCTCCCAGAGCGCTAAGAACCTTGGCGTGATCCTGGACAACACCCTGTCGTTCTCAACTAACATCAAAGGCGGTGGCCCGTTCTTGTAGGTTCATGCTCTACAACATCCGCAGAGTACGACCCTGCCTCACACAGGAAGCAGCGCAGGTCCTAATCCAGGCACTTGTCATCTCCCGTCTGGATTACTGCAACTCGCTGTTGGCTGGGCTCCCTGCCTGTGCCATTAAACCCCTACAACTCATCCAGAACGCCGCTGCCCGTCTGGTGTTCAACCTTCCCAAGTTCTCTCACGTCACCCCGCTCCTCCGCTCTCTCCACTGGCTTCCAGTTGAAGCTCGCATCCGCTACAAGACCATGGTGCTTGCCTACGGAGCTGTGAGGGGAACGGCACCTCAGTACCTCCAGGCTCTGATCAGGCCCTACACCCAAACAAGGGCACTGCGTTCATCCACCTCTGGCCTGCTCGCCTCCCTACCACTGAGGAAGTACAGTTCCCGCGCAGCCCAGTCAAAACTGTTCGCTGCTCTGGCCCCCCAATGGTGGAACAAACTCCCTCACGACGCCAGGACAGCGGAGTCAATCACCACCTTCCGGAGACACCTGAAACCCCACCTCTTTCAGGAATACCTAGGATAGGATAAAGTAATCCTTCTCACCCACCCCCCCCCTTAAAAGATTTAGATGCACTATTGTAAAGTGGCTGTTCCACTGGATGTCTTAAGGTGAACGCACCAATTTGTAAGTCGCTCTGGATAAGAGCGTCTGCTAAATGACTTAAATGTAATGTAAATGTAAGCAAGAAGCTTCAAATATTGAAACTTTTTTAAGGCAATGTGACAACCTCTAAAGTTGATTTCCAAACTGATATGCTTTTCCTGATGACACAAAACACGTCAAACAAAACTGTGAGGAAGACCTGGGAGACGCTATTCATGATGATAAATGGATACAGATATTTTAGAATGCCCAGTCATGTTTATATCATCTCAGACATAGGGTACAGCAGTTTAAGACCATCCATAGAACATACTATATGCCAAGGACACTGAATATCATGCAATATCATGCACTCAGAAATTGTATTCTTCTGCTGCATAAGTCATGGCCTTGTGAAGGCATGCAGAATTCTGGCAAAGAGTATGTTATTTTATGTCAGCATGTCTACAGATTCTCCCATTTTTATTTGCTTGGAAAGGTTGATACTGGAGACTGTTAACAGAAGAAACTGTGTAACCTAGCAGTTATAGCGGCTAAGAAATCCATTTAATTAATTGGAAGGTTGGTGTTAGAAATGTCAAGTTATGTACAGTGCATTCGGAAAGTATTCAGACCCCTTTACTTTTTTTCACATTTTGTCAGGTTATTTTTTCCCCCTCGTCAATCTGCACACAATACCTCAAAATGACAAATCGAAAACAGGTTTTTATACATTTTTGCAAATGTATAAAAAAAACTGAAATACCTTATTTACCAAAGTATTGATACTTTGCTATGAGACTCGAAATTGAGCTCAAGTGCATCCTGTTTCCATTAATTAGCCTTAAGATGTTTCTACATCTTGATTGGAGCCCACCTGTGGTAAATTCAATTGATTGTACATGATTTGGAAAGGCACACACCAGTCTATTTAAGGTCCCACAGTTGACGGTGCATGTCAGAGCAAAAACCAAGCCATAAGGTCGAACGGATTTGTCCGTAGAGTGCCGAGACAGGGCTGTGCGGAGGCACAGATCTGGGGAAGGGTACCAAAACATTTCTGCAGCATTGAAGGTCCCCAAGAACACAGTGGCCTCCATCATTCTTAACTGGAAAAAGTTTGAAACAACAAGACTCTTCCTAGAGCTGGCCGCCCGGCCAAACTGAGCAATCGGGGGAGAAGGGCCTTGGTCAGGGAAGTGAGTTCCTCCAGAGATTCTTTGTGGAGATGGGAGAACTTTCCAGAAGGACAACCATCTCTGCAGCACTCCACCAATCAGGCCTTTATGGTAGAGTGGCCAGACAGTAGCCACTCCTCAGTAAAAGGCACATGACAGCCCTCTCTTAAGACCATGAGAAACAATATTCTCTGGTCTGGAGGAAACCTGGCACCATCCCTAAGGTGAAGTATGGTGGTAGCAGCATCATGCTGTGTGGATGTTTTTCAGTGGCAGGGACTGGGAGACTAGTCAGGACCGAGGGAAAGATGAACGGCGCCAAGTACAGAGAGAACCTTGATGTAAACCTGATCCAGAGTGCTCAGGACCTCAGACTTGGGCAAAGGTTCACCTTCCAACAGGACAACGACCCTAAGCACACAGCCAATACAACGCAGGAGTGGCATGGGGACAAGTCTCTGAATGTTGTTGAGTGGCCCAGCTAGAACCCGGACTTGAATCCGATCAAACATCTCTGGAGAGACCTGGAAATAGGTGTGTACCGACGCTCTCTATCCAACCTGACAGAGCATGAGGATCTGCAGAGAAGATTGGGAGAAACTCCCCAAATACAGATGTGCCAAGCTTAAAGAATCATACGCAAGAAGTCTTGAGGCTGTAATTGCTGCCAAAGGTGATTCAACAACGTACTGAGTAAAGGGTTTGAATATTAATATTTTTGTTTTTAATTTTTCATAAATGTGCAAAAATATCTAAAAAACCTGCTTTGTCATTATGGGATATTGTGTGCAGATTGATGAGGAGAAAAAAACGATTTAATCCATTTTAGAATAAGGCTGTAACGTAAAAAAATGTGGAAAAAGTCAAGGGGTTTGAATACTTTCCGAATGCACTGTATCACTAGAATTGTTTTATTACAATATTAATACTGTGCAACTTTCAAATGTCTGGGTGGCTTATATGGAATACTGTACGACAAAAGGAGTCAGTATTGAACAAATGCCATCATCAGGGGAGGGGATACACTATATATACAAAGATATGTGGACACCCCTTCAAATGTGTGTATTTGGCTATTTCAGCCACACCTGTTGCTGTCAGGTGTATAAAATCGAGCACAAAGCCATGCAATCTCCATAGACAAACATTGGCAGTAGAACAGCCTTACTGAAGAGCTCAGTGACTTTGAACGTGGCACCATCAGAGGATGCCACCTTTCCTACAAGTCAGTTCATCACATTTTCTGCCCAGCTAGAGCTGCCCTGGTCAACTGTAAGTGATGTTATTGTGAAGTGGAAACGTCTAGCAGCAACAACAGATCAGCCATGAAGTGGTAGGCCACAACAGGTTTTCCGAGTGCTGAAGCGAGTAGCAGCCGCACACAAGTCTAAGATCACCATGAGCAATGCCGGACGTCTGCTGGAGTGGTGTAAAGTTCGCCGCCATTGGACTCTGGAGCAAGGAAAGCATGTTCTCAGGAGTGATGAATCACGCTTCACCATCTAGCAGTCCGTCCGAGGGACAAATCTGGGTTTGGGGTTCTTTTTTTATGATTCGATGTTAGGCCCCTTCGTTCCAGTGAAGGGAAACCTTAACGCTACAGCATACAAGGAGATTCTAGATGATTCTGTGCTTCCAACTTTGTCGCAACAGTTTGGGGAAAGCACTTTCCTGTTTCAGCAAGACAATGCCCCCATGCACAGCGCGAGGACCATACAAAAATGGTTTGTCGAGATTGGTGTGGACGAACTTGAAAGGGTCTGCACAGAGCCCTGACCTCAACCCCATCAAACACCTTTGAGATGAATAGGAACAGGGATTGTAAGCCAGGCCTAATCGCCCAACATCAGTGCCGACCTCACTAATACTCTTGTGGCTGAATGGAAGCAAGTCCCCACAGCAATGTTCCAACATCAGGTGGAAAGCCTTCCCAGAAGAGTAGAGGCTGTTAAATCAGCAAAGGGGGGACCAACTCCATATTAATGCCCATGATTTAGGAATGAGATATTTGATGAGCAGGTGTCCACATACGTACAGTATGCATATGCATAAGCTCTAATATGCTTATGGGTGTTTTGAATAAATGATCACCTTAGAAAGCGCTGTCCATTTCGGTGTGTTAGGCATTGAAACAACATCCACAACAACTATGTTTTACACTGTTTCAACCTGCTGTTGAACGTTCTTGAAATTGGTCATCACAGTGATGCGAGTTTTAAAAGTATGATATGCTGACTGTTTTGATGATAAGAGTTTGATGTGATTTTCGATAGCATTTGCATTGATGTCAGAGTGGTTAGAGAGACAATAGAGCCCTGAATAGACAATAGAGCCCAGGTGAATAGGCCCTGATGGTAGTTAGTAAATTGGGTACTACCAAAGCATATCCAGAGTACATAAAAGGAGATTAATGTGACTCAACGGTCATGTGGAATTTTACTGCGGTCATGATTCAGGAATGCCGGTGTGGTGGCAATATGGTCACTGCAACAGCCCTAGTATGAGAAAGAACGTTGTGTGGAGTAACAAACAGACTGTACTAAACAAGTTAAATGCCTTACCTGTGAGTAAATGTTTTCCACACACATAGCGACTGTACATTTTGACTACCTGGACACCGTGTCCCCACATTTCCCACAACGAATAGCCTGCCGCCACAGGGCTCTTCTCGTAGACCCTATCTCCCTATGTGGGAGTATTTTTTAAATGTATTTTATTTCACCTTTATTTAACCAGGTAGGCTAGTTGAGAACAAGTTCTCATTTGCAACTGTGATCTGGCCAAGATAAAGCAAAGCAGTTTGACACATACAACAACACAGAGTTACACACGGAATAAACAAACATACAATCAAAAATATAGTAGAAAAATCTATATTCAGCATGTGCAAATGAGGTAGGATAAGAGAGGTAAGGCAATAAATAGGCCATGGTGGCGAAGTAATTACATATAGCAATTAAACACTGGAATGGTAGGATGTACAGAAGATGAATGCGCAAGTAGAGATACTGGAGTGCAAAGGAGCAAGATAAATAAATAAATATAGTATGGGGATGAGGTAGATTGGATGGGCTAATTACAGATGAGCTATGTACAGGTGCAGTGATCTGTGAGCTGCTCTGATAGCTGGTGCTTAAAGCTAGTGAGGGAGGTATGTATACGTGTTTGCATTGCGAAACATAGGTCGGGATTGTTTACCTGGCTACATGTACACTACCATTCAAAAGTTTGAGGTCCTTGTTTTTGAAAAGCAAATGTGTCCATTAAAATAACATCCAATTGATCAGAAATACATTGTAGACATTGTTAATGATGTAAATGACTATTGTAGCTGGAAACGGCTGATATTTAATGGAATATCTACATAGGCGTACAGAGGCCCATTATCACCAACCATCACTACTGTGTTCCAATGGCACGTCATGTTAGCTAATCCAAGTTTATAATTTTAAAAGGATAATTGATCATTAGAAAACCCTTTTGAAATTATGCTAGCACAGCTGAAAACTGTTCTTCTGATTAAAGAAGCAATAAAACTGGCCTCCTTTAGAGTTGGGTATCTGGAGCATCAGCACTTGGGGGTTCGATTACAGGCTCAAAATGGCCAAAAACAAATAACTTTCTTCTGAAACTCGTCAGTCTATTCTCATTCAGAGAAATGAAGGCTATTCCATGTGAGAAATTGCTAAGAAACTGAAGATCTCGCACAACGCTGTGTACAACTCGATTCGCAGAACAGGGCAAACTGGCTCTAACCACAATAGAAAGAATGGGAGGCCACGGTGCACAACTGAGCAAGAGGACAAGTACATTAGATTGTATAGTTTGAGAAAGAGACGCCTCACAAGTCCTCAACTGGCAGCATCTTTAAATACTGTTCTGTGAAGGGAGTAGTACACAGCGTTGTAAGAGATCTTCAGTTTCTTGGCAATTTCTCACATGGAATAGCCCTAATGTCTCAGAACAAGAATAAACTGACAAGTTTTTGTAATGGGTGCGTGTCGGTGTCAGGGAAGTCAGGAGCAGGAAAATGAACTTGGTATAAACAAAGTCATTTAATAAGTGCCCAATAAACTAAAACAATATATATATATATACAAAAAATAATATAAGTGGGTACAAAACCCGTCGCACACCGACACATGACTTACAATTGAACATAAACATACAATAAAACAATCTCCGACAAGGACATGAGGGGAAACAGAGGGTTAAATACAAAACATGTGATTGATGGGATTGGAACCAGGTGTGAAAGAAGACAAGACAAAACCAATGGAAAATGAAAAATGGATCAGTGATGGCTAGAAGGTCGGTGACGTCGACCACCGAACACAGCCCAAACAGCCAAAACAAGGAGAGCGACCGACTTCGGCGGAAGTCATGACAGTTTGTGAAGAAAGTTCTTTGTTTCTGTCCATTTTGAGCCCATAATCGAAACCACAAATGCTGATGCTCCAGATACTCAACTAGTCTAAAGAAAGCCGATTCTATTGCTTCTTTAATCAGAAGAACAGTTTTCTGCTGTGCTAACATAATTGCAAAAGGGTTTTCGAATGATAAATTATCCTTTTAAAATTATAAACTTGGATTAGTTAACACAACGTGCCATTGGAACTCAGGAGTGATGGTTGCTGATAATCGGCCATTGTATGGCTACGTAGAGATTTGACTAAAAGTCAGCCATTTCCAGCTACAATAGTAATTTACAATATTAACAATGTCTAAACTGTATTTCTGATCAATTTTATGTTATTTTAATGGACAAAACATTTGCTTTTCTTCCAAAAACAAGGACATTTCCAAGTGACCCCAAACTTAGTAGTGTATATTGAATAGCAGTTTTTCATCATGTTTTGTTATTTCTGTATAACAAAAAAATTGACGACGACGTTGCCTCTTTTACAATGGAGGTCAATAGGAAAGAATGTTGGTTTTGCCCAAATTGTGGGCGTGTTTGAGGGGAATTCCTTATTATTATGTGAATACTGACTGGGACTATACGAGCACGGCAGGAAGTAAAAGCTGGAAATTACCCATCAACATGTGCTGTGATTCGTTGATTCAACTCAACTGACATAACAAAGACGTGTGACGATGCAGCATTTTCCCCAGTACTTTTCCATTTGGTGTTGATTCACCACACCACTTTCAAAGCAGCTTATTGGACAAGTTGACATAGTACCTCCACCAATTTCAGCCCGTATGTCTTTGTTTTGTCTAGTAAAAACAACCCTGTCCCTGTGATTTCACTCGGGAACCCACACGCTCTCTGCGACAGGTGGATTCACCTGTCAGTCACAGTGGTTTCCTAACTACAGCCGGCTACAGAGAACTTTTTAAAAGCTTTGTGGCTGTGGTAACTAGCGACAACCATCTCCTGCCTTCATCATGAGAGAGTGAACACACATTTGAATGGAAAACAAGGTAGCTATGTATTAATAAAGGCAGTTAATACAATCAGTTTAGTCATCCTCTAAAACGATCTAGAACAGTGGTTCCCAATCTTTTATAGTCCCGTACCCCTTCAAACATTCAACCTCCAGCTGCGTACCCCCTGTAGCACCAGGGTCAGCGCACTCTCAAATGTTGTTTTTTGCCATCCTTGTAAGCCTGCCACACACACACTATACAATACATTTATTAAACATAAGGATGAGTGTGAATCTTGTCACAACTCGGCTCGTGGGAAGTGACAAAGAGCTCTTATATGATCAGGACACTAATAATAATAATCATTTTGTCCTTTATTTAACCATCTTACATATAAAATCTTATTTGTTCATCAAAAATTGTGAATAACTTACCACAGGTTAATGAGAAGGGTGTGCTTGAAAGGATGCACATAACTCTGCAATGTTGGGTTGTATTGGAGAGAGTCTTAAATTATTTTCCACACAGTCTGTGACTGTATTTAGTTTTCTTACTAGTGAGGGCTGAGAATCCACTCTCACATAGGTACGTGGTTGCAAAGGGCATCAGTGTCTTAACAGCGCGATTTGCCAAGGCAGGATACTCTGAGCGCAGCCCAATACAGAAATCTGGCAGAGGCTTCTGATTAAATTCAATGTTCACAGTACCAGTTGTTGCAATTTCGATGAGGCTTTCTTGTTCAGATATCAGTTAGTGGACTGGAGGCAGGGCACGAAAGGGATAACGAATCCAGTTGTTTGTGTCATCCGTTTCGGGACAGTACCTGTGTGCTACCATCCTGTTCGAAGGTAACAGATTATTTTATTACAGTGGTTAAGATGGATTTTCATATGTTCCATGGTGTTTATCGCCCCCTAGTGGAGCTTTCTGGTACTTAGAAAGACTGTAAGGAAACAGGAAAATACATGCAGAGAAGCAGCTAAAAACAATGCTACGGTGCAGTTATTTCTTGCCTCAGAAAATGTGACTGTTACTAGTGTAATATGCTTTGTCATTGTACGGAGGTGGTTGCACATTACTAGAGTAACGAAAGGACTTAGCCAATTACCCTGTGAGTAACAATTAGCTATATGGTTTGGCACCATGCCAGATACATGGTACCTTGGCACGTGCTTTTTATTTATGCAACTTCAACTTGAAATGTATAATGTACAGCTATAGTATGTCGGTGTGAATTGAATACTAAAGTATATTATTTTCTGTATTTTGCAGTTTCACAACATAAACTTTTTCAATATATTCATTCAAGAAAAGTCACGCCTTGGGAGTTTTATTGAAGACTTAGTTTTTAGCTATCTGTCTAGTTTTGCATGGGAAAGCAATTCCAGGACAGAATAACCTGCTTAATTGCGCACCCAACTCACTCAGGTTGTTTGCTATATCACATTTGACATTGTCCGTAAGCTTGAGTTAATTTGCACACAGAAAATCACACAATGATGGAAATACCTGCTCCAACTTCTTAATCATAGCCTCAGTATTGTCCCGCACATTGAATATAGTCCCTGTAATCCTAGATTCAGATCATTCAGGCGGAAAAAAACATCAACCAGAGAGGCCAGTCATGTGAGAAACTCGTCATCATGCAAGCGGTCAAACAAGTGAAAATTATCATGTCAATACTTTGCCCCTTGATAACCAGCACACTTCTGTATGTTGTAAAAGCATTACATGGTCGCTGCCCATATCATTGCATAGTGCAGAAAATACACAAGAGTTCAGGGGCCTTGCTTTAACAAAGTTAACAATTTTCACAGTAGTGTCCAAAACGTTGATCAAGCTGTCAGGCATTCCCTTGGCAGCAAGAGCCTCTCGGTGGATGCTGCAGTGTACCCAAGTGGTGTCGGGAGCAACTGCTTGCATGAGCGTTACCACTCCACTATGTCTCCCTGTCATGGCTTTTGCACCATCAGTACAGATACCAACATGAGCAGCAGCTACGTTTGGCTACATACGGACCGTTAGTGGAATTCCTGCAAGAGAGTAACGGTTAATGGGATTGGATGTTAATTATTTGACTTGGCTACCATTATTTGACATTGTGTTGTTATTTCGCTGAACACTAGATGGTTTAATTACATTTTTGACAGTGAAACGAGGCTACTCAGGTGAGAGAAAAAACCTCACCCAAATGTATAGCACTGTTTGAAAATGTGAAAAAAATAAAAATAAATGTGAATCACATTTTTATTTGGCGTAACCCCGATGGCATTGTGCGTACCCCTGGGGGTAGTTTGGGAATACCTGGTGTAGATGAAGGGGAGGAGACGGGTTAAAGAAGGATTTTTAACCTTTTCATACGTGAGTTCCAAATATCTTTAACGTTTGCCCCATTGTGAGTTCTGTTATGCACGTGATGTCAGAATGCACTTACGTTCCAAAATGTGATTATTACGCGAGAGGACAGTTAAGATGCGCTGCCTGCTAATTAGCTTTAGGCTATGTTTCAACTTGTCAATTTCAAATGATTTTCTAAGTTGTATTTTCTAACAACAGTTTGAATTGAGGTGTGTTCCGCCTCCTTATTAATTCACATAGACGTAGCCCATTTCAGCGTTGAGGACAATTTATGTTTGAGGCTTTACTGAGCCGGACTCACTTCACCAATGTTTGCGCAGATCAAGTGTACAGATATTTGCGCAGTCTTGCACGAATTGAAACATTTTCTGACTGGGGACATGCGTGCATTCCTATCAAAATAAGTTCCTTATTTTCTGCATATCGTTTTGTCATCTCTACTGTTGGCGCATATAGTACAGTATGTATGTATGAATGTATGTATGTATGGAGCATAATGCATTTACAGTTTTATTCACGTGTTTTCAGGTACGGCTGACAAATAATGCATTCCGATTATTGCATAGATTGTAATGGACTCTTGTGGTGTGTGTAAAATAATTTTATGAAGGTTGTACTGATTATAATGAGCTAATGCTAAGGTATTTGCCAGCTATGTGTAGCGCCATGTTTGTTGACATTATACAATTAATTATGGGTGTCACGTAAATGTCTGTCAGAATAAAGTGGTTATAATGAGGTGAAGGAATGAATTCACTCATCTTTCGGGTAAACTTCCGGAAGTGAATGAAGGGAAGTGAATGATCATAGACGACACACCCTCTTCAACATGCATACTATAAACAGACCAAACTCATCTTGTCTCCTCTTATTATCTTTGGTTTACATTAGATAGGCTCCCATTAAAGAACACCTATTAGATAGGCATCTCTCTGTTAATAATATCACATACAAAATGAAGCATTTTTGCAGATATTATCCAGATACTGACTGTTAGCACTTGGTGGTCTATAGCAACTTCCCACAAGAATGGGCTTTAGGTGAGGCAAGTGAACCTGTAGACATATTACTTCATATTACTTCAACAGTATTTGACATGATATCCTCTAAGCTTTACAGGAATATGACTCTGAATATATACAGCAACACCTCCTACTGATGTTATAACCTTGTATTGCTACCACTGTATCATCAAAGGAATAATCTAGGTGAGTTTCAGATAGGGCCAGTTTATGAATCTTATCTGATGTTACCAAGTAATCGATTTCATGAACCTTGTTTCTAAGGCAACATACTGTATGTTGATGTGGGCTATTGTTAGCCCTTTTCTGGGTTGCTTGTTTGTTTTTAGTGCTTTACTGGGAAGCTGATCAAAGCTAAACATGACAGTGATATTTACATTTCAGATGAAAGTACGGGGTGAACTGCTCACAATGGGCTTCCTACTAGGGTGAACCGTCTCAGTGCTAACAGTTTAACTCGTGTTTTAAGGCACATGATTGCTGCTGACAATAGATGTCAGATTGATAGAGGCATTCAGGAGCGTTAGAGGAACATAAATCAGGTTGCTTGCATTGAACATACTACCATTTCCATGAGTCTTCTTTTATACGCTTTTTATGTTGCTGGTTATGACTGAAGCACTAATAGACCCAGAAACGAGCATCAAGTCTCTGGTTGCCTAAGCAACACCCCCCACAATGCAGTAGCAGCACACATAGAAATAGAATGAATAGAAAGGGTTTGGAACCTCTAACCCTGGCAATATGACTGATAGATACTTGCACCATGGCATTGCTCTCTCTCGCTCTGCTGTGTGTATTTTGCTGAAGCTCATTGCCTAGAACTCAAATTACAGCACAGATTCCAGAAAAACAGTCGCTTTCAAACTAGGGTTTTTGTGGTTAATTGAGGTAAAACAGTAATTCTGCATGTATGAACTACACATTGATAGTCTGAGTACCAGTCTCTTTAACTAACATTCCACCCCTTATCACTCCTTGTCATTGTCAAAGAGACTGGCGACCTCAGTGTTCAATATGCACTGGATAGAGGGCGGAATTGCTCATTTGTTGTGGGAAATAACATACATATTTTCCATGACAACATCTGGAGCCTCGAAAACAGTATTAGAATTTATTTTTAAAAAGTCAAAAACAAAACATTTAGCTGTTAGCGAGGCAAGTTGTTGTATTTTGAGACTTTTTGTGGTTGGAATTGCAGTATGTATTTAGCTTGGAGAATGTAGACATGCGCTAGCAACTTTTGACAGATTGGTTTCGTTTGGACAAACAAAAAACGGTTGCTAAGCAACTGGATACCAATGTGTTCTGTGGAGTTCCAATATTTGCATAATCGTTGTGATTAGATGTCGACCAATTAATCGGAATGGTCGATTAATTAGGGCCGATTTCCAGTTTTCAGAACAATCGGAAATAGGAATTGTTGGACACCGATTTGGCCATTTTTTTCACACCTTTATTTAACTGGGCAAGTCAGTTAAGAACACATTCTTATTTTCAATGACGGCCTAGGAACGGTGGGTTAACTGCCTTGTTCAGGGGCAGTACGACAGTACGATTGCATGGGCAGAGTTTAACACGCAGGAGGGTTCTTGAAATGTAACATCCACTAACAATGTAGTCGCTGGAAGTCAACGAGCGAGTCAACGAGCGAGTTCGTTTTGCATGACCCGGTGCCCCAAGTAAGCAGTTTGTACATTTAGACCATTCCATTGGTTGTTGAGTGAAATCTCCACCCACGTGGGGCACCGGGCCATGCAAAACGAATTAAGCCATTTAAACCGTTTCGGATAATCCAAAATTCTCTGGACCTCCAAAGGAGGCGTGACAACAATGTTTTTGGAGGTATGGCAACGCGAGACTAACAACAACCTGAGTCTCAATGGAATGGACAGGTTTGCCTGCTTCTTTTTCATTGTGAAGTTATGGGAAGTTTGTAAATATAATTGTGTTAATATTGCCAGTTGCACCTGTAGACCACCACCTTCAAAAGTAAACAAAAGCACAACTTCTGCACCGGATCCTGCCTTTCTCCTGCAACACTTCTGTTCTTACAACTGTTACAAGGTCCCCATATCACAGCGCAAATAAAGGTAAGGAGGTGAACAAATGAATACAGGTGGTGCTACATGTTCCTATTTGCTGATTTGATAAGGTAAGCATGTGCTGAACCTACATGACTTTCCCAATAGGAATCTGGGGCAGCTGTGTCTGTACTATTTGTGTCAGCAGGCAAGCTGTATGTGTGCAATATGTGCCAAGTTCCTTGCTCAGAACATGAGAACATATGAAAGCTGGTGGTTCCTTTTAACATGAGTCTTCAATATTCCCAGGTAAGACGTTTTAGGTTGTAGTTATTATAGGACTATTTCTCTTTACCGCTCAGTCAGACTGCTCTATCAAATCATAGACTTAATTATAATATAATAACACACAGAAATACGAGCCTTACGTCATTAATATGGTCATATCCGGAAACTATCGTCGCGAAAAAAATATGTTTTATTATTCTTTCAGTGAAATACGGAACCGTTCCGTATTTTACCCCCCCACCCAGTGTATACAGTGTATTGAGCCATCACATTTTACATAATTTAACACACATGACCACATTGTGCATGTTCATTTATAAAGTAATTATTATTCATCATGTCCTCACATGGGATTTGATCTCACAACCTCTCAGTTCACGGTACTCGTCTTCCTGCTACGCCCCCAAATCTGTGTCATGTGTCGGTTACTCTGAAACCGTCTCAGGGATGCCCATCTGCGTGCTCGTCGTCCTCACCAGGGTCTTGACCTTACTCCAGTTTGGTGTCGTAAACCGAATTCAGTAGGTAGGTGCTCACCTTCGATAGCCACTGGCACGCTGGAGAAGTGTGCTCTTCATGGATGAAATCCGGTTTCAACTGTACCGGGCAGATGGCAGACAACGTGTGTATAGTGGCCGGGCAGATGGCAGACAACGTGTGTATAGTGTCGTGTGGGCGAGCAGTTTGATGTCAAAGATTGTGAACAGAGTGGCCCATGGTGGCGGTGGGGTTATGGTATGGGCAGGCATAAGCCACGGACAACGAACATCATTGCATTTTATTAATGGCAATTTGAATGCACAGAGAAACCATGACGAGATCCTAAGGCCCATTGTCATGCCATTCACCTCATGTTTCAGCATGATAATGCATGGCCCCATGTAGCAAGGATTTGTACACAATTCCTGGTAACTGAAAATGTCCCACTTCAGTTGATATAGAAACAGACCTTGTATATAAACTCTGCAAAAAATACATTTTCAGCAAACTTATCATGTGTAAATATTTGTATGAACATAACAAGATTTAACAACTGAGACATGAACTGAGTTCCATGTGACTAACAGAAATGGAATAATCTGTCCCTGAACAAAGGGGGGTCAAAATCAAAAGTAACAGTCAGTATCTGGTGTGGACACCAGCTGCATTAAGTCCTGCAGTGCATCTCCTCCTCATGGACTGCACCAGATTTGACAGATCTTGCTGTGAGATGTTACCCCACTCTTCCACCAAGGTCCTGTTCCTGGACATTTCTGGGGGGAATGGCCCAAGCCCTCACCATCCGATCCCAGATGTTCTCAATGGGATTGCGATCCTGGCTCTTCGCTGTCCATGGCAGAACACTGACATTCCTGTCTTGTAGGAAATCACGCACAGAACGAGCAGTATGGCTGGTGGCATTGTCATGCTGGAGGGTCATGTCAAGATGAGCCTGCAGGAAGGGTACCACATGAGGGGGGATGATGTCTTCCCTGTAAGGCATAGTGTTGAGATTGCCTGCAATGACAACAAGCTCTGTCCGATGATGCAGTGACACACCGTCCCAGACCATGATGGACTCTCCACCTCCAAATCGATCCCGCTCCAGAGTACAGGCCTCGGTGTAACGCTCATTCCTTCGACGATAAACGCGAATCTGACCATCACCCCCGGTGAGACAACACAAGAGCACTTTTTGCCAGTCCTTTCTGGTCGGTGGGTTTTTGCTGAGTTTAGCTTCTTACTTTCCCGTGTTCTTCTTATTTCTTTTTTAAATTTCAGTTTTTGTTTTTGTTCTATGTTATTTTTATTGCTAGATTGATACTGATTACTGCATTGTTTGGTTTGGAGATTGCAAGAATGGCATTTCACTGTGCTTGTGCACATGACATAAAAAAACATGAAACTAAACTTGAACTTGAATTTGAAAAAAAGGCCTAGCTTCTTAACAGGCTACACGGCTCACTGTATGTCTCCAGGAATCGTTGGCAGCCGATGCTCACAATTTCTCCATCAATAAATAATGTTGTGCTTAATGGGATAATCCACCCCCAGAAATAAAAAATCAGGAAACTCCTGTCAATTTGGTGAAAGCCAATGGTCTGTCAGTGAGTAAAATACAACTTTTCACCATGATTTAACTTCTAAGTGGTCCATCTGTGAAAATCAGGAAATCGTGTAGGAACACGTCCTAGCTACATAATTGTAGTCACTGGAGATAGGGGATAACACCCCATCACATTTCATAAGGCTTTTATAACAATTACCTGCAATCCAGATCGCCTAATCAGCAAATAGATGGTATGGGCATACTTGTCTAGAACACATCCATCAGTTTATTTGAGATTTGCTCAATCTAAACAGTGTACCAAATTATTCCAACTCCATTTTACCTTTAAGTACCATGTTTCAATACACCCTGTCTCTGTGGGAAACAGATATATTACAGAAAGGAGGAGAATGGATAAATGCCCCACCCAACTGACTTTCGAACCATTGCATTCACATTGTCATGCTGCGTCACATGGTTGCTAAGCTAATTGTCACATAATTCCTTCTCAAAGTCAGGGTATGAGTGAATAAATCTGCTTATTTTCCTCAAAAGTATGTAATGTCACGGTTCCAAAGGTATACGATATTACAGAGAACAAGTTCATTATCTCACAATCTTGGAAAATATGTCCAATGTTGTTCTTCTTGTTCACAAAATTGATGCTAATGTTCAGTTTCTGAGCTAGCGCCCAACTGACTCCCATTCACTCCTTGAAGGAGAGCTCTCCTCATCTCAGAATCACCCAGAATGCACCGCATGACTCATTAAAGACTTATGGGCAACGTACACAATAGGCGTTAATACGATTCTAATGGAGTTTCACTCAAAACCATCTCTGCGAGAAAGAAACGTTTCTCTGTTCTCGCTCTGGGCAGAGACGCAGTTTATAGCTCAGTGGCAGAGAAGGAGCTGCAAGTTGAACTTGGTGAGTAAGACTCCTAAATTGATAGTGCAGTTTGTTTATGTGATTTTAGCTAGCTGCTAGCTAGCTACTTCACATGCTGATATTGACTTTAGTATTATTGTGTGTAGCTATGTTTTCTAGCTAACTAACCAGCCATCCCAGAGAGAGAGAGCATTGCATTGTGGGTTTTGTAGTACACGAGCTGCAACAGATTTCCAAAAAACAAGTTTCTACCAACCTTGTTATAATGACGAAATGTTCACAAAAAATGTTGTTTTTACATATTAGTGTTATATACCAATATTTACCACTATTTAATCATAAGAATTTGTGGTTTGGCCTAGATTATCCCTTTAAATGGGATGAACGACATTGGGAAAAAAATCTGCAAGCGTCCTTCTAGCCCACCTCAGCCTTAATAGATTTCCCTACAGGTGCCTGAGGATGAGCCTGAACACACACACCAAAAAAAACATATCACATCAACAGTGGGTAAAAAAATAAGGCCCACCTGAGGGCTTCGATAATTGGCAGATTACAAGTATGACAGTTCATTAATGGATACGTTAATAGGCTCGTTAGCTGAAGGTGTCAGGAGCCCTCCCACTGTGTGCGAGAGTGTGTTGTCAGTTTGAAGGTATTCCAACGGTCATCTATCTCTCCATCAGAAGCTCTAGGACAGGCAGGCTTTGAAGAGCTGCTTCCCACAGAGAGAGAGAGAGAGAAAGAGGAGTTTCATAGGCTATACGGGCTCTGTGAAGTCCCCAATCTCTCTCTCCTGTGGAGCTCATGGAAGGCAAGGTACATTGCCTTCAGAAAGTATTCACACCCCATGACTTTTTTCACATTTTGTTGTTTTACAAAATTAGATTAAAATGGATCTACACAAGAAAAATGCTAACATTGATTTTAAATTAATGGAAGAAAACTCTAATATAGCGTGAATAGATAAGTATTCAACTCTCTGAGTCAATATATGTTAGAATCACCTTTGGCAGCGATTACAGCTGTGAGTCTTTCTGGGTAAGTCTCTCAGAGCTTTTCACACCTGGAATGCAAAATATTTGCCCATTATTCTTTTCAAAATTCTTCAAGCTCTGTCAAATTGGTTGATGATCATTGCAAGACAAACATTTTCAAGTCTTGCCATAGATTTTTTTTTAAGCCGATGTAATTCAAAACTGTAACTCTGCCCTCAATACAGTCGTGAAGAGGGCATGACAAAACCTAAAACAAAACCATCTTCTTGGTAAGCAACTACAGTGTACGTTTGGCCTTGTGTTTTAGGTTATTGTCCTGCTGAAAGGTGAATTCATCTTCTAGTGTCTGGTGGAAAGCAGACTGATCCAGGTTTTCCACTAGGATTTTGCCTGAGCTTATTAATATTTTTTTTTATCCTGAAAAACTCCCCAGTCCTTAATGATTACAATCATACCCATAACAAGATACAGCCATCGCAATGCTTCAACATATGAAGAGTGGTACTCAGTAATGTGTTGTATTGGATTTGCACCAAACATAACACTTTGTATTCAGGAAAAAGGGAATAGCTTTGCCACACATATTACTTTAGTGCTTTGTTGCAAACAGAATGCATGTTTTGGAATATTTGTATTCTATACAGGGTTCCTTCTTATCACTCTGTCAATTAGGTTAGTATTGTGGAGTAACTACAATGTTGTTGATCCATCCTCAGTTATGTCCCATCACAGCCATTAAACTCTGTAACTGTTTTAAAGTCAATATTGGCCTCATGGTGAAATCCCTGAGCGGCTTCCTTCCTCTACGGAATTAATAACTTCACCATGCTCAAAGGGATATTCAATGTCTGCTTTTTTACCCATCTACATAGCGGTGCCCTTCCTTGTGAGGCATTAGAAAACGTCCATGGTCTTTGTGGGTGAATCTGTGTTTGAAATGCACTGCTCCACTGAAGGACCTTACAGATAATTGTATTTGTGGGGTACGGAGATGAGGTAGTCATTCAAAAATCATGTTAAACACTATTAATGCAGATGGTCCACTTTAGCTTTGAATTTATATTAATTTGTACAACTTTGACATTATGGGGAATTGTGTGTAGGCCAGTGACAAAACAAAAATCTATATTCAGTCCATTTTAAATTCAGGCTGTAATACAACAATATCTGGAAAAAGTCACGGGGTGTGAAAACCTTTTGAAGGCATTGTAGCAACATCTGACAATTGGAGGTATTTACAGTGCCTTCAGAAAGTATTCACACCTTAGACTTTTTCCACATTTTGTTGTGTTACAGCTGAATTTCAAATAGATTAAATTCGGATTTCGTGTTACTGGCATTTTTGTGTGACATTCTTTAGAAATGTATAAAAAATGTAAAGCTGAAATGTCTTCAGTCAATAAGTATTCAGTCCCTTTGTTATGGCAAGCCTAAATAAGTTCAGGAGTAAAGCTTTGCTTAAAAACTAGTTAGGGATAGGCGGGATGCAAATAGCTCAACTGGCCAATTGCCAGGGAAAATGCAGAGCGCCAGATTCAAATAAAATACTATAAAATTCAAACTTTCATTAAATCACACATGTAAGATACTCAATTAAAGCTACACTCGTTGTGAATCCAGACAACATGTCAGATTTAAAAAATGTTTTCGGCGAAAGCATAAGAAGCTATTATCTGATAGCCCGCACCATCTGCACCAGCAGTAAACAAAGGAGTTAGCATATTTCAACCCTGCAGGCGCTACACAAAACGCTGAAATAAAATATAAAACATTCATTACCTTTGACGAGCTTCTTTTGTTGTCCCATAAACATCACAATTGGTCCTTTTGTTCGATTAATTCCGTCCATATACAGTGGGGCAAAAAGTTAGTCAGCCACCAAATGTGCAAGTTCTCCCACTTAAAAAGATGAGAGAGGCCTGTAATTTTCATCATAGGTACACTTAAACCATGGCAGACAAAATGAGAAAAAAAATCCAGAAAATCACAATGTAGGATTTTAATGAATTTATTTGCAAATTATGGTGGAAAATAAGTATTTGGTCACCTACAAACAAGATTTCTGGCTCTCACAGACCTGTAACTTCTTCTTTAACCTGTTACTCCTACCCCCTACTTTTTCGAACATTCTGTTAAAAATCGCGCAACATTTCAGCGCCCTGCTACTCATGCCAGGAATATAGTATATGCATATGATTAGTATGTGTGGATAGAAAACTGGTTAAATCACGGCTGTGACTATAACAGAACGTGCGTTTCATCGAAAAGTGCAGGAAAATCTGATCACTGAAAATGGAAAAATATATCCATGCGCCACTTCAACCAATTGATAAAGGTGAACCACATTAAATGGGGCCGAGGATGCAATACCTACAGCTTCCACACGATGTCAACAGTCTTGTCATTTGCCTAGTATTTTTTTCTTGGTCAAACTGACGCAAGGCAGAGCCTTTATTCCGGTCTCCGACCGGATATTTTGGTTGAGATTTACCCGGACATTATTTCCAGACGTACAGCTATAGAATATACATCGCCTCGTGATCAATTTGATCGCTTATTAACGTTTACTAATACCTAAAGTTGCATTACAAAAGTATTTCGAAGTGTTTTGTGAAAGTTTATCGTCGACTTTTTTAATAAAAAAAAATGACGTTACGTTATGAAACGCTATTTTTTTCCTTGATCACACAGTCTTCATAGATCGATATCTAGGCTTTATATGGACCGATTTAATCGAAAAAAAGACCCAATAGTGATGTTTATGGGACATCTAGGAGTGCCAACAAAGAAGATGGTCAAAGGTATTGAATGTTTTATATTTTATTTGTGCGTTTTGTGTAGCGCCGACTATGCTAATTATTTTGTTTACGTCCCCTGCGGGTCTTTTGGGGTGTTACATGCTATCAGATAATAGCTTCTCATGCTTTCGCCGAAAAGCATTTTAAAAAATCTGACTTGTTGCCTGGATTCACAACGAGTGTAGCTTTAATTTACTACCCTGCATGTGTATTTTAATGAACGTTTGAGTTTTAACTAGTACTATTAGCATTTAGCGTAGCGCATTTGCATTTCCAGATGTCTAGATGGGACGCCTGCGTGTCAGGTAGGAGCAAGAGGTTAAGAGGCTCCTCTGTCCTCCACTCGTTACCTGTATTAATGGCACCTGTTTGAACTTGTTATCAGTATAAAAGACACCTGTCCACAACCTCAGTCACACTCCAAACTCCACTATGGCCAAGACCAAAGAGCTGTCAAAGGACACCAGAAACAAAATTGTAGACCTGCACCAGGCTGGGAAGACTGAATCTGCAATAGGTAAGCAGCTTGGTTTGAAGAAATCAACTGTGGGAGCAATTATTAGGAAATGGAAGACATACAAGACCACTGATAATCTCCCTCGATCTGGGGCTCCACGCAAGATCTCAATCCCAGAATCACACGGGGGGACCTAGTGAATGACCTGCAGAGAGATGGGACCAAAGTAACAAAGCCTACCATCAGTAACACACTACGCCGCCAGGGACTCAAATCCTGCAGTGCAAGACGCGTCCCCCTGCATAAGCCAGTACATGTCCAGGCCTCTCTGAAGTTTGCTAGAGAGCAATTGGATGATCCAGAAGAAGATTGGGAGAATGTCATATGGTCAGATGAAACCAAAATATAACTTTTTGGTAAAAACGCAACTCGTCGTGTTTGGAGGACAAAGAATGCTGAGTTGCATCCAAAGAACACCATACCTACTGTGAAGCATGGGGGTGGAAACATCATGCTTTGGGGCTGTTTTTCTGCAAAGGGACCAGACGACTGATCCGTGTAAAGGAAAGAATGAATGGGGCCATGTATCGTGAGATTTTGAGTGAAAACCTCCTTCCATTAGCAAGGGCATTGAAGATGAAATGTGGCTGGGTCTTTCAGCATGACATTGATCCCAAACACACCGCCTGGGCAATGAAGGAGTGGCTTCGTAAGAAGTATTGAGATAAACTTTTGTTATTGACCAAATACTTATTTTCCACCATAATTTGCAAATAAATTCATTTAAAATCCTACAATATGATTTTCTGGGTTTTTTAATTCTCATTTTGTCTGTCATAGTTGAAGTGTACTTGTGATGAAAATTACAGACCTCTCTCATCTTTTTAAGTGGGAGAACTTGCACAATTGGTGGCTGACTAAATACTTTTTTGCCCCACTGTATATCCAAAATGTCCATTTATAAAGCGCGTTTGATCCAGAAAAAAACAGCTTACAAAAAATGCAATGTCACTACAAAATATTTCAAAAGTTGCCTATAAACTTTGCCAAAATATTTCAAACTACTTTTGTAATACAACTTTAGGTATTTTTAAACGTTAATAATCAATCAAATTGTAGACGGGGCAATCTGTGTTCAATACAGGAAAGAAAACAAACCAGCGCCACTTTTCATGTCTTGAACAACTCAGAGAAGTGTACCCAGTTCCGAGTTGGCCTACTTCTTCATTACACAAAGGAATAACCTCAACCAAATTCCAAAGACTGGTGACATCCAGTGGAAGCGGTAGGAACTGAAAACAGGTTACTAAGAAATATCCCATGGCAATAACATGTCAGGGTACAGAGAGAGGCAAAAAAAATAATAATCTGAACAGTTAGTCCTTGGGGTTTTGCCTGCTACATAAGTTCTGTTATACTCACAGACATGACTCAAACAGTTGTAGAAACGTCAGAGTGTTTTCTATCCAAATCTATGAATAATATGCATATCTTATATTCTTGGCATGAGTAGCAGGAAGTTGAAATTGGGCATGCTATTTATCCAAAAGTGAAAATTCTACCCCCTAGCCCCAAGAGGTTTAACAAGTCACATAATAAAGTTGATAAACTCACTCAATAATAGTGAGTGCAATAATAGTGTTTTAAATATGATTTTTGAATAACTACCTCATCTCTGTACGTCACACATACAATTATCTGTAAGGTCCCTCAGTCGATTAGTGAATTTCAAAAACAAATCCAATACAGCACATTACTGAATACCAATCTCCATATTTAAAGCATTGTGGTGGCTGCATCATGTTATGGGTATGCTTGTTATCGGCATGGACCACAGCATATTTGTTAGGATGAAAACAAATGGAATAGAGCTAAGCACAGGCAAAATCCTAGAGGAAAAGCTGGTTCAATCTGCTTTCCAACTGACACTGAGAGACAAATCCACCTTTCAGCAGGACAATAACCAAAACACATGGCCAAATATACACTGGAGTTGCTTACCAAGACGACATTGAATGTTCCTGAGTGGCCTAGCTACAGTTTTGACTTTTGGCTTGAAAATCTATGGCAAGACATGAAAATGGCTGTCTAGCAGTGATCAATTTGAAGAATTGTAATACTAATAATGTGCAAATATTGTACAATCCAGGTGTGCAAAGCTGTTAGAGACTCACAGCTGTAATTGCTGCCAAATGTGATTTCTTCTGTGAATACCTATGCAAATGATGTGGAAAATGAGGAATAAGTCAAGGGGTATGAATACTTTCTGAAGGCACTTTACAGGAGTCTGCTCAATCTCACACACGAACAAACATACACTCTTGCTGCCTCTTATCTCATTCTGTCTCTCAGACACACATACACAACACACTCACACAGGCATGCTCGCGTACCCGCTGACACACACACACACAAGCACACACGTGCGCACGCATGCACACACACACACACGCACAGGGAACATGCGAAAGCCCATGTTGTATCTGTCCTGCTGACTAGGAGGTTTGGCTCCCCACCACAGATGAGATGAATCCTCTACAGCTCTAGAGACTAGCGGCCCTTTAACAGATCTTTTAAGGGATCAGCCAATTTACAGACAGTATCGTACTGTCGAAGCAGGATGGTTTTCTCCTTGTTTTGTTTTCTGGCAATGGCACTAATCAAATTTGATGTCCACAAGCAATCAAGATGATGTCAGATGTCAGTAATGGTGAGAGCAGACACCGGAGCAGAGGTGGTTGTTAGAGTTTAACGCAGATGGGTTCAAAGTGTTGCCTTGACAGCATATAGTGACCACTCCATGGCCTAGGACTGTGAGTAGACAGTTTTTTACTGGCCCTGTACAGCCACATAGTGGGGGACTGTGTGTGTGTGTGTGTGTGTGTGTGTGTGTGAGAGAGAGAGAGAGAGTGAGGTGAGGTGAGGTCCTTTCTCCTGCAATTCCAAAAATACTCCATTGTCAGATGTCACATCTGGGCTCAAACCAATCACACACTGTAGATTCAACAACCAATCATATAGATTCATGGGATGTGACATGTCCAGGTGACGACTATGATGAAGAATGTCACACCTCACTTCCCAGAGAGAGTTACATCTCCTTGACCTCACAGAATGACACCACACCCCAGCACAGCTAATTCTTCCAGCACAGATGCGGTTTAAACAACTCCCCATGCAAAAATTACTTCAGACAATAGATTAATGCAGTCAAGCAGGACATCCAAAAAGGGATTACCTGATTTCTACTTTTCTGAAATGACACTACACCCTAGTACTGTTTTAGCTTATCTTGTAGGCTCACACACATCTTTAACCAATTATGACTTTTGGTGGATTGACAATAGATCGGTGCAATCTGCATATCTAAACGTGGATTCGAATGATAAGGAGCAGTCTGAAGACAAGTCTCTCCATTATAGAGATTGATATCATAAGCAAATTAGTCTTTTCATAGGGAGGAGATTGCTGATAGAGAACCGTTCTAATCCTTACAGTAAAGTAATGAACTATACACACACACACACGAGCACACAGGTCAGGTACACACACTCTTTCTCTCTGTCTCTCTCACACACACACACACACTTAATTTTCCCTCCAAGACTCTGATCAGACGATTCATGTGCTCTGAGTAATTAAAAAGCTAATGGGTTCCTCTAGCCCTGGAAGTGCAAGTGAAGAGATCTCTGATTGTGTTTGCTTTGTTCAAGTGAAGAAAGGCTCCGGGCTAATCTCTATTGGAGAGCTCCGGCTATTTCACACACAGTGAGAGACTTCTGACTTTAGGAGGTGAGGAAGACAGAGCCGAGTGGTGATGATTGGGAAATAAGCATCTGTTGCCTCAGGCTGTATACAGTATGGACACCCCTTCCCTCCCTACCTCACACACACAAACACAGGTCCTCAAACAATCCCTCTCTGTGAGTGTAGTACCTACTGTGTGCGTCATCCAGTCACAGATGGGACCTTGCTGGCAGTACAGTATACTTGCCATTCCACTGTTTTGTTGTCTGGGAAACTCTTTCCTCATCTTCCCTTTCAATATTTTTCCTAATCTTTACTTCCAATACAGTGCCTCTCCAATGACCGATGTTATAAATTCCAAAACATCATGGATTGTCTCAAAGCTCAATCTCCAAATGGTCAAATCTGTCAGAAGTGAATTACATAAAGTGCATGTATGCGAGTGTATAACAGTAAGTGTATCTCTGTGTCTGTGTTGAGTGTATAAAAGAGCTTTGCACGTTTGAACCCAGGCATGTAGTCAAGGAGCTTGTTACATTACTCATGATACCGTGAGTGTGTGTCTACGCGCGCGAGTGTGTGTGTGTGTGTGTGTGTGTGTGTGTGTTTGTGTGTGTGAGTGTGAGAGAGAGGTGAGGTCGTGTCTGTGTTTCTGTGCGCGCGCCTGTGTTTACACTCAACACACATCTTTACACAATTACAGTTCCGTTCTGTTTCTCCTCCTGTAGCGTCAGAGCTATTCAAACCAGCTGCCTGCCATCCATCCCTACTCTGCCTCAGACTTAAAGAGTTCAGCACTCTTACCAGGGTTAAAGGTCCAGGTTTAAATCAACAGAGACCATAATAGAGTCGTGGCTGGTTCATTGGATGAGGATGGATGTAGAGGCCAATAGAGAGGCATAGCAGGATTCACCCAATCTCATCAATCACTTGCTTATTGAGGACATTTATGGGACTTCTATATATAACAGGCGGGGATATGGGATGGACCTCACAGTCAACAAACCACCACCCCTCTCAGGAATTACTGGTGCGAGGTACAGGTCCACTCCTCTCCCCATCAAGGGTTGTTGTGAAAGGGGGGAAGAAGAGAGGAGATGAAGCAGAGAGGAGAGGATAAACCCTTTTCTCACCTCATCTACAGTGCATTCGAAAAGTATTCAGACCCCTTGAATTTTCCACATTTTGTTACGTTACAGCCTTATTCTAAAATGTATTAAATAGTTTTTTTTACCCTCATCAATCTACACACAATTCCCCATAATGACAAAGCAAAAACAGGTTTTTAGAAATGTGTGCAATTTTTTTTTAAATACAAAAACTGAAATATAACATTTACATAACTATTCAGACCCTTTACTCAGTACTTTGTTGAATCACCGTTGGCAGCGATTACAGCCTTTAATCTTGTTGGGTATGACACTACTAGCTTGGCACACCTGTATTCTGAGAGTTTCTCTCATTCTTCTCTGCAGATCCTCTCAAGCTCTGTCGTAGTAGGATGGGAGCATCGTTGCACAGCTACTTTCAGGTCTCTGCAAAGATGTTCGATCGGGTTCAAGTCCAGGCTTTGGCTGGGCCACTCAAAGACATTCAGAGACTTGTCCCATAGCCCCTCCTGCGTTGTCTTGGCTGTGTGCTTAGGGTCGTTGTCCTGTTGGAAGGTAAATATTGGCCCACAGTCTGAGGTTCTGAGCACTCTGGAGCAGGTGTTTTATCAAGGATCTCCCTGTACTTTGCTCCGCTCAGCTTTCCCTCAATCCTAACTAGTCTACCAATCCCTGCCGCTGACAAACATCCCCACAGCATGATGCTGTCACCACTATATTTCACCGTAGGGATGGTGCCAAGTTTCCTCCAGAAGTGATGCTTGGCTTTTAGGCCAAAGAGTTCAATCTTGGGTTCACCAGACCAGATAATCTTGTTTCTCATGGTCTGATAGTCCTTTAGGTGCCTTTTGCAAACTACAAGTGGGCTGTCATGTGCTTTTTACTGAGGAGTGGCTTCCGTCTGGCCACTCTACCATAAAGGCCTGATTGGTAGAGTGCTGAAGAGATGGTTGTCCTTCTGGAAGGTTCTCCTATCTCCACAGAGGAACTCTGGAGCTCTGCCAGAGTGACCATCGGGTTCTTGGTCACCTCCCTGACCAAGGCCCTTCTCGCCCGATTGCTCTGTTTGGCTGGGCGGCCAGCTCTAGGAATAGTCTTGGGGGTTTCAAACGTCTTCCATTTAAGAATGATGAAGGCCACTGTGTTCTTGGGAACCTTCAATGCTGCAGAAATGTTTTCTCCAGATCTGAGCCTCGACACAATCCTGTCTCGGAGCTTTACGGACAATTCATTTGACCTCATGGCTTGTTTTTTGCTCTGACATGCACTGTCAACAGGTGTCCTTTCCAAATAATGTTCAATCAACTGAATTTATCACAGGTGGACTCCAATTAAGTTGTAGAAACATCTCCAGGATGATCAAAGGAAACAGGATTCCCCTGAACTCAATTTCAAGTCCCTTAGCAAAGGGTTCGAATACTTATGTAAATAAGGTATTTCTGTTTTTTATTTGTAAAAAATATCTAAAAACGTGTTTTTGCTTTGTCATTATGGGGAATTGTGTGTAGATTGATGAGAAAAATATGTTTTATCAATTTTAGAATAAGGCTGTAATGTAACAAAATATTTAAAAAGTCAAGGGTTCTGAATACTTTACAAATGCACTGTAAGCCTTCAGCTACAGAACGCTATCCCCCACCTCCTATCCATTTCTCCTCCTGTCCTCCTGTCCTCCCTCTATTCTTTTCCAGGTCCTATGGGTTCCCAGAATACATGTAAAGTCTAAATCTGGGTGGGGTTGATGAATTAGGCACGGTGTATTTGGGGAGCTGGGAGCAGAATAGTTCAGTGTTTAATCACAGCCAGATTTATACTGTACTGCAGAACATGAATAGATTCAACAGACTGTGTGTGTCTGTGTGTGCATGCATGTGTGTGTGTGTGTGCTTGCACAGTGACAGAAATGAATGCTCTTCTCTATAGCTAATATTATCTAATATTTACAAACATGTTACTCCCACTTCAAATCAGTCCAATTCCCTGACTTCAACCAAACACAGTCCATTGCTGTTTGCAAGCAAAGAAACCAACACAGTTTTCCCACACGCACTCTTACAAACCAACTCCCATTAGTATTCATTATCCATATCAGGGACCAAATTAGTAATAATCTGGGACTTCCATAGAATCAACAGGTTTCTTATAATAATGACATTGGAGCTGACTGGACATAATCAGAGAAGGTGGACATGTATGCTTAAGAGATATATAAAAGAGCGTGGGTGCATGTGTGTGTGTGTGTATGTGAGTGGGCGAAAATATTTTAGGTATCTCAGTTTGTTCTGGCAATTCTCACATAGAAACATCATTGGGAGGAAGGATGTTTGACATGCCTTTTTAATCTTACAAATCATGATAAAAGTGGCCATTTTATGCCATTTTTAGACCTATACATGCCTGCTGTATAAGAACATTGATTCCCTCCATTCAACTGGCTAATGTACAATCCCTTGATAATAAAATGGATGACCTCCAATTGCGGATTACCAACGGGATTCTCGGAACTGCAATATTCTTTGCTTTTCAGAAACATGGCTCTTGGACAATATACCCCCACGGCTATCCAACTCGATGGATTCTTCATTCACCGGGCAGACAGGACAGTTGAGTCAGGGAAATGGATTGGGGGAGGTGTTTTCCTCATCGTCAACTCCAACTGGTGTGCTAATTCCAATGTGGTGGAAGTGTCGACCTACTGTTCACCCGTCTTGGAATACCTGATGGTCAAATGCCTACCCTTCTACCTCCCAAGGGAGTTTTCAGCTATTATCGTGATTCGGCGTCACTAAGACACGTGATGCCCAACTTCCATCAACACCTCCAACGCCACTAGGGGTGATAAAGTCCTAGACCACTGCTATTCTACCCACAAGCAAGCATACAAGGCCCTCCCTCGTCCGCCTTTCGGCAAATCAGATCATGACTCCTTACTCCTGCTCCCTGTTTACAAGCAGAAACTTAAACAGGAAGTACCCGCGATTCGCTCTGTTGACAAATGGTCACCATAATCAGAGGTTATGCTAAAGGACTGCTTTGCTAGTAGGAATATCTTTAGAGACTCCGCCGACAACATTGCCGAGCTAACCACCTCCATCCCCGGCTTCATTAGAAAATGCATCGGAGACGTTGGTGAGGGTTCGATGCTTCCCCAATCAAAAGCCCTGGATTAACACCAATGTTGGTGCTAAACTGAAGAACAGGGCTACCGCACACAGAGCTATCGTAGACAACCCTGATGCTACGGCCAAAGACAGGAATACGTACAAGAAGGCCCGCTATGCCCTCTGCAGAGTCATCAAACGAGAAAAAGAACAATATAGGAATAAGGTGGACTCATATTACAGAAGCGCCGATGCCCGCCGCATGTGGCAGGGGATACAGTCCATTACGGGTGACAAAGGAAGACCCAACCATGATTTGCCAACGATGCCTCTCTACCAAACGTATTCAATGCATTTTATGCACGCTTTGACAACAACAACATCGAGCCGGGTGTGAGGCCCGTCACCGACCCAGAGGATTTGGTGATCTCGCTCAGACCAACACCTGCAAAGCTGTGGGCCCCGACAGTATTCCAGGACGCGTTCTCAGAGCATGCGCAGAACAGCTCACAATAATTTTGAATTTTTTTTCTCAGATGACCACAATCATTCCTGTTTCTAGGAAATCTAAGGCTTCATGCCACAATGACTACCACCCTGTTGCACTCACTTCTGTAATAAGTAAGTGCTTTGAGAGGCTGGTTATGGCAAACATTACCTCCACCATCCCAGCTACCCTAAACCCACTCCAATTTGCATACTGCTCCAACAGATCCAAAGACGACGCCATCTGAATTACTTTCCACACTGCCCTCCCCTACCTAGATAAGAGGAATACCTATGTGAGAATGTTTTTCATTGAGTGTTCAACACCATTGTCCCCTCCAAGCTCGTCACCAAGCATAGGACTCTGGGTCTGAACACCTCCCTCTGTAACTGGATCCTGGACTTCCTGGCGGGCTGACCCCAAGTGGTGAGGGTAGGCAACATCACCTACGCTGACCCTTAACACATGAGCCCCACAGGGTGTGTGCTTAGTCCCCTTCTGTACTCCCTGTTCACCCACAACTGTGTGGCCACGCACGACTCCAACACCATTCACTGACGACACAAAGGTGAGTCAGCCTACAAGCAGGAGGTCAGTGACCTGGCAGTGTGGTGCCGGAGCAACAACCTCTCCCTCTCCCTCAACGTCAGCAAGGTCAAGGAGCTGACCAAGGAGCTGATTGTGGACTACAGGAAACGTCAAGTTCCTCTGTCTCCAAATCATTGAAGACTTAAATGTTCCAAACACACATGCACAGCCATGAAGAAGTGTATCTTCCCCCTCAGGAGGTTGAAAAAGTTTGGCATTGGCCCTCAAATCCTCAAAAGATTCACCAGCTGTACCATTGAGAGCATATTGACTGGCTGTATCACTGCTTGGTATGGAAATAGCACTGCCCTCGATCGCATGGCACTACAGAGGGTTGTGTGGACAGCCCAGTACATCACTGGGGCTGAGTTCCCTGCCATCCAGGACCTCTATATCAGGCGGTGTGAAAAGAAGGCCCAGAAAATTGTCAAAGACTCCAACCACCCAAACCATAGACGATTTTCACTGCTGCCGCACGGCAAGAGGTACCGGTGAATCAAATCTGACACCAACAGGCTCTTGAACAGCTTCTATCCTCAAGCAATATGACTGATAAATAGCTACACATATCTTCATTGACCTTTTATTTCAATCTTTGCACTGTCTCTATGCACACTCCAACTGTCACTCCAACACACAAACACTCAGTCCATCATAATATGCAAAAACAGTACCAGTCAAAAGTTTGGACACACCTACTTATGGCAGGGTACTTCTTTATTTTGACTATTTTCTACATTATAGAATAATAGTGAAGAAATCAAAACTCTGAAATAACACATATGGATTTATATAATAACCAAAAAAGTGTTAAAGAAATCCAATTATATTTCATGTGTGAGATTCTTCAATGTAGCTACCCTTTGCCTTGATGACAGCTTTGCACACTCTTGGCATTCTCTCAACCGGCTTCATGAGGTAGTCACTTGGAATGCATTTCAATTAACAATTAACAGAGTGCCTTCCTTCTTAATGCATTTGAGCCAATCAGTTTTGTTGTGACAAGGTAGGGTTGGTATACAGAATATAGCCCTATTTTGTAAAAGACCAAGTCCATATTATGGCAAGAACAGCTCAAATAAGCAAAGAGAAACAACAATCCATCATTACATTAAGACATGAAGGTCAGTCAATATGGAACATGTCAAGAACTTTCAAAGATTCTTCAAGTGCAGTCACAAAAACCATCACGCGCTATGATGAAACTGTGATGATCCATGGCACGAAGCCTCCAGTGATGATCCAGGGCACGAAGCCTCCAGGGATGATCCAGGGCACGAAGCCTCCAGGGATGATCCAGGGCACGAAGCCTCCAGTGATGATCCATGGCACGGAGCCTTCAGTGATGATCCATGGCACGAAGCCTCCAGGGATGATCCATGGCACGAAGCCTCCAGTGATGATCCATGGCACGAAGCCTCCAGGGATGATCCATGGCCCGGTGCCTGCGGCGACGGTCCCCGGTCCGGAGCCTCCGGCGATGATCGATTGGTCTGGATTCTCCGGCGATGATCTGCGGCCCGGTTCCACCGGTGATGATCTGCGGCCCGGTTCCACCAGTGAAGGTCCATGCACTAGGGCCGCCCCCAAAGCGGAGGGGTCTGCAGGCGGAGGGGGGTCCAGAGCCGCCGCCGTGAAGAGATGCCCACCCGGACCCTCCCCTTTAGAGTCAGGTTTTGCACCTTTGGGGAGGTGGGGGTACTGTCACGCCCTAGCCACAGAGAGGCTTTTATTCTCTATCTTGGTTAGGCCAGGGTGTGACTAGGGTGGGCATTCTAGTTTCTTTATTTCTATGTTGGTGTGGTTCCCAATTAGAGGCAGCTGTCTATCGTTGTCTCTGATTGGGGATCATATATAAGTTGTCTTTTTTCGTTTGGGTTTTGTGGGTAGTTATTTTCTGTTTAGTGTCTGCACCTGATAGGACTATTTCGGTTTTCACTCTTTGTTATTTTGTTAGAGTGTTTGGAGTAATACATTTATCATGAATACTTACCACGCTGCACCTTGGTCTCCATCTTCATCCGACGACAGCTGTAACAGGGGATGAATACTTTTGCAAGCCATTGTAAATGTACAGTACCAGTAAAAAGTTTGGTCACAACTACTCATTGTTTTTTCTTTATTTTGACTATTTTCTACATTGTAGAAAAATAGTGAAGACATCAAAACTTTGAAATAACACATGGAGGCCAGGTCATCTGATGCAGCACTCCATCACCCTCCTTCTTGGTTAAATAGCCCGTACACAGCCTGGAAGTATGTTTTAGGTCACTGTCCCATTGAAAAACAAATGATAGTCCCACTAAGCGCAAACCAGATGGGATAGCATATCGCTGCAGAAGGCTGTGGTTGCCATGCTGGTTAAGTGTTCGGGTGGCGCTCGGCGGTCGTCGTCACCGGCCTTTCCCCCTTTCTGTTTATTGGTTTCACCTGTGTTCATTTTAGGCTGATTGGTCGGGCAGCAGCCCGCCTGCTGGTTGTGCGGGATTGTTTGGTGTACGTGCGTCTCGGTTTGCCCATGTTCTTGGGTTTGCTGGACTGTTTAAGTCCCCCGTGTTTGGGGCATTTGTTTTTGGTGTGCGCCCTGTGTTCCGTGGGGTTGGTGTATTTTCACCGGTTTTTGTGCATTAAACGATATAGCACTACCCTGAAATCTCTGCTTCCTGCACCTGACCTCTCACCCACTACACCCCGGGCGTTATACATACAAGCTGCTGCTACTCTGTTTATCTTATATTCTGTTGCCTAGTCCCCGTACCCCTATACGTATCCACCTCCATCACTCCAGTATCCCTGCACATGTAAATATGGGATTGGAACTGACTTTTTAAAATATTTCCTGTATATAGCATTCTTACTTTTTTGTGTATTTCATATTTCCTTTTCTTATTTCTTATGTTTTTTTTTCTAGTAATACATTGTTAATGATTATTGCATTTTGAATTTGCAAGAAGGGCATTTCAATGTGAAGTGGAAACTTTGGAAATCCATGTCAATGACGTGTAACTTTTTCTGACTTAGGTGTCAGTTATAGGGCTGTTCTCTACAAACATGTTAGAGAACACATGTGGGCTCATTACAATCTGTTGCTACTGTGGATGTGGTCTGCAATGCATTTAGACTGTTGGGAGATGTTGGAAGGGCTGATTCCAGTGAAACGGGGAGAAAGAAAATAGCTATATTATTCTGATGAGTGGGTTAAGTGAATACGTGAAATGTCAACACAACTGGAACACTTCATTGTTTCTGAAGAAACATTGTGCACGGCGGCGCTACTGCAAGAGTGTAGCTAGCTAGCTAGTAAGTAGCAGTTGCCCGCTAAGTATACACATTTGGCTGGCTAGCTAGCTAAAGCTAGCATAGTTAACTGTGCAGTGAAGTAAATCCATATGAAGGAAGTTAATATATAGCTCAGTGTCTCCAAAACTTCAAGGTGTCGCTACAGTAATAAACCTAGCTGTCAAAGGGAATGTGCTTGCTGGCCAATGTGATACAAAATACTGCCAAGCAATGTCAAAACGTGCAAACAAAACAATGTGTAAAGATTTGGGCTATTGTAGTAGCTAGCTATATTGCTATAAAAGTATTGATCTATATTCTAGCTAGAGTCCAAAACAAAAAGCTATATTGGTCGTCTAGAAGCTAGCTAGCGGGGATACTTGTAAACATTACAGATAGGTCGTTCCAGCTGTTGTTTAGTTAGCTAGCCGGGTAGCTAGCTAGCTAGCTAACAAGCTAGCAAAATGTTTAGTACATTAGCTACAATAACTACCTAACCTTTACTCTTTAGATAATCAGAAAAACATCTGAATGGTAGCTAGCCTGCATAGTTACAGGTACTCTGATGCTTGAAACAACGTTGGAACCAATTATCCTCAGTTGCTAATAGTTACCGGTCCAATGAGTAGGTTAGCTAGCCTCTAACTTTTACCGGTAAAACTTCAGTATTAACGCCTAACGCTATAGTCATCTTTGATCATTCAATTCTGGTGCAGAAGAGTGAGGAGGAGAGTGGATGTCGTAGCTACTGTTAGCTGTGCTGTGCTCCATAGCGATTAGCAAAGTTACTCTGACCCTGGCTTTTATAAATCGCAGAGTGTGGACTGTGCCAGAGACCATACACTGGGCAAAAAGGGTTCATATCAGGGGATAACTTTACATGACAGATTTTTGATATTCTAGAGAATACAGAGCATTTCCTTTGTAAATTTAGAGTTTTGTGGATATGCACCATATCCTGACAAATTCTGAATCCAGATGTGTCTTCTAGACATAATGTTAACTTTCACTGGTATGCGGATGACACACAGTTGTACATTTCAATGAAACATGGTGAAGCCCCAAAATTGCCCTCGCTAGAAGCATGTGTTTCAGACATAAGAAAGTGGATGGCTGCAAACTTTCTACTTTTAAACTCGGACAAAACAGAGATGCTTGTTCTAGGTCCCAAGAAACAAAGAGATCTTCTGTTGAATCTGACAATGAATCTTAATGGTTGTACAGTCGTCTCAAATAAAACTGTGAAGGACCTCGGCGTTACTCTGGACCCTGATCTCTCATTTGAAGAACATATCAAGACAGCTTTTTTCCATCTACGTAACATTGCAAAAATCAGAAACTTTCTATCCAAAAATGATGCAGAAAAATGTATCCATGCTTTTGTCACTTCTAGGTTAGACTACTGTGTGCTTCCTGTCAAGGCAACGGCTGATTTCAAGGTTTTACTGCTAACCTACAAAGCATTACATGGGCTTGCTCCTACCTATCTCTCTGATTTGTTCCTGCCGTACATACCTACACGTACGCTACGGTCACAAGACGCAGGCCTCCTAATTGTCCCTAGAATTTCTGAGCAAACAGCTGGAGGCAGGGCTTTCTCCTATAGAGCTCCATTTTTATGGAATGGTCCGCCTACCCATGTGAGAGACGCAGACTCGGTCTCAACCTTTAAGTCTTTACTGAAGACTCATCTCTTCAGTGGGTCATATGATTGAGTGTAGTCTGGCCCAGGAGTGTGAAGGTGAACGGAAATGCTCTGGAGCAACGAACCGCCCTTGCTGTCTCTGCCTGGCCGGTTCCCCTCTTTCCACTGGGATTCTCTGCCTCTAACCCTATTACAGGGGCTGAATCACTGGCTTACAAGGGCTCTTTCATACCGTCCCTAGGAGGGGTGCGTCACTTGAGTGGGTTGAGTCACTGATGTGATCTTCCTGTCTGGGTTGGCGCCCACCCTTGGGTTGTGCCGTGGCGAAGATCTTTGTGGGCTATACTCGGCCTTGTCTCAGGATGGTAAGTTGGTGGTTTAAGATATCCCTCTAGTGGTGTGGGGGCTGTGCTTTGGCAAAGTGGGTGGGGTTATATCCTTCCTGTTTGGCCCTGTTCATGGGGTGTCATCGGATGGGGCCACAGTGTCTCCTGACCCCTCCTGTCTCAGCCTCCAGTATTTATACTGCAATAGTTTATGTGTCGGGGGGCTAGGGTCAGTTTGTTATATCTGGAGTGCTTCTCCTGTCCTATCCGGTGTCCTGTGTGAATTTAAGTATGCTCTCTCTAATTCTCTCTTTCTCTCTTTTTTCTCTCTCGGAGGACCTGAGCCCTAGGACCATGCCTCAGGACTACCTGACATGATGACTCCTTACTGTCCCCAGTCCACCTGGCCGTGCTGCTGCTCCAGTTTCAACTGTTCTGCCTGTGATTATTATTATTTGACCATGCTGGTCATTTATGAACATTTGAACATCTTGGCCATGTTCTGTTATAATCTCCACCCGGAGAGAACTGACCACCCCACATAGCCTGGTTCCTCTCTAGGTTTCTTCCTAGGTTTTGGCCTTTCTAGGGAGTTTTTCCTAGCCACCATGCTTCTACACCTGCATTGCTTGCTGTTTGGGGTTTTAGGCTGGGTTTCTGTACAGCACTTTGAGATATCAGCTGATGTACGAAGGGCTATATAAATACATTTGATTTGATATTGGAATTACTCCGCATATCACACATGGATGGACATTTCCTTTGGCCAGATATGGACTCATTCAATATCCTAAGATATGGGACATGTTGACAAAAATTTGACTGTTTCCATCACATCTGTGTTTTCTCAGCCCATTTCAGATATGAAGCTATATTCATATGCTTCTCTTGGCTGAGGTCCATATCCGGATCTTGATATGCTGAAAATAAGGACAGCACATGCTCAATCATTTGAAAATATGAAATCCATATTATTCTTTCATGCACAAATCATTTTTGGATTCCTTCCAGATATCATACATGGTATTGCCAGATATAGACTCATAAGCTATCCTGAGATCCCATGTGAACATCTTTTTTTCTCTATATGATGACACTTACTGACAGTATATTTCGCAGCACATACAATGCATATGCTCTTGACTGAAGTCCAAATCAGGATCTTGATATGTATTTTGATATTAAAATAAGGACCATTTCTGATGCTTATTTGAGTTTTGAGGACAGGCTCAATAATTTGACAAATATTACATCTATATCATTCTTTCAGACAGAAGCTATAATTTTGTATTCCATCTGGATAAAGGCGTGCGCAAACCGCAAGCTAAAAGCACTGTAACTGGTAGCCTAGCAACAATAATCAACTTTCATTCTTGAATTTGGGCACCACAAATGAGTGTGTAAATGGTGGGTGGTCGACCTGACAACTGGAGAAACAAAGAGGTGAAAAGCTCTTTAGAAAATACCTAACAGAAGTTAACGCTAAAGTGAGTTGCTAATTTGAGATGTTTCTACAGCTATTCTTGCTAGCCGCTGTCTTTGTTAGTGGGCGAGAGGCTATACTGTATCAGAGTGCCAGCTTTTGTCTGACAGAAAGGCAGACACAGCACACTAACAAGGTCTGTCCTTACCCAAGCCCACATCCTTCCCTCTACCATGTTTCAAAGAGAATAGCCAATTATTATATTTTGTTGTTTTGGGGATGGGGGTATGTGTATAATATCTATTTGATAGAAGAGAGATAGTGTGTGTGTGTATGTACAGTATGTGTGTGGGCATGCATGTGTGTGTATACGGAAAAGGCTGCTCTCTTCTTTGGTGGAGGAGATAAAGGTGTTGTTTTTATCACTGGTTGTTATATCAGTATATAAAGCATGGTGGTGGGAACCTCTAGCTGCACTGGGAGAGTTGATTCAAATGTGACAGTAGAGGGCTCTCTCTAAAATTAGCTTACATTCCCCAGTCCTAAACCTTAACCATTACGGAATGGAGAAAATGCAACATTTTAGATCAGCGTCTCTAGGGGGCCACTTTACCCCAGTCTGTCATTCTCTCCTGTTCAACAAACCCCACCAGGTAGGCACAGTGCCGTGCAAAATTATTCATCCCCCTTGACGTTTTTCCCATTTTGTTGCATTACCTGTAATTTAAATATATTTTTATTTGTATTTCATGTAATGGACATACACAAAATAGTCCAAATTGATGAAGTGAAATGGAAAAAAGAATGTGTTTCAACGAAAACGGAAAAGTGGTGCGTGCAAATATATATATATTCACCCCCTTTGCTATGACACCCCTAAATAAGATCTGGTGCAACCAATTACCTTCAGAAGTCACATAATTAGTTAATAAAGTCCACCTGTGTGCAATCTAAGTGTCACATGATCTGTGTATACATACATCTGTTCTGAAAGAGCCCAGAGTCTGCAACACCACTAAGCAAGGGGCACCACCAAGCAAGCGGCTCCATGAAGACCAAGGAGCTCTCCTAACAGGTCAAGGACAAAGTTGCGGAGAAGTAGAAATCAGGGTTGGGTTATAAAAAATATTCTAAACTTTGAACATCCCACAGTGCAACATTAAATCCATTATTAAAAAATGTAAAGAATATTGCACCATAAAATACCTGCCAAGAGCGGGCTGCACCTCAAAACTCACAGACCAGGCAAGGAGGGCATTAATCAGAGAGGCAAAAAAGAGACCAAAGATAACACTGAAGGAACTGTAAAGCTCCACAGTGGAGATTTGAGTATGTGTCCATAGGACCGCTTTAAGCCGTACACTCCACAGAGCTGGGCTTTATGGAAGAGTGGCCAGAAAAAAGCCATTGCTTAAAGAAAAAAATAAGCAAACACATTTGGTGTTCGCCAAAAGGCATGTGGGAGACTCCCCAAACATATGAAAGAATGTACTCTGGTCAAATGAGACTAAAAATGAGCTTTGTGACCATCAAGGAAAACGCTATGTCTGGCACAATCCCAACACCTCCATCACCCCGAGAACACCATCCCAACAGTGAAGCCTGGTGGTGGCTGCATCATGCTATGGGGGACTGGGAAACTGGTCAGAATTGAAGGAATGATGGATGGTGCTAAATACAGGGAAATTCTTGACGGGAACTTGTTTCAGTCTTCCAGAGATTTGAGACATGGACGGAGGTTCACCTTCCAGCAGGACAATATCCCTAAGCATACTGCTAATGTAACACTCCAGTGGTTTTAGGAGAAAACATTTAAATGTCTTGGAATGGCCTAGTCAATGTCCAGACCTCAATCCATTTGAGAATCTGTCGTATTACTTACAGATGGCTGTACACCAGCGGAAGCCATCCAACTTGAAGGAGCTGGAGCAGTTTTGCCTTGAAGACTGGGCAAAAATCCCAGTGGCTAGATGTGCAAAGCTTATAGAGACGTACCCCAAGAGACTTGCAGCTGTAATTGCTGCAAAAGGTGGCTCTACAAAGTATTAATTTTGAGGGGTGAATAGTTATGCACGCTCAAGTTTTCAGTTTTTTTGTCTTATTTCTTGTTTGCTTCACAATAAAAAATATTTTGCATCTTCAAAGTGGGCATGTTGCGTAAATCAAATGATACAAACCCCCCCAAAAAATCTATTTTAATTCCAGATTATAAGGCAACAAAAGAGGAAAAATGCCAAAGGGGGTGAATACTTTCGCAAGTCACTGTCACTCAAAGAGATTTGATGTAAATAATCCCTGTTTACCTTTCCAGGGCCTTGTCAATCACATAACAGACTCCACTTTACTGATTAGGTAGATTTTGCATTGTAGGTTGAAGAGTGTGAGACAGAGGTAGTGAGAGAGCATTAGAGAGGGATAGATAAAGAAAAGAGGAAGAAGAGATCATCTAAAAGGGAGAAGAAAGGAGAAAAAGCAAGAGAGTGACAGAAAGTGAATGCGAAGGACAGAGATAACGTTTGAGAGAGATGGAGACAGAGTGAGTGATGGAGGAAAGAAGATGTTGTTTGCATCTGTGTTCTCCCAGTCAGACTGGAGCAGAGTTCTGCTCTCTGTTCAAACCAGCTGACCCAGATGAAGCTGAATTAAAGACAGCCTCAGAGAGAGAGAGAGAGAGACAACATTGTAAATACCACCAATACGTATCTGTTTATTTATCTTCCCATATTCGTACTACAAATATTTGCACATTGTTAAAACACTTTACATAGCTGATAATATAACACCTGAAATGTATTTTTTTATCTTTAAAAATCTTTTTTAAACCTTTGAGTGCAATGTTTACTGTTCATTTCTAATAGTTTTTTGTTAATGTTGTGAAATATGTTTCTTGTCAGTTTTGTTTTCTAGTTTATTCCACTTGCTTTGCAATTGTAAACATGTTTCCCATGCCAATAAAGCCCCTTTGAATTGAATTGAGAGAGTGTGTTTGTGTGTATGTAAAACAGGAAGTGAGAGATGAAGAAACTAGCTAAAGTGCAGGCTACCTGCCTACCGGGTGGCGCAGGGGTCTAAGGCACTGCATCGCAGTGCTAGCTGTGCCACCAGAGACTCTGGGTTCGAGCCCAGGCTCAGGAGGTCCATGGGGCGCCGCACAATTGTCCTAGGGTCGTCTGGATTAGGGAGGGTTTGGGGTAGGGATATCTCATCGTGTACTCCTGTGGTGGGCTAGGCGCAGTGCACGCTCACCAGGATGCTAGGTGCACGGAGTTTCCTCTGACACATTGGTGTGGCTGGCTTCCAAGTTGGATGCATGCTGTGGTAAGAAGCAGTGCGCCTTGTTTTGAAGAAACTAGCTAAAGTGCAGGCTACCTGCCTCCCGGGTGGCGCAAGGGGTCTAAGGCACTGCATCACAGTGCTAGCTGTTGGGTTGTGTTTCGGAGGACGCATGGCTCTCAACCTTCATCTCTCCCGAGCCCGTATGGGAGCTGTAGCGATGAGACAAGATAGTAACTACTAACAATTGGATACCATGAAATTGGGGGGGTAAAATTAAAAACAAAAAAGGGGCAGGTTCATTCCCACTCTACCTCCATACATATGTCACATTCTCTGTTTTTTCAGTGTTCTCAATCATTGCAACCTCAGGGTTCATAGTCATAAAGTACTGTATTGTTTTTAATCCTTGCACTATACATCTGATTAAAATAATGAACTCATTGATTATTTGAATCAGCTGTGAACTGCTAGGGCAAAAATCAAAATGTGCACCCCTTAGGGTCCCCAGGACTGAGTTGGGAAAATGCTGCAGTAGAGATATAATCCTGATTTTACTTATTCATAAAAATTAAAGTAAGGCATGTGGTAAATTAGCAATTGTGTAATAGAAGTATTGTCAACCTAAAATATAGTAATATAATTATAAATACAGTTTCTACATGTTTTATACAAACGTTCTGTATACAGTGCATTTGTAAAGGTTTCAGCCCCCTTGAATTTTTCCACAATTAGATCTATTACAGCCTTATCTTGAAATGTATTTTTTTTTTTAATTCCCTCATCAATCTACACACAATACCCCATAATGACAAATCAAAAACTTGTTTTTTGAAATGTATGCAAATTTATAAAAAAGAAACATCTGAAATATCACATTTACATAAGTATTCTGTTGAAGCACGTTTGGCAGCGATTACAGCCTTGCGTCTTCTTGGGTATGACGCTACAAGCTTGGCACACCTGTATTTGAGGAGTTTCTCCCATTCTTCTCTGCAGATCCTCTCAAGCTCTGTCAGGTTGGATAGGGAGCGATGCTGTACAGATATTTTCAGGTCTCTCCAGAGATGTCAGATCGGCTTCATGTCTGGGCTCTGGCTGGGGCACACAAGGACATTTAGAGGCTTGTCTTGAAGCCACTCCTGCGTTGTCTTGGCTGTGTGCTTAGGCTTATTGTCCTGTTGGAAGGTGAAACTTTGCCCCAGTCTGAGGTCCTGAGTGCTCTGGAGCAGGTTTTCATCAATGATCTCTCTGTACATTGCTCTGTTCCTCTTTGCCTGGATCCTGACTAGTCTCCCAATCCTTGCCGCTGAAAAACATCCCCACAGCATGATGCTGCCAACACCATGCTTCATCGTAGGGATGGTGTCAGGTCTCATCCAGATGTGACACTTGGCATTCAGGTCAAAGAGTTCAATGTTGGTTTCATCTGACCAGATAATCTTGTTTCTAATAGTCTGAGAGTCCATTAGGTGCCTTTTGGCAAACTCAAAGCAGGCTGTCATGTGCCTTTTACTGAGGAGTGGCTTCCGTCTGGCCATTCTACCATAAAGGCCTGATTGGTGGAGTGCTGCAGAGATGGTTGTCCTTCTGGAAGCTTCTCCCATTTCCTGATTGCTCAGTTTGGCTGGGCGGCCAGCTCTAGTCTTGGTGGTTCCAAACTCCTTTCATTTAAGAATGATAGAGGCCACTGTGTTCTTGGGGGCCTTTAATGCTGCAGACATTTTTTGGTACCCCTCCCCAGATCTGTGCCTCCACACAATCCTGTCTCAGAGCTCCAAGGACAATTCCTTCGACCTCATGGCTTGTTTCTTGCTTTGACATGCACTGTCAACTGTGGGACCTTATATAGACAGGTGTGTGCCTTTCCAAATCATGTCCAATCAATTGAATTTACCACTGGTGGACTCCAATCAAGTTGTAGAAACATCTCAAGGATGAACAATGGAAACAGGATGACCTGAACTCAATTTCGAGTCTCATAGCATAGGGTCTTGAATACTTATGTAAATAAGGTATTTCATATTAGTATTATTTTTTATATATTTGCAAACATTTCTAAAAACCTATTTTTGCTTCGTCATTATGGGGTATTGTGTGTACATTAGATTGATTAGGAAAGTGTTTTATTTAATCAATTTTAGAATAACGCTGTAACGTAACAAAACGTGTAAAAAGTCAAGGGGTCTGAATACTTTCCGAATCCACTGTAATAAAGTCCAAAAATAATATTGCAATATGCAACTGTATCGATTTTCTCCACCATCACTACCATCGTCATGTCAGTCATTGATTTTTTTCTTTGACACATATAGTCACAACAAACATTCAGCTTCCCCATAAGATAAAACTTAATTCTGTATTTGGTCAGTAGCATTATGTGAAAATGATTGATTGTTTTATGATATTTCTTGCTTTGACCATGTGTAAGGGGAATAATGAAGGAAGATGTCACCAGAATCCCACTTCCCTCTTGGAAAATCTTTTGACTTTGCAAGAACATGCATTTTTTTCACTTTTCTTCAGTTTATGTTCAGGTGAAAATACTAAGGTCATCTTATGCTCAGTTCCTCTTTCAATAGACCCATATTGCACCAAGGGTTGAGTAATTTGGTGACAGAGCAACAGACGCGCAGCTACCAACAGACAGCTACCAACTCCAGAGGATTATTAAATGCACATGTTTAGCTGCAGTTCTTGTGCCACACAAACCTAAAACTACATTCGTAAACCAACTGGGGGTTGGGAATTTACCAGTTGTGAAGTCGTAAATACCAGTTGGATGCATTTACATGCTTTGAACTAGTTGACAAAGGCTAATTGGCTAATGGCCAACAAGCTGTGTAAACAGGATGTAAATACACGTAAATGTAGTTTAGTCACCTTATTATTTTTTAAATAGTGTTTAGTCATCTTTTTATTTCGTTAATTATCATTCACCCACTTATTATTGCGTTCCCAGCATGATTCCACTGCGAACAAGTGGAATCATGATTCAGGTATGCTCGTTTTGTTTGCCTACTCCCCCTGGATTTTCCTTGTTAGCAGCGCATTCATTCACCACTCTGTCCAATGGCAAACTCCGGCCAAGGCACAGGCCGGGACGCGAAATGAACTACCTCAGCCCAGACCAACGCTGACAGTGGCCTTGCATGATAACGGACATAAGGCCATTTTTTAAAACTTCCCTCGACTCCTGCTGTGTCAACAGACTCTCTGAGAATGAGTGTAGGCTACAACTGGTAAATAGTCACTGATATTTCAGTCAGAAGCCAGCTAAAATCATAACAAAAGATAGGCTACTATAAGTTCTCAGAACAAAATAATTGTGCTTTACAGAGAGTAGTGTGAGACAGACAATTGTGCAATGCAAAGGAGACACAGAGAGAGGAAGCAAGCAGAGAGAGGTTTGTAGTACAGTGGTTCCCAAACTTGGGGTCGGGGACCCAAGTGGGGTCCCCAGAATTTTAAATAGGGTCCCCTGAGAGAATATTTCATCTTATCAAATAGATTAATAACTTGTTTCTCTTCAAATCGGTATAGAATACAACATTTTAGAGTCAACTAAGGGCCTTTTACACTTTAGCGGCATACAATACAGAAAGCTGAATTGCAGTGCAGCTCACATGAGATGCTGTAAACATGAACGTGATTAAAAAGATAACACTTTTCTAGTGTCCAAATTAACTATTTTGAGAGGGCGACCTGATGTGCATTTCGTGTAATTTTTAACTACTGAAATTTACGTTAGGCATTTTTTCATAGGTGTGGATTGTTTCAAATCACAAGTTTGTTTGGGAAGCCAGTAATTTGGGTAGTGTGCGTGGCAATAGGTCTAGCTGATTGAGCTGCGGCTGTCAGTGAAAAGCGTCTAATATATTTGTGAGGATAACGTGTCTTGAGTATAATTGAAAATATTGCATCAAGAAGAAGGGGAGGGGTGTGTGTCTCTCTCCAGAATGCATGCATACAGTATGTAGGAAAGTGCCCATTTGGCAATGTCTTATTTCTGATTGTCTTAACTCACCACATACACCACATGTTTTTTTCCCGCCTCACACAGGTCAACAAAGCCTGTTTTTTAGCATCCATTGCGAATGATAATAATAATTCCTCAGTATTTGAACAATCTTTCCAACACTCCCGGCCTTGATAATCACCAAGCCTCAGTGTGAAATAATAAAATATTATGAACTGATGATCCCATACAGTATACCAAGTGAAAACATCATACAAAACTGCTTTCTGTCCTGAGCAAACTAGAGCAGGAAACCTTGAGGGCCCAGAAAAGGCTAGTTGGTAGAATGTTGCAAGTTTATTAGCAATAGTTTCAGCCCGGACCCTGTGATGCTTTGATACAATATTGAACTTCACTAGCAATAGTTCAAGTCAAGACGGATAGAAAGGGAGGCAGACAGGCGGACAAGAGAGATGAATGTGATTGAAAGAACCAGCATTTTCATCAGGATATTTTCTACTGTTTTAATTTCTAGGCTTTAGGGCGGCCTATGTATTTTACTTAGTTGACGATGAAGTTATTGGCTTACTGATGCATTGGTTATAGGATATCTCTGAGTTCTATGCTCTCATTTCTTTAGCCGCCAATGGATCACAGTCTATCAATGTCCATATGGCAGAGGCTAGTGCTCTCACCATAGTTTCATTTTAATGTTCAGATTTTTATGATTAACCAAGTGACAATGATTTTGAGAAACTGAAACTTTATTATTTCAATGAAACTGATCCACGAAAATGTGCATATAAAAGTAATCAGAACTGGCACGCAGATTGGTAGAAATGGTAGGATAAATTGTAAGCTTCCCCAAACTTGAAACTCAGGAGAAGACTATGGTCTTTATTTACTATACCAGCCATTTAAAAAATGTGCACACATAGGAGGTCCCGTGAAAAAAACAGGCCTGCCTATGGAAATCAAACGCCTCCCTAACTGATTTGTCCGGGCGCCAGGTCTGTGGAAACCATGTGTTTGATGTACTTGATTACCATCCCACTCATTTTGCTCCTGCCATTACCACGAGCCAGTCCTCGCCAATTAAAGTGCCTGGGACTAAACAGTTTTCGCCGGACACAGTCTGCAACAAGGCTGTAACTGGATCCTGTACCTCCTGTGTTCTGCATTGACCCCCCCCCCCCTTTGCAGTCTTTTGACTCATCACATGCGCTGCTGCAACTGCTTATTAGCCTATTTATCCTGTTGCCGAGTCACTTTACCTCTACCTACAGCACATGTATATCTACCTCAATTACCTCCTACCACTGCATGTCAACTCAGTACTGGTACCCCGTGTATATAGCCAAGTTATCGTTACTCATTGTGTACTTATTCCTCGCGTTATTATCTTTCTATTATATTGCTATTTTTCACTCTGTATTGTTGGGAAGGGCCGTAATTATGCATTTCACTGTTAGTCTAGACCTGTTGTTTACAAAGCATGTGACACATATGATTTGATTTGTTGCAACTCATTTATGGACAATCCTTGCTTTAGGCCTAGATAACAACAATCATTTATATGAAAACGTAAAGGTCAAACTCAGGTAATGAAGCGCAAACCCACAGAGGAAACGCACTCAAAAACATCATAGCCTATATGGATATTAGTGAACAACATAGTCTAGAATCGCTTTATGTCCCTTCTTAGGAGCCTCACAAAATAGTGAAACTGAAGAAAAAAAACATACCTCTCGCAAATAGGCAACTGTTCAACAAGACATTCTGACAACAAGCATCTCACCTGCTTTCTCGACCAAACATGAGAGCCCTTTTACAAGAGCGAGCAGCACCCCCATGAAGAACATCTGCCCACCGAACAACTCCTTTCGCTTTTTCCGCTGAGCTTTGGTCTTCCGCTGGTTCAGCATCCCTTGAAGCGGCTTACTCCGCTCCCGGACGGTCCCGGGCATCATGCCAAATGCTATCCCATCCATGGAGACGTTTTCACGGGGACAGAGTTTCTGGGAACCCGGACAGGGAACGTGGAGGAGTCGAAGGAAGCGGGGAGGAAGAGGGGTTCGGAAAGTTACACAATGGAAGAGGTGTGTTGTCGACGCGTGAAAGACGATGTTGGTATTCTATCTTGAGTCGGTTGCGATGTTGTCTTCTATATTACTTCGCACGGAAGTGTTGCTGTGCGTCGTGGATGTTGTGATAGGACGGAGCGCTCCATGGATGCGTCAGTTCTGTGCCAGTTTTCGCCGGACACAGTCTGCAACAAGGCTGGCGATGTACAAGAGAGAGCGCGGAAAGGAGGATGTAGAGGGGTGAGTGTTTGTGTATGAGAGAGAGAGAGCGCGAAAGGGAGGATGTAGAGGGGTGAGTGTGTTGGTGTATGAGAGAGAGAGAGTGAGTAATTGAACAATGTAGCGAGATGGGGAGAAAGGACAGAGCGAAGAGAGAAATCCCACTGTGCATAAACTGTATTTCAACAAATATTATATTTCACCCAAAAATGTAATGGGATGACGTTGAATCAACGTGGAAAGCGAATTGAATTCGCAAGTCATCAATGTTAAGGAATTGTGGGAATTTTTGTGTCTTTTTTTCACCCAACGTTTAGCCTAAATCCAATAACATGTTTCAAATGTATGTTGGTCTCATGTTAAATTCAGATAGTTGAAAACTCAATCAAATGTAAATTAAAACTAGACCTTGAACTGGCATCAGTGTCCAGTGGATGCATTTTTCAAGCAGCAGGCTTCATTGTGAACGACAAACTACTCGCTCATCGTTGCCCTCTCCTGGATGTAAACTCAGCAAAAAAAGAAACGTCTCTTTTTCAGGACTGTCTTTCAAAGATAATTCGAAAAATCCAAATAACTTCACAGATCTTTATTGTAAAGGGTTTAAACACTGTTTCCCATGCTTGTTCAATTAACCATAAACAATTCATGTGGAACGGTCCTTAAAACACTAACAGTTTACAGATGGTAGGCAATTAAGGTCACAGTTTTAAAAACTTAGGACACTAAAGAGGCCTTTCTACTGACTCTGAAAAAGACCAAAAGAAAGATGCCAAGGGTCCCTGCTCATCTGCGTGAACTTGCCTTAGGCATGCTGCAAGGAGGCATGAGGACTGCAGATGTGGCCAGGACAATAAATTGCAATGTCCGTACTGTGAGACACCTAAGATAGAGCTACAGGGAGACAGAACGGACTCCATCAGTGCTCAGACTGTCCGCAATAGGCTGAGAGAGGCTGGACTGAGGGCTTGTAGGCCTGTTGTAAAGGCAGGTCCTCACCAGACATCACAACAACATCGCCTATGGGCACAACAACATCACCTATGGGCACAAACCCACCGTCGCTGGACCAGAAAGGACTGGCAAAAAGTGCTCTTCACTGACGAGTTGCGGTTTTGTCTCACCGGGGGTGATGGTCTGATTCGCTTTTATCGTCGAAGGAATGAGCGTTACACCGAGGCCTGTGCTCTGGAGCAGGATCGAGGTGGAGGGTCCGTCATGGTCTGGGGCGATGTGTCACAGCATCATCGGACTGAGCTTGTTGTCATTGCAGGCAGTCTCAATGCTATGCATTACAGGGAAGACATCCTCCCCCCTCAAGTGGTACCCTTCCTGCAGGCTCATGTTGACATGACCCTCCAGCATAACAATGCCACCAGCCATACTGCTCCTTCTGTGCGTGATTTCCTACAAGACAGGAATGTCAGTGTTCTGCCATGGCCAGCGAAGAGCCTGGATCTCAATCCCATTGAGCAAGTCTGGGACCTGTTGGATCGGATGGTGAGGGCTAGAGCCATTCCCCCGAGAAATGTCCGGGAACTTGCAGGTGCCTTGGTGGAAGAGTGGGGTAACATCTCATAGCAAGAACTGGCAAATCTGGTGCAGTCCATGAGGAGGAGATGCACTGCAGTACTTTAATGCAGCGGTCACATGTCTGTGGAACATGTTCAGTTTATGTCTCAGTTGTTGAATCTTGTTATACAAATATTTACAATTAATTTTTAAGTTTGTTGAAAATAAATGCAGTTGACAGTGAGAGGACATTTATTTCTTTGCTGAGTTTAGTACATTCCATAATTTCTTTCAGTAGCCTACTGAAGTAGATAGGCCTACCTATACAAACTACTCCGACTCTGCATAAACTAAAGTGAGCTATAGACAAATTATTGTGTTTTGCAGACATCCGTTTGGCGATGGGTGGCAAATTCAACATTGTAATTATCCTTTACATGAGAATGGTAGGCACATATAAGTGCACGCGTGCACATGCACACACGCAAACGGGTCTTTCTATGAATAATGGAGTCAACGTGTAACATTGGGATAAACATTTCCAATTGGCTTGAAACAAAACTAAAAAAGGATTTTCATGCAGTTCCACATGTGTAATTAGAGGAATAAAACTTCCTATATGCAAATGCACCCATTACTCCACCTGTACAACACCATAGGCCTAGGACTACACACCCTTTAACCCTCCTGTTGTGTTCGTTTCATGTTAATTAGTTCTGTGTTCCGGTCCAAAATGACCGTCTCATTATAGCTGATTAAAAATCCATAATAATACATATACTATCACCTAATGTTGTGTTCAATCTTTTTATCAACTTAAGTTATTGTGAACATTACAAGTTCTGAACTTCTATTTGCTATTTATGGCCTGTAGGCCTCATTGACCTGAGCTCATACAACTCGTTTTGAGTTTAAAAAAAAAGCATAATGTATGGATTATTTTGACTATAACAAATACTCAGATGAAACGTATTGTGCTATTTATCACAGACTACTTTGTGTCAAAGTTTTACACGGACTCTCCTCCTCACCAGTGTCATGGTCAAAGATATTTTCAAGAGCCTCACATACAGTATATCGTTTGTGTCACGTTCTGACCATAGTTCTGTTATTCTTTGTTTTAGTATGGTCAGGGCGTGAGTTGGGGTGGGCAGTCTATGTTTGTTTTTCTATGTGGGTTTTTGAGTTTGGCCTAGTATGGTTCTCAATCAGAGGCAGCTGTCAATTGTTGTCCCTGATTGAGAATCATACTTAGGTAGCCTAGGTTTCACTTTTGGTTTGTGGGTGTTTGTTTCCGTGTGAGTGTTTGGGCCATACGGTACTGTTTTGGTTTTCATTTTGTTCACATTGTTTATTGTTTTGTATTTCAGTGTTCAGTTCGTTTTGAATAAATCATCATGAACACCTACGACGCTGCACTTTGGTCCGATCCACCTTCCACCCAAGACAACCGGTACAGAAACACCCACCACAAAAGGACCAAGTAGCGTGGTAACGGGCAGCAACAGCAGCAGCAGAGATGTCAGGACTCCTGGACATGGAAGGATGTTTTGGATGGCAAGAGTTGCTACACATGGGAGGAAATCCTGGCTGGAAGGGATCGCCTCCCATGGGAACAGGTGGAGGCAGCTAGGAGAGCAGAGGCAGCCAGAGAGAGGAGCCAGCGATACGAGGGAACACGGCTGGCAAGGAAGCCCGAGAGGCAGCCCCAAAAATGTCTTGGGGGGTGGCACACGGGGAGTGTGGCTAAGGCAGGTAGGAGACCTGCGCCAACTCCCCGTGCTTACCGGAGAGCGAGAGGGACTGGGCAGGCACCGTGTTATGCGGTGGAGCGCACGGTGTCCCCGGTGCGTGTGCATAGCCCGGTGCGGTACATTCCAACTCCTCGTATCGGCCGGGCTAGAGTGGGCATCTAGCCAGGTACCATGAAGCCGGCTCTACGCATCTGGAGTCCCCGGTTCGCCAGCACAGCCCAGTGCGGGCTATTCCACCTCGCCACACTGGCCTGGCTACGGGGAGCATTCAACCAGGTAAGGTTGGGCAGGCTCGGTGCTCAAGAGCTCCAGTGCGCCTTCACGGTCCGGTCTATCCGGTGCCATCTCCATGCACCAGCCCTCGGGTGGCAGCCCCCCGCACCAGGCTGTCTCTCCATCTTCTCCCTACAGTTGCACCCGCCTGTCCAGCGCTGCCAGAGCCTTCCTCCTGCCCAGCGCCGCCAGAGTCTCCCGTCTGCCCTGTCTGCCCTGAGCCGCCAGAGTCTGCCCTGAGCCGCCAAGTCTCCCGTCTGCCCTGATGCAGTCTCCCGTCTGCCCTGAGCCGACAGAGTCTCCCGTCTGCCCTGAGCCGACAGAGTCTCCCGTCTGCCCTGAGCCGCCAGAGTCTCCCGTCTGTCCTGAGCCACCAGAGTCTCTTTATATACCAGAGCTGTGAGAAAAGTTCTATATATTATTGAAACAATGTTGTGATTGTTTGTGAGAATGCAAACAGGTGTGGTTCCCATGGGGGAGAGATTATATTGGGGAAAGGTTCCCAAGCAGGGGAGTGAGGTGTGTGTGCTCAAACAAATATGCATGTGGGGGTCTGGGAGAGGAAGTGTGTCCATCTGATGAATGGGCATGTGCCTGAACTCAATTTTATACACTAATTGTAGTCTCACCCATTCATTTCTGTGTGTTCCTAGGCTGTCATTGAAAATAAGAATTTGTTCTTAACTGACTTGCCTAGTTAAATAAAGGTAAAAAATACAATTTCTAATGACTGGTCATTTTTGACCGGGAACACCACAGGTGTACAAAAGTTAAATAAAACACCCAAAATGTAATGAAAATTATCTAAATGTATTTTGTGTGTTCAGATGCCCTGTGTGGACAAAGTCCTTGAACCTTATGACAATCAGATTAAATGAACTACATTTTTCAGAGAGTAAACTTGTAAATTGGTCCAATTCGACCAGAACACAGCAGGAGGGTTAAGCAGGGTTCATACAGACATTAGCAAGTCAATGAAAGGACTTTCAGGGACTTTTTCGAGCACTTAATTATAATTTTCAAGGACCTCAATGATATACAATTGTATAATATAGCTATTTGTACATATAGGCCTAATATACATCCCCCTCCCCCCAAAAGCATGTAAAAAGTATTACCACAAAAATCATGAAGAATAAAGATTTTTGTATGCCTCGCCAATGCATTGATATTCGAATTATTATTACATTCTAAAATATGGAAGAATAATGTGGACATTGCCTGACTAAATAGATTGGACGCTTGCAGGCGATTTTTCTGTAGGTTCCTTTTTTAATGGAAGGATTTGTATCGAAACCAAGTTGAAGCCATCATTAGATGTTGTTGTACTTCTAATAACAGCACATGGTTTAACCGCAACAGTGTAGCTCAACACTCTTTTTAACTGATATGGATTTGACGGTTAAAAACATATAGATGAGCTGGTTAAGAAGCTAAGATTTAAAGTGAGCTTTTTCCACAGAAACAGATTGTGCCTTTCTCTAAGCAGTAGGAAGCAGATTATTCAGTCAACCTTTTTATCTGTTCTTGATTATGGTGATATTATTTATTAAAGTGCAGCTGCTACTATTCTTAAACATTTGGAGGCCATCTACCATTGTGCCCTTTGTTTTGTTACAGGTGATAGTTTTGATAATCATCAAGATCCTGTATCAAAAGGTTGTCTGGACTTCGCTAAAGACCGTAGATATCAGACACCCGAGTTGCCTAACCTGTTCACTCTTGAGGTTCCTAGGGTCTCCGCCGAGTTAGGTAAATCTGCTTTTAATTTTAATGCACCATATTGCTGGAACAAAATAAAAAATGTGTTTCATCTTGATGTTCTGGTGCCTTTCTGCAATTTAAAGTATTGATTGTGTACTTATTTTATAAGGAATGTAACAGTTTTTCTGGCTGATTTTTGACGTTTTATTTGTGCCTCCCATTACTTTTTTTGTATTTTAATATATATATATACAGTGCATTCGGGAAAGTATTTTAGACCCCTTGACCTTTTCCATATTTTGTTATGTTACAGCCTTATTCTAAAATGGATTAAATCGTTTTTTCCCCCCTCATCAATTTACACACAACACACAAGGCACTGCATCTCAGTGCTAGAGAGGGTCACTACAGACACCCTGGTTCGAATCCAGGCTGTATCACAACCAGTCGTGATTGGGGTCCCATAGCACGGCACACAATTGGCCCAGCATCGTCTGGGTTTGTCCGGTGTAGGACGTCATTGTAAATAAGAATTTGTTCTTAACTGACTTGCCTAGTTAAATAAAGGTTACATTTAAATAATGACAAAGCAGTTTTAGAATCCTCTTGGACCTAGACTTAGCGCTCCAGTACTGCTTGCCATGCGGTAGCAGAGAGAACAGTCTATGATTAGGGTGGCTGGAGTCTTTGACAATTTTAGGGCCTTCCTCTGACACAGCCTGGTATAGAGGTCCTGGATGGCAGGAAGCTTGGCCCCGGTGATGTACTGGGCTGTACGCACTACCCTCTGTACTGCCTTGAGGTCGGAGGCCGAGCCGTTACCATACCAGGCAGTGATGCAAACTGTCAGGATGCTCTCGATGGTGAACCGGTAAAACCTTTTATGGATCTGAGGACCCATGCCAAGTCTTTTCAGTCTCCAGAGGGGGAATAGGTTTTGTCGTGTCCTCTTCACGACTGTCTTGGTGTGCTTGAACCATGTTACTTTGTTGGTGATGTGGATGCCAAGGAACTTGAAGCTCTCAACCTGCTCCACTACAGCCCAGTCGATGAGAATGGGGATGTGCTCGGTCCTCCTTTACCTGTAGTCCACAATCATCTCCTTTGTCTTGATCACATTAAGGGAGAGGTTGTTGTCCTTGCACCACACGGTCAGGTCTCTGACCTCCTCCCTATAGGCTGTCTCATAGTTGTCGGTGATCAGGCTCGATTTGGCCCAAACATAAACGTCTATTTTTCACATGTTTTGACAGCACAGTACAGTAGAGTAGAGCACAGCACAGCATAGTACAGTACCTTAGAGCACAGCAGAGTACAGTACTGTACAGTATAGTGACAGTGTAGTAGTGTATAGTTCAGTACAGTAGAGCACAGTAGAGTAAAGTACAGTGTAATGTACTATATTGTATTGTACTGTAACCTACTGTATCGCTGTACATTACTCTACTGAACGTAAATTACATTTTTTCATTGTCTGGAAAATACGGATTTTCAACATCCGGAAAATACACCTTTTTAACTTTCGCTCAGAACTGAAAATTAACCTGATTTAAGCGTCTGGAAAATACATATTTTATGTCTTTTCAACATCATTTTGAAGTAGTTTTGATATTACTGAATTGGAGTACAGGCAACATTGATGTACCTTTTTCGGTGAGCCTGTTGCAGCATAATCTTGTATGATTGGCAGAAATACTTGATAATGACATCATAGGATGGAGGCATCCTCAGGCCCAGCTATCCCATAATTCCCTCTGATGGAGGGTGTGTTGTTAGCCAATGGGCTGCCAGATTAGAGCTATAGCTCCTTGGCCCATACTCACACAATCTCGCTCTCACACACTCATATGCTCACGCAAACACACACCACATGCACACACTTCCTGTTCGTGGGATTGAGCATAATCCTAGCCCAGAGCGCATCATAGCAGTGATTCAGGACATTGAGTGTGTGATATCTCTCTCTCTCTCTCTCTCTCTCTCTCTCTCTCTCTCTCTCTCTGTCTCTCTCTCTGGCATGATTTATCTCTGTCCAGTCTTTGATGTGCTGTTAGCCTTGCATTGTCCTCTAACTCAGTGTGATTCTGTGTGAAGCTGGTTTCAGTTCAATACAGCTCAGTTTTTTCCTTCTTTTGATCAATAGAGACAGAGGTTTTGTTTGCCAAGTTAAAAGGCTTCATACTGTATCAGAGTGGCCAGCTGTGTAGGTGAATACATCACTCAGACGCATCCCTCAATGCATCACTCAGTGGCGGCCATGTAATTTCAGACAGCCTTAGGTAGATGTTGTCATTAACCTGTCTGAACCAGGGATGGGCAACTTTGATGGGGGTGGGGGCCACAAAAATGGATCTCATCATGAGGGGCCGCAGTGGCTCGTGGGTCTATGTACCCACATCCATAATTACTTTTTTTTTTCTCCTGTAAGTTGTTCTGGATAAGAGTGTCTGTTAAATGACTATAATGTAAAACATTTAAATGCCAGTAAACAAGGAATATGCAGTATCACAGTGTTTTACCAGTAGCAGAGAAGTCTTTCTTTTTCTAGCATGCGTTGTGGTAAATATCCATCCATATTCATGTGTTGTTAATGCCATCAACTCTCAATGGACCACACATTCCTTCCCTCACTGTACTCTGGTGTGAGAGATAGATTACAACTAAATGCTATGAATGAATTAGATCCTATAAATTAAAATGGCCAATTCGGTTGCAATCAATTAGTTTAATTTCTCAGTGATCAAAGTATATTTAAACAAAATAATGTTGTAGGAATACTGATCTTATCGGTTTCTAACTGCGGAAACGATTTCAGAACAATCTGAGATGGTTGGTGTCATGGCTTGCTGAATTTAAATGAAACTACCCAAAGGTCAGACAGCTCTGTACAGTACGTCGACATTGATATAATTCTGTGTATCAGAATGATAAACCCATGAAATGACATCTGTGCTCTCCATTTCCACATGACAGTGCCACCTCAGGGATTAAATGAATAAGAGGTGTATTATGACTTGACGCCCATGTCATATTAATGCTACTGTCCTCGCTATCCTGTTGCTGCCTCCACTGAATCCAATGTCTCCTGGTTTTGCAGGACAGTCAGAGAAGTAACTGGAGTAACTGGAGTGACAAGCTAGCTTCTTGCTTTAGAATGTTGAGCGGTTGGCGTGAGTGTGTTATTTACTTGGGGATGCAGGGATGCGGGTTCGAATGCACATACACAGTGCACATACACAGCGGTGCTCATTGGGTGACTAATCCAGAAATGATCTGCCACAGGCACTGAGTAAAACCTGTGTGTCTATGTATGCTGATGACTCAACACTGTACACATTAACTACCACAGCAAGTGAAATCACTGCAACACTTAACAAAGAGCTGCAGTCAGTTTCAGAATGAGTGGCAAGAATGGAGCTGGTCCTAAATATTTCAAAAACAAAAAGCATTGTATTTGAGCAAGTTGAGGAGATTAAACTGCTTAGTGTTACCCTAGATTGTAAACTGTCATGGTCAAAACAAATTGATGCAACGGTAGCTAAAATGGGGAAGAGGTCTGTCTGTAATAAAATGCTGCTCTGCTTTCTTGACATCACTGTCAACAAAACAAGTCTTACTGGCCCTAGTTTTATCACACCCGGACTACCGCCCAGTTATATGGTCAAGTGCCAGGGTACATAGGCAAATTGCAATTGTCCCAGAACAGAGCAGAACATCTGGTCCTTAGATGTACACGGAGAGCCAGCATTGATAATATGCATGTCAATCTCTCCTGGCTCAGGGCTTTTCTTTGTGAGAGGTATTGACATTTAGAAATTACCGAGCTGTCTGTTTAAGCAACTAGCGCACAGCTCAGACACCCATAAATACCCCACAAGACATGCCACCAAAGGTTTCTTCACAGTCCCCAGGTCCAGAACAGACTACGGGAAACGCACAGTACTGCATTGAGCCATGACTACATGGAACTCTATTCCACATCATGTAACTCACTCAAGCAGTAAAATATGATTTAAAAAACAGCTAAAACTAAAGCTTATGGAACAGCGCGGACTGTGAAGAGACACACACATAGAGGTACACACACACACACACACACACACAGCATTTGCAAACACATGCTAACACACACACTCTACACACATACATTTGAATATTGTTATTTAGCTGTATTATTGATTTTGTATTGTATATATGTTATGGTAGAGTAGTGTGTAATAATGTGTTGTGTTATGTATTATGTAATTGTGATTGGACCCCAGGAAGAGTAGCTGCGGCCTTGGCCTCAGCTAATGGGGATACAGAATAAAATCTGTTGAGCTACAACAGATTATTAATGTTTTTATAGGTTCCTACTATTATTCACATGTGCACACACTCGCAGGCACGCACGCACTCTCACTCGAGCACGCCCGCGCACACACACACACACACACACACACACACACACACACACACACACGCAAGCTAGCAGCAACATGCTAAGCTAATCAGAGCAAGCTAGATACCTAAGCATTTAGCAACGTCTTAGCTACTCATGTTGAATTACTAAATAGAGCTAGCTAGCTACAGAGCCTTCAGAAAATATTCATACCCCTTGACGTATTCCACATTTTGTTGTGTTAAAGCCTGCTTTCAAATGTATTAAATCGTTTTTTTTCTCATCCATCTACACACATTACCCCATAATGACAAAGTGAAAACATGTTTACATTTTTTTATATGTATTGAAAATTAATTGTAGAAATATATAAAATTTACATAACTAAATGCTTAGCTAGCTAGCTTGCTCTGATTAGCTTAGAGTTTTTCTGCTAGCTTGCTACATTTTACGCTTTGCTTCAAGTCATGGGACCGGTTGTATCTTAGAGATATTGTCACATTTGTCTAACTACTGTAATCTCTGCTGAGTCCCCAACAACCGGATGTCCTGGTTTTCAGGAGAAATGGAAAAAGAGCCTATGATGAGACTTCTGATTTTGGACTTTAACAAGGTGACACTCCATCTTAACTCATCCTATTGGAGTTTTACTTGATTGTTTGAACAGTACTTACAAATGGAATTTAGAATGGTCATACCCACAGAAAAAGTCTCATTTATCAAAAAAATCCTATGAGTGTCATACACACACTAGTAGGAGATAACCATTGATAAATACCAATTGCTCTCAGCCTCTTTCCTTGTGCATGACCTTGGCTGTTTGCATTTCGAAACGCTCAGGTCCGGGGTTATGGATGTGCCTTAGGGGCTTGGCCCGCCCTACTGTACCTCCTTGCCCATCAAAATACAATTTTGAAATATTGATAATTTATATGACCGAGACGCGCGCCAACAGAAAGAAGCATCAATCTCATTTAAAGCATCCTAGCAAGTGAAACAGTGCCCTCTGTCTCAGTATGTGTAGACCATTTATCTGATGCCGTCTGGACCAAAATAGTATGGCATGTCATACTATTTCTGTCCAGACAGCATCAGATAGACAGGCTACATACAGAGCGGCACTGTTTCGCTCAGATGCTTTCTCAGGTGACATAGTTTCAGCAGAGAGGAAGAGGCGAAGCAAGAGAGTTAACTTGCCTATGGGTTTTCATGGTCATAATATGCAGACTTAAGCTTGTCGCTTGCCTTCCCACCTTTGGGACAAAGAGTCCCATTATTAGGGCTGAGTCATGAGCATCTAATCATTATATACTGATCTCTAGTTTCAGCCTCTTGCGAACTGGAAAGGAAATTTGGCGGGTGCACAGTGCATTGTTAGGATTCTGAATTCCCCCAAAATAAATTGATATTTCACCAAAATTATATACAGTAATTACTCCTGTATAAATAAAGTCATTTATAATACTTCATCAGGGCGCATGACTTAGCCACATTAGCTTTAAAAAAAACATAGCTGTGGATTGTTTCAAATCCCAATTGTGTAGGCCTATGCCTATTTGGGAAGACCGCAATTTGTGAGTGTGTGTGGCAATAGGTGGGAAGATAATATGTTTTCAGTCAAATATAAATGTTGCAACAAGAAGAAGGGGAGGGGTGTGTGGTAAAGATATGGCTCGTCTCTCTCCAGAATGCATGCACTCAGCTCTCCAGAATGCGCTCAGCTGTCTCCCACCAATTTTTGCACATTCTTTGTTTCCTTGTGGGAATTGTTTGCCCTTTGATCGTTTACTTTCGATCAATTCCCCATTACAAATGTCACCAGTAGGCCAAGTAAATGTACTGTTAATCCCTCGTCATTTGGTTACATTCATTTCTGTTAATGCATGTATTAATTACAGTCATTTACCATTGTCATTCTCGGACTGTAATCATTGTTGGGGCGGCAGGGTAGCCTAGTGGTTAGAGCGTTGGATTAGTAACCGAAAGGTTGCAAGTTCAAACCCCTGAGCTGACAAGGTAAAAATCTGTCATTCTGCCCCTGAACTGTTCCCATGTTCCTAAAATAAGAAGTTGTTCTTAACTGACTTGCCTGGTAAAATAAAAAAATGTTTTGGGAGTTCACAACCTGCTACACTTGTGAGAAACAAGTTTTTTATTTCATAACCATTACGAGTTTTTTTCCATTGTCTTTTGTTTGGACTGCTCCATGTGAGCAATGAGAATGTGTCAAGTTTTTCTTCCCTTACCAGAAAAAACAGGCTCCTGGCAAACAGTTAAACCAAACCTTTGCAGCAAGCTCATATTTTCACTTGCAAATTAGTTTTGTGGAAAACTGTTGCGGAAAATTTGCAGCAACTTGTGAACTTCTGGCAAACAATTCTGGGAAACTTGTGCATGAATATGCAAATTAAATCAGGTTTTTGGTCACTGTGTGTTAAACAACATTGATATGTATCTACATAATCCAAATAACATAACTTTAAATGGACTTATATCACAGAGATAAAAAACTAAACATACTAAATGTACTAAATATACTAAACACCATGTATTCAATGTCTTTAACAGATGGAAATGAATTCAATACAACTTGAAATAATCAGTATGCTAATGAAGAAAATAGAAAAGACTGGATATTTCCCAAATAAATAGTTTATTACATTTTTTTTATGTAGCTACAACATTTACACGAGAGAAATGTGAACACTATGGGGATGTTGACCATAGGATGTTTAAAGAGTCAACTACAGAATTATTTACATGAGCCAAGTGATAACCTAGCAATACATTAACCAATGGAAGTTTAAAAGATAGTTAACAAAATGTTAATAATTAAAACAACAAACACTGAATTTAAACCCAGTTCAGAACTATTGCCTTTCTGAGTAAACTTTGGATATGGCGGCCCTGCGGAAGTCCAAAAGCTGATTGAATGCATGCACTGAAATAATCAGAAAACAAAACTAAATTAGCATACTGAAAACAATGACTTATTGGTTTAATTCAAACCAGCGAGCTTCCAACCCAGCACCTTGGGTTGAGCGCTAGACTATATTGCTGCGCTACCCCAGTGTGTTAGGTTCTGACATAAACCTAGCACATTGGGTAATTTATGTAATCCGTGGGTTATTTTCAGTGTCATCTTAATTTCTATTTTGTTTGCATATTTTTGCCTTCTCTACCATTCCCCCCCCCCCCCCACACACACACACACAATTATTCCACAATTTTGAAATTCAAATAATGAATTTACCAGTCAAAAATGTGGACACAGCTACCCATTCAACGTTTTTACATTGTAGAATAACAGTGAAGACATAAAAACGATGAAATAACACATCTGTAATCATGTAGTAACCAAAAAAGTGGTAAACAAATCAAAATATATTTTATATGTGAGATCCTTCAAAGTAGCCACCCTTTGCCTTGATGACAACTTTGCATACTCTTGGCATTCTCTCAGCCAGCTTTATAAGGTAGTCACCTGGAATGTATTTCAATTAACAGGTGTGCCTTGTTAAAAGTTAATTTGTGTAACGGGTGCGTGTTGGTGGCAGGGAAGTCAGGCGCAGGAGAACGAACTTGGTATAAACGGAGTTATTTAATAAGTGCTGACGAAACTCCAAAAAACCAAAATATACAAAATAACAGAAGTGGGTACAAAACCCATCGGAAAACCAACACATAACTTTCACATCACATACAATCAAACAATCTCCGACAAGGACCTGAGGGGAAACAGAGGGTTAAATACACAACATGTAATTGATGGGATTGGAACCAGGTGTGAAGGAAGACAAGGCAAAACCAATGGAAAATGAAAAATGGATCAGTGATGGCTAGAAGGTCGGTGACGTTGACCGCCGAAAACCGCCCGAACAAGGAGAGGGACCGACTTCGGCGGAAGTTGTGACAATTTGTGGTTTTGCTTACCTTCTTAATGCGTTTGAGCCAATCAGTTATGTTGTGACAAGGTGGGGGTGGTATACAGAAGAAAGCCCTATTTGGTAGAAGACCAAGTCCATATTATGGAAAGAACAGCTCAAATAAGCAAAGAGAAACGACAGTGCATCATTACTTTACGACATGGAGGTCAGTCAATTTCAAGAACTTTGAACGTTTCTTCAAGCGCAGTCTCAAAAACCATCAAGCGCTATGATGAAACTGGCTCTCATGAGGACCGCCACAGGAAAGGAAGCCCCGGAGTTACCTCTGCTGCAGAGGATAAGTTCATTAGAGTTTCCAGCATCAGATATTTCAGCCCAAATAAATGCTTCACGATGTTCAAGTAACAGACATATCTCAACATCAACTGTTCAGAGGAGACTGCGTGAATCAGGCATTTATGGTCGAATTGCTGGAAAGAAACCACTACTAAAGTACACCAATAATAACAAGAGACTAGTTTGGGCCAAAAATCATTAGCAATGGACATTAGACCGGTGGAAATGTGTCCTTTCGTCTGGAGTCCAAATTGGAGATTTGTGAGACGCGGTGTGGGAAAACGGATGATCTCTGCATGAATATTTCCCACCGTAAAGCATGGAGGAGGAGGTGTGATGGTGTGGGGATCCTTTGCTTGTGACACTGTCTATGATTTATTTAGAATTCAAGGCACACTTAACCAGCATGGCTACCATAGCATTCTGTATCGATACGCCATCCCATCTGATATGGGCTTAGTGTGACTATCAATTGTTTTTCAACAGGACAATGGCCCAACACACCTCCAGGCTGTGTAAGGTCTATTTTACCAAGAAAGAGAGTGATGGAGTGCTGCATCAGATGACCTGGACGCCACAATACTCCGACCTCAACCAAACTGAGATGGTTTGGGATGAGTTCGGACCGCAGAGTGAAGAAAAAGCAGCCAACAAGTGCTCAGCATATGTGGGAACTTCTTGAAGACTGTTGGAAAAGCAGTCCAGGTGAAGCTGGTTGAGAGAATGTCAAGAGTGTGCAAAGCTGTCATCAAGGCAAAGGGTGGCTATTTGAAGAATCTCGAATATAAAATATATTTTTATTGTTTACCACTTTTTTGGTTACTACATGATTCCATATGTGTTATTTCATAGTTTTGATGTCTTCACTATTATTCTACAATGTAGAAAATAGTATAAATAAAGAAAATACTTTTAACGGATAGTGTATTTATATTCTGGACTCTGACATTGATCGTTCTATTATTTCTAAATTCCTTTCTTTAATTTTTTTTTAGATTTGAGTGTATGGTTTTGTATTGTTAGGTATTACTGCAATGTTGGAGCTAGGAACATTGTCACACTCTGATCTGTTTCACCTGTCTTTGTGCATGTCTCCACCCCCCTTCTGCCTGCCCTGACCCTGAGCCTGCCTGCCGTCATGTACCTGATGACTCTGACCTAATTACAAAGTCTGCCTGCCCTGACCTTGAGCCTGCCTGCCATCCTGTACCTGCATGACTCTGACCTGATCACGATCCCCTGCCTGTCCTCAACCTGCCCTTTGCCTGCCCCTGTGTTTACAATAAATCATCTGAGAACTGTACTATCCGCCTCCTGTGTCTGCATCTGGATCAAATCCTGAGTCGTGATAGTACGAACTGGCCATGACCCGGCAGACTCAGACCAGCTCCACAATGCTGTCTCCCAGCAAGGTGCCACCATTGGAAGACACAAGGAGTTACTGCATTGCCTTATGGAGGGGCTCTTTACCCTGGCAGTCTCCCAAGAACCCCGCTTACCTCCTCCGGAGCGCTACGCTGGAGATTCTGGAAACTGTCGGGCCTTTCTCTCCCAGAGCTCCCTCATCTTCGAGCTGCAGTCTTCTTCTTTCCCCTCTGACCGCTCAAATATAGCGTATCTCATAATGCTGATGTCTGGGAGGGCACTTTGATTCTTCGTTGTCCGTGAGAGAGGCTGCTCCAGCTATGTCAAGACTCCCGTAGAGTGGCAGACTGTGGTCCTCAGTTCATCTTTCAATCACCCACGTGGGTATATGCTCCTAAAAACCAATGAGGAGATTTGAGAGACTTGCAGCAACCAAGTTCTATTTTACGCGTACGCTTGCTGTATGTGTAAATTTATTTTGCAACGCTCGTGCACGCGCACATTTGACGCTAGCAGTGTGGTCAGCATTTAAGTCTGAATCAGGCTATTTGTGTTTAGAGAGAAAACGTCTAGGAATGAGTACAATCCCTAAATACTTTGCTGATCTTTCCAGCACTAATCGGTTAGTTTGGAAATGTTGTGAAACTAGATTCCTAGGTTAACTGATCTTAAACAGACACTGAGATCTCACAAGCTCTTACAAGCATGTATACAACCACACACACACAAATAAATACAAGAATTCACACACAACACATGCAAGCACAAAGACAAACATGAGAGAGACAGACAGACAGACAGACAGACAGACAGACAGACAGACAGACAGACAGACAGACAGACAGACAGACAGACAGACAGACAGACAGACAGACAGACAGACAGACAGACAGACAGACAGACAGACAGACAGACAGACAGACCGACCTTATGCTGCATGGAGCTCTAGTCCAGCACAGGGGGGTAAAGTCCCTAGAGCTACCTGTTGAGGTCACAGATAATATAATTTTTTTCTGGGAAATCAGGAAAATGGCAGAATTCTTTCCCTCATCACGTCCGTTGCCATGTACAGAAAACTGCCAAAATATAGGAAACACTTGAGTAAATGAGAGATGACCAATGCTTCACTATCAGAGAAAAAAAGTTGCACTGGATGCTTTTACACAGTCAAATGTTATAAATAATTACATCAATATATAATTATAATTACATCAATATATAAAGAAAAATGTAGCAATACAATAATGTGAGATCTGGTCAAAAGTAGTGCACTACAGGGAATAGGGAATAGAACACACTATAGCATGAGACTAGATTCTTGATGTGTTGAATTTATGTTAAATATACAGGATTCGAACATTCCATTCCGGCTGAACAATGGATATGTAGCATTTTGCAACAAAATCAGTTCTAATGCACATCTAAAATCTGTTAATAAAAACGTCTAAGGACAGTAATATTTTACACACACATAAAGGTACCCATAAGTATTCATTTCTGATGAAAAAACACAAATGTGAAAAATATGTGGATCTAGCATTTTGGAAAAAAAACTCTGCATATCTTCTCACAGGATGTAAATACAACAAGACGTTTCACATAGCGACCATCTGTAGTTTTTATTTTAAAGACACAACAACAACATTCTGCCTTTGAATATACTAAGTGTGCACAGTCTCAAAATAATAGTGTCTCACAAGTAAATCACTGTGGGGCCTGGGGAGCATATCAAGTTCGGACATTGTGCTTTTTTTCACATGTAATTTCCTTCCACCAGCTGTAACAATGGGAGGTTATAATTTTATTTTCCATTCCAAATAAGGGTTGACTGTCACTAGTTGTTCAGCGGCTCTGCTGGACCGGAATAAGGCAAAGTGGTGCCTGGGAGCAGTGTTTGTGTTTGTATGTACAGTACCAGTGAAAAGTTTGGATACACCTACTCATTCAAGGGTTTTTCTTTATTTGTACTATTTTCTACATTGTAGAATAATAGTGAAGACATCAAAACTATGAAATAACACATATGGAATCATGTAGTAACCAAAAAAGTGTTAAACAAACCAAAATATATTTTATATTTCAGATACTTCAAAGTAGCCACTCTTTGACTTGGTGACATCTTTGCACACTCTTGGGATTCTCTCAACCATGCATTCCAGGTTGTCACCTGGAATGCATTTAAATTAAAACCCTACAGGATAAGTGGGTCCCCCGCGGGACGGTTGAGCTAACGTAGGCTAATATGATTAGCATGAAGTTGTAAGCAACAAGAACATTTCCCAGGTCATAGACATATCTGATATTGTCAGAAAGCTTAAATTCTTGTTAATCTAACAGCACTGTACAATTTACAGTAGCTATTGCAGTGAAAGAATACCATTCTGTTGTTTGAGGAGAGTGCACAGTTATGAACTTATTTATTAATAAACCAATTAGGCATATTTGGGCAGTATTGGTACAAGGCAAAGGGAGGCTACTTTGAAGAATCTGAATTATAAAATATATTTTGATTTGTTTAACACTTTTTTGGACACTTCATGACTCCATATGTGTTATTTCATAGTTTTGATGTCTTCACTATTATTCTAGAATAATAGACACACACACGCTCACACACACACACACACACACACACACACACACACACACACACACACACACACACACACACACACACACACACACACACACTAATTTACACAACATGCTTTTATACAATTATTTAAAACATTTTTTTCGGTATGGATAAAGGGAAACGTATCACATTTCCTGGACGTCTGAATGTTATTCCAGTCACCCAAGTCACAGACTGTTCTCCTTGCTACCGCACCAAGTCTAGGTCCAAAAGGTTCCTTAACAGCTTCTACCCCCAAGCCATGAGACTGCTGAACAATTCATCAAATCGCCCCCCGGGCTATTTACATTGGAACCCCCTTTGTTTTTACACTGCTGCTTCTCACTGTTTATTATCTATGCATAGTCACTTTACCCCTACCTACATGTACAAATTACCTTGACTAACCTGTACGCGCGCACATGAACTCAGTACAGGTACCCCCTGTATATAGCCTCGTTATTTTATTTTATTGTATTACTTTTATTTTTTACTTTATTTAGTAAATATTTTCTCAACTCTCAACTTCTTGAACTGCATTGTTGGTTAAGGGCTAAGGTCTACATCTGTTGTATTTGGCGGACGTGACAAATAAAATAAAATGTTATTTGAAATTGCTCTGCCTGTGTCATTGGATGATGAGAGGAGAGAGAGGAATGGATGATGAGAGGAGAGAGACACTGAAGGATAGGTTTGAGGTATGCCAAACCCCCACATACAAACATCCGCCAAGTATGCAGGAAATTGAGATTCCTTTCACGCACTGATGCAGCATAGACATATAATGGAACATAATTTCCCATTTTAATAGATTCACTGTGTGTGTGTGTGTGTGTCTCTGATGAACTGAATAGCTGTGGTTTGGGGCTTGTATTTCGAGAAAGGCCCGTGTGATGGACCACTATGTGTCTCGCTCTCACACACATCACCCCCCCAACACACACAGGCATGCAGACACACACACACACAGTAAATACCTAAAAATTGTGCTCCCATAGCTCTCCGTCACAGACCAAACTTTGACTGTGACTTATCATTTCTGAATGACGCTTCATAAACACACAAACATGCACACATGCACACGCACACACAACATCTCTCTCTCTCTCTTTATCTCTCTCTCTCTCACTCTGTTAAACACAAACATTGAAAAACACAAGGACAGCAGTGGGAGAGTAGGTGAGCCATTTACTAACAGGTCTGATTTAGCTAGTCATTACCTAGCATTCACATAGATAATACTTGCAAACTGGGTGCTGACATTGGGAAACCCAAACAAAGATACAGTCCTGAAGATAAAAATACAGGCCCAGATTCAATCTGAATGCGGGTTTTGAGCATTGCTGCTTTTAAATATGGAATCAGCATTAGGGGAAACATCGCCACTGTTCGCCCCGGCCCCTTTGTTATTGTTTTTGTTTTGTTGCCTAATTGGAGGGGAGGAGCGAGTGTTGTTTGCAGTAGCTTCTTTGTGGCTTGTAATATCCCAAGCAGACGTGGCAGTTTCACCGTTAAGTATTCCAGCTTTAAAAGCAATTTCCGATTGACCTACATATGCAGCATTTACCGTGAATAGGATCTCTGTGAACACGGGAATATTACCTTTAAACGCCACAATGCCTATAACCTGTGATCAGATTGAATCCCTTAGACCTTAGACCTGGCATTCAGACAATGGAAAGATGAGTTGAGTTGGCTTTCAGAACGTATACTGTTCTAAGCACACTCCTTATGATAGGTCCCGATTGGTCGATCCACTGCCACATCCAATGGGTGAAAACATTGTCCATGACAGCACAGCATAACAATCCCAGGTGTGTGTGCCAGAGCACTCTCTCTTTCTCTTATTTACAATGACGGCCTAATGATGGCACAGATTCTGTAGATAATAACAGGAAAAATGATAATACTCAATGAGTAGTGACAATTAACAGTACATACTAATAAATAAAAAAGACACAGGTAGCAATGTTTTTTAATCTCTGGTTGGACATTCCTCTGGTTGGTCATTCAACTGGCTGTCCCTACGGGTGTGGTAGGACCTACATATTTTGTAGCTAATATGGCACAAATGGGTTTTTCTCCCAGTACTGTAGATATTGGATTTTCTCATTTTCTGTTTTGGTTTCAAATGTTACATTTATTTTGGATTTTCTGTGGTGTCTTTCCAATAGGTGATATATTTTTGGTTGGGACAGATTTTCTGAGTGCTCCCCTGAGGCTTTGTTGGGTTGGTAGGGGTTAGTGAACTGAGCCTCAGAACCAGCTGGCCGAGGGGACTCTTTTCTATGGTCAACTCTTGGCATTTAAGGGCTTTGTAATGGTAGGAGTGGGGTTGACTTGTTTGTAAATGATTCTAGCATTTGGTGGCTATTTTTTAAATATTTATCAGAAGAGGAATTCTCTCTCTCTCTCTCTCTCTCTCTCTCTCTCTCTCTCTCTCTCTCTCTCTTTCTCACCCACACAACAAAATGAAAAAATAATCACCAGTACATTGTTTTCCCCTTTGTGTTTGTAGGCCAATATTTAATGTGAAAGTAGAGCCAGAGACATTGTGTACAGGGGTCCCTCTGCTCCCTCTCCCTGGACCAGGGCTATCGGTTAAAGCTGTGGAGCCATTCAACAGGAACACACACACACACCAATTTACAGCTGATTATCAAGTTACCATACAGACCCAACACAGGAGGACTCTAATGATAAAGACACAGGGAAGCCTGTTTGAAGCAGAAGCGTGTACAATGAATTGGTGGATAAAGTCAAGGATGGATGGTTGCGTCATCCAGCAAGTTAGAGTAGATTTTTACTCCTGGTGAGTCAGTTTCCTCTTAGATCTCAGTCAGAAAGGTAGTGTGTGCCTGTGTGTGTGTGTGTGTGTGTGTGTGTGTGTGTGTGTGTGTGTGTGTGTGTGTGTGTGTGTGTGTGTGTGTGTGTGTGTGTGTGTGTGTGTGTGTGTGTGTGTGTGTGTGTGTGTGTGTGTGTGTGTGTGTGTGTGCGTGCGTGCGTGCGTGCGTGCGTGCGTGCGTGCGTGCGTGTGTGTGTGTGTGTGTGTGTGTGCCATTCCTTGTCTTAGATACATGTACAAGTTTTAAAATATTTCTCTCCGTTTCTGTCCTGTTAAATATAGAGCCACTGATCCAGTGTGTGTCATCTGTAGAGTGCCTTCAGAAAATATCTACACCCCTTGACTTTTTCCACACATCTACCTATTACTAAAAAAACACAGACATTGAATATTCCTTTGATCATGGTGAAGTTATTAATTACACTTTGGATAGTGAATCAATACACCCAGCCACTACAAAGACACATGCGTCCTTCCCAGCTCATTTGCTGGAGTGGAAGGAAACTACTCAGGCATTTCCCCTTGAGGCCAATGGTGACTTTAAAACAGTTACATAATTGAATGGCTGTGATGGGACAAAACTGAGGATGGATCAACAACATTGTAGTTACTCCAAAAGACTAACCTTAATGACGAAGTGAAAAGAAGGAAGCATTAACAGAATAAACATATTACAAAACATGTATCCTGTTTGCAACAAGGCACTAAAGTTATACTTCAAAAAATGTGGCAAAGCAATTCACTTTTTGTCCTGAATACAAAGTGTTATGTTTGGGGCAAATCCAATACAAGACATTACTGAGTACCACTCCTCATATTTTCAAGCATAGTGGTGGCTGCATCCTGTTATGGGTATGCTTGTAATAGTTAAGGACTGGGGTTTAAGATAAAAAAGAAACGGAAATCAAATCAAATGTTATTGGTCACATACACATGGTTGGCAGATGTTATTGCAAGTGTAGCGAAATGCTTGTACTTCTAGTTCCGACAGTACAGCAATATCTAACAAGTAATCTAATAATTCCACAACAACTACCTAATACACACACATCTAAGTAAAGGGATGGAATAAGAATATATACATATGAATGAGCAATGACCGAGCGCCGTAGGTAAGATGCAATAGATGGTATAAAATGCAGTAAAAACATATGGGATGAGTAATGCAAGATATGTAAACTTCATTATTAAATTGGCATTAATAAAGTGACTAGTAATCCATTTATTAGAGTGGCCAATGATTTCAAGTCTGTACAGTATGTAGGCAGCAGCCTATCTGTGTTAGTGATTGCTGGTTAACAGTCTGATGGCCTTGAGATAGAAGTATTTTTTCAGTCTCTCGGTCCCAGCTTGATGCAGCTGAAATGACCTCACCTTCTGGATGATAGCGGGGTGAACAGGCAGTGGCTCGGGTGGTTGTTGTCCTTGATGATCTTTTTGTCCTTCATGTGACATCGGGTGCCTTAGGTGTCCTGGAGGGCAGGTAGTTTGCCCCCGGTGATGCGTTGTGCAGACCGCACCAGGAGTGGAGCTAAGCACAGGCAAAATCCTTAAGGAAAACCTAGTTCAGTCTGCTTTCCACCAGACACCTTTCAGCAGGACAATAACCTACAACACAAGACAGTGAATGTTCCTGAGTGGCCGAGATACAGTTTTGACTTAAATCTACTGGAGAAAATGGTTGTCTAGCAATGATCAACAACAATTGTTGCCAGAGGTGCTTCTACAACGTATTGAGGTGTGATATTTCTGTATTTCATTTTCAGTACATTTGGAAAAAAATCTATAACATGTTTTCACTTTGTCATTATGGGGGTATTATGTGTAGATGGGTGAGAACAATCTTTTTTCTTTTTTATGAAAGAACACAATGCGGAATAAGTCAAGGGGTATGAATACGTTCTGAAAGCACTGTATATGCAGGCATACAACAACACACAAACACACAATCCCTCTGTGTGGTAACATTGCAGCATTCCACAGAGTACCAGTGAAGCATAACATTGCTAACCTCAATCCAAACCAAATGCTTGGAGAAATGATACTTAAACTTGCATGAGAGCAGCAGAAATATTTATAACTGAAGTGTCATGTTGAACATCCCTTTGAAGAAACACATATTTATTATTAATTACCCTAAATTCTGAGATTTAGTATGGGAAATCTTTTTCAAATATGGAATGAGATTAAGGGAAATTGAGAGAAAATTACAGTGGAGAGGACAGATCCATGTAAAAGAGCATTAGCTAAAGCTAGATTAACACATAGCTGTTGTTATGAGCCTCTGCTGTCACACTCTGATCTGTTTCACCTGTCTTGTGTTTGTCTCCACCTGCCACCAGGTTTCTCCTATTCTTCCCCATTATCCGCTGTGTATTTATACCTGTGTTTTCTGTTTATCTGTTGCCAGTTTGTCTTGTTTGGTCAGGTCTTACCAGAGTGTTTCCCATTTCTCCAGTTCTTGTTTTCTTGTCTTCCCGGTTCCGACCTTTCTGCCTGTCCTGAGCCTACCTGCTGTTCTGTCCCGGATTGACTCTGCCTTGGTTTACGAACCTCTACCTGCCCTCGACCTGCCCTTTGCCTGTCCCTTTGTAAAAATAAATATACTAAGAACCGAACTGTCTGCCTCCTGTGTCTGCATCTGGGTCATATCCTGAGTCGTGAAAGTACAATCTGGCCATGACTGACCCAGCAGACTCGGACACTGGCTCCCTCCAAGGAGCCACTATTGGAAGACACGAGGAGTTACTGCATAACCTTGTGTAGGGACTCCATACCTTGGCAGAATGCCATGACCAAGTCTTTCATGCATTGTTTGAACAATTCCGTTGACTTTCTACTAGACCGCAAGCCACGGTAACACCCAGTAAAAAAATTAAATATATATATTAATTTGGTGCATTTTTCCCCATATTACATCCAGATCTCCCATTACTCACACTCCTCTCCATGCTATCCTGCTGTGGGGTAGCGGTCTAAATCTCTCCGAGGAGATTCTGGGGCCGACGAGAGCTTTATGGACGCCCACCTGATCTATTAGGCTATGGGTTTTATTCTGGGTTGGAGCCTGTTCTGTCAGGCACATTGCCTCAAGGCTGCATAGCCTGCCCCTGGGCGTTCACCTTCAGGCTTGGGAAAAGCCTCAGACCTCTCATCCGTTCTCACGGAGTACCAGGACCTCTAGGAGGTTTTCAACAAGGCCCGCACCGCATCTCTTCCTCTACATCGACCCTACGACTGCATCATTGGCACTACACTGCCTCAGGGGCTGCTTTATTCCCTGTCTGGTCCGTGGACTAAGACCATGGAAGTGTGTATTGAGGACTTTCTGGCTGCAGGGATTATTCGTCCTTCCGCCTCCCCGGCCGGCTCAGGGTTCTTTTTTGTGGAGAAGAAGGACAAAACCCTGTGCCCATGTATCGACTACCGGGTCCTTAATGACATCCCGGTAAAAAAAATGTTACCCTCTACCAGTCCTCTCCTCTGGGTGGTGACCATTTTCTCGAAGTTAGACCTTCGGAACGCCTACCATCTGGTTAGGATATGTGAAGGAGACCAGGGGAAGACAGCTTTTAACACGGCTAGCGGGCACTATGAGTACCTGGTTATGCCATTCGGACTAACCAATGTTCCCGCAGTGTTCCAGGCCCTGGTCAATGACGTCTTCCGAGCGCCTCCTGGAGAACCAGTTTGTTAAAGCGGAAAAATGTGAATTCCATCGCTCCTCTAACTCTTTTCAGGGGTATGTCATCGCTGCAGAGAACATTAAGATGTTGATCCTAAGATGATCCTAAGAAGCTGAAAACGGTGGTGGAGTGGCCCCAACCCACCTCCAGAGTGGAGCTTCAACGCTTCCTGGGGTTTGCTCATTTCTACCGCTGCTCCATCTGTAGCTACAGCACCCTGGCTTCCCCCCCCCCCTCTGCACTCACCTCACCAAAGGTTCCGTTTACATGGTCCCGGGCAGAGGGTATGGGGGGGTGTAATGTCACACCCTGATCTGTTTCACCTGTCTTTTTCTGTTTGTCGTTTGCCAGTTTGTCTTGTTTTGTCAGCATATTTCCCGTTTCTCCAGTTATCTAGTTCTTGTTTTCTAGTCTTCCTGGGTTCCGACCTTTCTGCCTGTCCTGACCCTGAGCCTGCCTTCCTGCCATTCTGTCCTTGATTGACTCCGCCTTGGATTACGAACCTCTGTCTGCCCTCGACCTATCCTTTGCCTGCCCCTTTGTAATAATACATTTTCTAAGAACCAAACTATCCGGCTCCTGTATTTGCATCTGGGTCATATCCTGAGTCGTGATATCAGATCAACAACCAAGCATCGATAATGCATACAGTACATGGAGTAGAAATGGGGCACAGTACCAGCTGTTAGGGATTGACACAATAAAGACCAGGCTACACTTCAACTCTTCATGTTCTGTGTCTGGAGCCAGGAGGGTTCTGTTCAAGTGTATGTGTCCACTGAACCTGCATAGTGAGGGACCCAGACTATAGTCAGACAAGGACAGAATAAGCAGCAGAAGATAAGCCAAACTCAGGGTCTGTGTTTTGAGATGAGTGTAGTTGTATTAAAGAGCCAGATAGCATTTCCAATATCAGAATACTCTTCTGGTGAAAGCAGGCTTGCCTCATTTTACTAAATGTTTAATGTTTTAGTGATATTACTTCTGGTTTTGCTGGGAACAAATACAAGGAATTCATAAATAATAAGCAGGAAGTGGTACTCAGGAGAGGCTGCTTTTAGTTTTGGACATGGAACCCTGTTATATGTTTAGCTGCAGCATTATATGTGCAGGAAGTTGGAGCTCTGTTCAGTGTTGACCTACTTTCATATGGTGGTTTTTGCAAGTCATTCTGGGTTTGAGGTAGAACCATATTACCAAGTCCAGAGTGACAGGAGTGGAGAGAGGGTAGATGGGAGGAGGAGCTGACAGGGAGGAAGTGCCTGGGGGAATAGAGATGCTTGAGAGATTGAAATGGACACAGAGATACAGATAAACACACAGAAATCCAGAGGAAAAGAGAAATATAGGGATAATGAGGTAGACAGAAAGAAATCCACTCAACACTTACAACACCAGCGCGAAAAACAATGATAGACACTTAAAGTGAACGAAGAGAGACAACTTCTCATACAGTTAAAACAAAACATCCTTACCCAGGTCTCAATGGTCTTGCATGGCTTCGTCCTCAGTTATATCTGGTCTGGAGGAGACTTTGCCTTTATACACCACTGTCTGAGCCTGTCTAAATATAGCTTTTGGTCTTAAACTTCCTGCTTTCTGGATCGTTTAGGATTACATGGCAGAGTTGAGATAGGGCGGTCGAGCATTGACAGCGTGCAATAGCTGCTCCTCTCACCAGCTGTTATCACTGGGAAAAGGATGCTCGGGCCATTTCTCAGTAAACCTGCCCCTGATACAGCAAATCCCTCATGAGCCTCAGCCAACAAGCTCCCTGTGCTGACAGATTAACCCTCTAGAGTCAAAGCCCTGTCTAAAATGTGTGTGGGGGGTTCTAAGCTAACAATACCAAGGAGAATTTGGATATTTGATTTTGAATATTAAGACCCCTTAATTAAGATGTAAAAAAAAATACCCCAAAATTATTGGATGAAACATTGAATTTGGCCTTACTGCTATTAGACAATAGAAAAGTGTTGAATAACAGATTCAATACGTGGACAAACAGATAGTCCCAAAAACAAATCTAAAGGAAGTTTGTTCTGAAGTGACTGTACTATATCTGAGAGATATAAGAAAGTTCAGGAGTATTTAAAAAAAAAATGTATATATTTGTACATGTATGTATTCCCTTAATGTAGGCACTAAACTATCTCCATATGTACTACATTCATTATTTCAACTGTTACCGTTGGACCTTCAGATGAGTTCTGTGGGGCTTGTGGGCGTCCTAGGGCCAAACGAAGAACCCCAACGTGTTCGTGAGAGTCTCAGCTTTCCGCAGAGGAACATATAAGATCTCCTAAGCCTGTGTTTACCACAAACCGTATTTCCGGCATTTATCCAAAAACACTATTCTTATCCCCATAGGCTTTGGCCAACGAGCCATGGCGGAGTCAGTGCGAGTTAGTGCCTATAAAAAGACGCCATAACTATTGCTCTCTATAAAGGACAAACATTTCTGTATAATCAGAATTGATGAGCAGGTACTGCACATGAGTCATTTGTTATCAACCTCACTACAGATACAACAGGCCATTAATGAATTCTGTTTCAGGGGTAAGTCAGATGGATTGTGTACAGGCAGGGTGCTATTTCTGGGTTCCTGTCCATATAAGATAATTTAATATGCAGATGATATACAGTTTCAGTGAAAGTTAGATTAGGTTTGTACATGGCAGTGTGAATCTCAAGTTAGCGTTCAGCTCTCAGTACAAGACAGTCAATAATAATGAAAAGGGTCAGTAAAAGTATTTAGCACAGCCTAAAAGGAATGTCCAAATACAAAATATAAACATAACACATTCAAATAACATTTTACTGTACTGCATAAGAAAATGCTAATTATCCAGATAGGCTATTTTGAGGGTGGGGGTTGGATGGTGAGAACAGAAGTAGTTAATCTGGTATGATGGGGTACTTCAGGGTAAATGTCAATCACTTTGGTGAAAAATGCAAAACAGCACAACATAATGGTCATGTCTGATATGAATCCATCCACTTCCTTGTTCCTTGTCAACACAACAAAAGATTCTGACAGCAAAGCTGAGTATATTGATATTGTTTTATTGATTTACTTGAATATATACGTAAAGTAATTTGCAGGTACGAAAGTACATCTGTCTGTAAGTATCATTACTTTGAGTTGATATAATATGGAACATTCTCATCTGTCTTTACTTCTCTTGCCGAAGTTGAGAATGGTATTCTTAGAAGGTGGCTGGATACATTTTAGGTTGCTGTACTGCATTCCTTAAACCAGTTGCCTTCTAATCACTCTGGCAGAGGATTAACCGGAGACTGTGGACTGACTTGACTTCCAAATACAGCATTATGTTATCCTTCTAATTCTCATCTGTACTGTATTTACAGAGGAGAAGGACATTGAGATTGTAAAATATATTTTACAAGAGAGACTATGCATTAAAGTGGCAGCAGAAAGAACAAATCATTTATAGTGCAAAAAGAACACTGCTGATATAATGCTACAGATGGACCTTCATAGTTAATGCTGTACATTGCAATATAAATGTCCAATACGCACAATAGACCGACTGGGGAGGTGATTCCCCACAGTCAAAGTCCTGCAATATGAGCTACAATGCTAATATTTGTGTACACTCTTCACAGTTGTGTTCTGTGGGTGTCATTGAATAGGCTGATACCCCATTTCATGAACGCAAGATCGATAGTTAAGGGTGTACATTGCAATATGAATGTGCAATATGCACAATAAGTTCTGCAATAAGAGCTACAATGCTTATATGTGTGTAAACACGTGCTGTGTTTATACACATATAAGCTGTGAAGCATGGTGTTTACACACACCACCATGCTGTGAAGCATGGTGGTGGCAGCATCATGCTGTGGGGATGTTTTTCAGGAGCAGGGACTTGGAGACTAGCCAGGATTGAAAGAAAGATGAACGGAGCAAAGCACAGAGATCCTTGATGAAAACCTGCTCCAGAGCTCTCAGGCCCAGACTTGAACCTGATTGTTCATCTCTGTAGAGACCTGAAAATAGCTGTGCAACGACACTCTCCCATCCAACATGACAGAGCTTGAGGATCTGCAGAGAAGAATGGGAGAAAGCCCCCAAATACAGGTGTGCTTAGCTTGTAGCGTCAAACCTAAGAAGACTTGAGGCTGTAATCGTTGTCAAATGCACTGTAAATTCATTTTTTATCAATTTTTGCTTTGATGGAACTTATTTTTTGTCAATAAAACTGATGAATGCAACTGTTTATGTCAAATTGTTCTGTGTTGTACTTGTAGCCCTGGTTGTTCTGAAGAGAAAAAGGTAAAACACCTAATTGTGAGGCTAAATATTTGATTTAATCTTTATTTAAATAGGTAAGCCAGTTAAGAACAAATTCTTATTTATAATGACAGCCTACGCCGTGCAAACCTTAACGGCACTGGGCCAATTGTGCGCCGCCCTATGTGACTCCCAATCACAGCTGGTTGTGATACTGTAACGTCTCTCGTGAGAATGAGGATCGGACCAAAGCGCAGCATGGTAAGTGTTCATGATTTTTATTTATCATAACACTTAACAAAGTGAAAAAAAAAAAGATAAACTATACAGAAAACTACCTACAAAACACAGGTGGGAAAAGGCTGCCTAAGTATGATTCCCAATCAGCGACAACGATAGACAGCTGCCTCTGATTGAGAACTACACTCGGCCAAAAACAAAGAAATACAAAACATAGAAATAAAGATATTAGAATGCCCACCCTAGACACACCCTGGCCTAACCAAAATAGAGATTAAAGGCCTCTCTATAGACAGGGTGTGACAGATACAGCCTAGAATTGAACCAGAGTCTGTAGTAAACACCTAACACTGAGATGCAGTGCCTTTGACCACTGCGCCACTCGGGAGCCACAACATTTTTTAAATTGTAGCCTATGCCTGTCACACGGATGACTCGGTAAGTGTTGGTAGTAGGCCTGTAGTAAGCCTGCTTGTAGTAGGCCTTTGTATACAATTGTTAATCTACCTGTTCCTTTTGTTTGTTTACATTTTGCACCTGCACTTTTGAACCACTGACAACAGCAGTAAATGAAATCATCCACTCCTCAACACACCTTACTCCCTGCTTTGTCTTGCCATGAAGACCACCTCTCTGGCCCCCAACACTATGTTGTAGCATTCATTAGTGAATTACTTAGGGCCCACATAGTCATCGTGATGAGTGGTAGAATTCTGCCCAACCATGGTAAGAGAGCACCCCTCAGTGGTCAATAGAGCAACTAAGTATCTTCTTCACAGGAGTTCCCAAATGTTTAATATCAAGGCACCATGAATACAATAAGCCTCCAAATTATGGAAGCTCATTCCAGCCACAATTTTCTTTTTTTAATGTCGATACTATCTAGGTGCAATATAAAAAAGTTGAGATAGTAGATCATACATATAGCATATGTTTCTTATTTTGTAGCATTGTGTGGCGATTTCCATCTACAGTATACATGTTACAGAGATCAGCACAGCATGGCTGCCGACAAAAGTATGGCGAGCTGGCATTTGCCCAGGTACTTTTGATTTGGTTTAATAAAAAATATTGACATAAAAGCATTGGAAATTGGTACAAAGTACTGTTGCTAAGATTTGCCTCATGATTTGTAAACTTGTGCACAATCTGTGCTTCAGTCTGAACTGTAGCCTACAGACAACCACAGATGCAGGTAGCCGAGAAAAGCCTATGCGCTCTGATCTCCTCTGGCCAGGGGAAATCAAGAGGTAATGTCATGTATTTACAGCCCAAGCCTGGGGCATCATGCACCCCAAAAATCTAAGGGGTGCATGGCAAGGGGGTGGTCTGGATTTCATTTTTCAGACACCTGAAACATTTTTCCTGCAATCTAGATCTACAATCATTTTGCTTAATTCTATATAAAAAATACATGTATTTTTATTCATCCTCCTGACTGGTGTATATTTTTTTAAAGAAACAAAAATGTTTCTCTGCATCTCTGTTAAAATCTGGGTAAAAGATTGAAAGTAATGTGTGTCTTATCCAGTACATTTAGTAATTGCTACCAATCTGGATATGAGGTTTGTCCCCCCTTTGCTGCTAGAACAGCCTTCACTCTTCTGGAAAAGCTTTCCACTAGATGTTGGAACATTGCTGCGGGGACTTGCTTCCATTCAGTCACAAGAGCATTAGTGAGGTCGGGCACCAATATGGGGAGATTATGCCTGGCTCGCAGTCAGTGTTCCAATTCATCCCAAAGGTGTTCGATGAGGTTGAGGTCAGGGCTATGTGCAGGCCAGTCAAGCTCTTCCACACCGATCTCAACAAACCATTTCTGTATTGACCTTGCTTTGTGCATGGGGTCATTGGGTGGCAGCGTAGCCTAGTGGCTAGAGCCTTGGACTAGTAAATGAAAGCTTGCAAGATCGAATCCCCTGAACAAGGCAGTTAACCCACTGTTCCTAGGCCATCATTGAAAATAAGAATTTGTTGACTGACTTGCCTGGTAAAATAAAAAATTGTCATGCTGAAACAGGAAAGGGCCTTCCCCAAACTTTTGCCACAAAGTTGGAAGCACAGAATTGTCTAATATGTCATTGTATACTGTAGATTTCCCTTCACTGGAACTAAGGGGCCTAGCCCAAACCACAAAAAAACAGCCCCAGACCATTATTCCTCCTCCACAAAATGTTACAGTTGGCACTATGCATTCAGGCAGGTACCATTCTCCTGGCATCTGCCACACCCAGATTTGTCTGTCGGACTGCCAGTCCAATGGTGGTGAGCTTAACATCACTCCAGCCAATGCTTGGCATTAGGCATGGTGATAGCTTGTGTGCGGCTGGTCGGCCTTGGAAACCCATTTCATGAAGCTCCCGACAAACAGTTATTGTGCCGACTGTGAGCCCGTTCTGTGAGCTTGTGTGGCCTACCACTTTGCCGTTGTTGCTCCTAGATGTTTCCACTTTACAATAACAGCACTTACAGTTGACCGGGACAGCTCTAGCAGGGCAGAAATTTGACGAACTGACTTGTTGGAAAGATGGTTCCACGTTAAAAGTCACTGAACTTTTCAGTAAGGTCATTCTACTGCCAATGTTTGTCTATGGAGATTGCATGGCTATGTGCTCGATTGTATACACCTGTTAGCAGCTGTTAGGGCTGAAATAGCTGAATCCACTAATTTAAAGGGGTATCCACATATGTTTGTATATATGAGGTTGGGAGATTGGGGAACCTATCTGGGCTAGCTAAAGCCAACTTCATAAAATTGCTAGGTGACTAGTAGAGTTAGAGATACACTACAAAAACGCCAACTCACTTAGCTGGCATGCCTGCTGGCAATATGCAGAAAAATAAACATGTTTTAATTTTTTCAGGGTTAGTTGTCATCTCAAGAGGCGCTTAGATATGCAGAAAAATATACATATATTTTTGTTTACATAGAATTAAGTATAATTATTAAAAATTCCCCCCTCTGCCATCCTGTCATACTTTGTGCTTCCTCCGATGTTTGGGGTACATGGCATCCCTTGACTAAATCCTGCCATCTGTCATCACAAAAACAGAATGCTCCTCCTAAAGTCATACAGCAGATGGCGCAAGAAGACAACGCGTCCTCGCCACTCCGAAGAGGGAGAGAGAGAGGGGCACGAGTTTTCCAGTCAGCCAAATTTTTCTCAGAACTGCAGTCACGCACCCTTGCTTCTTGACTCCCCAGCGCGAGCTGCTATGCATCTGCAGCAGCCACTCCCTATTCTCCCTTTTGGCCGAAACCCGGGAGTGCCTTAGGCAACAGCTGTATGCGCGAGGAGGCAGGCATGCCCAGAAGCCCGCTCTGCTGAAGAGACCGCGCGCAGACGACTTTGAGAAAGGCGGGAATATAGGAGAACACCGCTCTTTTCAGAGAGCTTCAAAATGGGCGTGTGAGTAATAGAACAAACATGAATTTGGTATAATTATATGGACGTTAGATAAAGAGTGTATATTTGGGTCCATGTGTGAAGTTAGGATTGGTTGGACTGTGCACTGAATTCGTAGGTTACTGACCGTTGTAGGATAGATACTTGTATCCTCCCATTGGAGTAGCCTAGTACAAGGATGGAAAAGGCGACGCAGCCTCAGCTGATGGTCAATAGCGCAGAGAGTCCGACGGAGGAGCTCTCAAAGATAAGCGATGAGGAGCTGCTCAAGTGGAGCAAAGAGGAGTTGGTGCGGCGGCTACGGAGGGCAGAAGCAGTGAAGATGGGCTTTATGCTTGACCACGGGAATTTGATCCGGGAGGTGAACCGGCGGCTCCAGCAGCACCTGACCGAGATCCGGGGTTTGAAGGTGAGGCAGGTGTGATGACGGGCGCGCACTGCTCTATGGATGTCTAACGGTCTCATGTTGTGTAGACTTTGTAGGCATGTTTCCAAATAAAAAAGAAATGGACTAATCATGCGTTAAAAAAAGCTGTAGCCTATAGTGTTACCTCTGCAAACTCCTTGAAAATAATGAAGGTAGGTGGTTCGAAGGTAGCAAGTAGCCTATATAATAATCCAACCCAAAGATCCACTTGTTGCCTTTATGCTTTTCCTATTACAGATGGAACTGCTGAGGATATTTAAACACAACCAAAAAGTACATTTTGGAAGGCCTATGATTTGTTTCAAAATCACAGTAAATCATCAATAAAATACATCACCATCACAAGCACACACATGCTCCCCCTCAATAAACAATTGCATGCTCAACATTATTTATCAGAAATCCCATATGATAAATTATATAACACCTGTGTGTGTGTGTGTGTGTGTGTGTGTGTGTGTGTGTGTGTGTCCAGGATGTGAACCAGAAGCTGCAGGAGGATAACCAGGAGCTGCGGGACCTGTGCTGTTTCCTTGATGACGACCGTCAGAAGGGCAAGCGTGTGTCTCGGGAGTGGCAGCATCTGGGCCGCTACAGCGCCAGCCTCATGAGGAAAGAGGTGGCCCTCTACCTGCAGAAACTCAAGGAGCTGGAGCAGCGCCAGGGAGAAGTGATCAGAGAGAACCTGGAGCTCAAAGAGCTGTGTATCCTACTGGATGAGGAGAGAGGGGGAGGAGCAGGGCAGAGTGCAGGGTGCAGAAGCTCCATCGACAGCCAGAGTAGTCTGTCTCAAACTGGGGGGGCTACACTGGGCTTGCTTCGAGACGTGGGGGATGGGAGCAGCACCTCGAGTACGGGAAGCACGGATAGCCCCGACCACGCTCACCGCAAGCCTCCTTACCAGGGCTCCAGCCTGGGCTCCAAACCTGGCTCCAACCATGACAAACCAGAAGGCCCGGGCCCCGAATCTACAGGCCGCCGCCACAGCTCCACCCCGGACTACCACACCTTCCCCCAGGCCTGCAGGCCCCGCGGGGGGTCCCTCACCAGCCCTGATCCCAGGGGCCTCCGGGGGCCCTGCAGCCCAGAGAAACATGGCATATTCCCTACCCGACTGGCGGCTGAGGCCCACTCCAAACCCAACAGTGCTGGCATGCTGGCCCAGAAACCGCTTTTGGGGTCTGGGCAAGGGATAGGGCCAAACCAAGGTTCAGGCCAGGCAAGTCCTGACCTCTCACAGAGACACAGGGTTAATGCGGTCGGGGTTGGGGCTGGATGTTGGACCCCTGAGCCCAAACAGGCACTGACGGGGACGCCAGAGCACCTGAGGAAGGGTCGGGTGATTGTGGGGAGCCCTGAAGTGTTACGACACCACAACCACAGCCCCAGTTCAGAGCACTGGAAGGGGAGGTACGGCAGCAGCCCCCCAGCAGGCAGGGAGTGGGGACAGATGAGGACCACTGGAGATGAGTTGTCCCCTCACAACGGCAGCATCTACAGTGGCATGAACGGTGAGTTTTTATCCAGAATAGTAATAATGCTTTTACATTTTTTTTTTATACAGGACAATATGTAGCTGAGGTGGTTCAAGGAACTATGCTTGTGTGATGAGTCTGAGACATTAACCCCATCTGAGACATAATACTCATGCCTAGGCTTTAGCTCAGTGTGCTTACACAGTCTTTTGGTGTGCAGGCTATGTGGGTTAGCACACCCTGTAGCCCTCTAGGACTGAAGTTGATGACCACTGTATATGGCTAGGTCAACCGTTTAAATCAAATATAATTTTATTTGTCACATGCACTGAATACAAAAGGTATAGACTTTACCATGAAATGCTTTCTTACGAGCCCTTCCCAATGATGCAGAGTTAAAAACAATGCAAAATATTAACAAAAAAAGAGGAACAAAATACACAAGAATTAAGCTATATACAGGGAGTAGCAGTACCAATACCAAATCACTGTGATACTGCAAGTTATTTGAGGTAGATATATACACAAAGACAGGGGGAAATTGACTAGGCATGTGTAACAAAACTGTTCTTGCAATTTGTGTCTAGTAGCCAATGGGTAGGTTAGGCTATGGCAGGATCAGTCACCGTGGAATCTAAAAACAAAAAACTTGCGGGGGCTGCGTGGGTGCGTGCTACGCCACTGCTTATAACTTTAAGTTAAGTTTAACTATAAGAAATTTCAAATCTATCAATTAAATTATATCCACCTCAGGGCTCCAGCTATGCATTTGGTTTGCTAACTTGCTAGCTAAGTGGCTAGATTTCAAGATCAAGCTTGGTTCCATTCAGCCACAAGAGCATTAGTGAGGTCGGGCACTGATGTTGGCCGATTAGGCCTGGCTCGCAGTTGGCGTTCCAATTCATCCCAAAGGTGTTCAATTGGGTTGAGTTCAAGGCTCTGTGCAGGCCATTTCTGTATGGACCCCACTTTTTGCACGGGAACATTGTCATGCTGAAATAGGAAAGGGCCATCCTCAAACTATTGCAACACAAAGTTGGAAGCAGAGAATCGTCTAGAATGTCATTGTATGCTGTAGTGTTAAGATTTCCCTTCACTGGAACTAAGGGACCTAGCCCGAACCATGAAAAACAGCCCCAGAACATTATTCCTCCTCCACCAAACTTTGGCACAACAGTTGGCACTATGCATTCAGGCAGGCAGCGTTCTCCTGGCATCTGCCAAACACAGATTCATCTGTCGGAGTGGCAAATGATGAAGTGTGATTTATCGCTCCAAAGAATACGTTTACACTGCTCCGGAGTCCAATGGCGACTAGCTTTACACGACTCCAACCGACTCTTGGCTTTGTGCATTGTGATCTTAGGCTTGTGTGCGGCTGCCTGGCCATGGAAACCCATTTCATGAAGCTCCTAGGAAACATTTATTGTGCTGATGTTGCTTCCAAAGGCAGTTTGGAACTCGGGAAGTGTGTGTTGAAACAGAGGACAGACAATTTTTACACGCTACGCTTTTAAGCACTCGGCGGTCCCATTCTGTGAGCTTGTGTGGCCTACCACCATGGCTGAGCTGTTGTTTTTCCTTGACGTTTCCACGTCACAATAACAGCACTTACAGTTGACCGGCACAGCTCTAACAGGGCAGAAATTTGAAGGACTGACTTGTTGGAAAGGTGGCATCCTATGACGGTGCCACTTTGAAAGTCACTGAGCTCTTCAGTAAGGCCATTCTACTGCCAATGTTTGTCTATGGAGATTACATAGCATTGTGCTATGGGGTGTAGCTGAAATTGCTGAATCGCCGAATTTGAAGGGCTGTCCACATACTTTTGTATATATAGTGTAGTTTGTACTTAAAAATGTTTTATTAGCGCCCCTTGTGTGCATTTTCAGTAATACCGTATACCCCGGTATGATACAGAAACAGTACCATCGCTAGTGGTATCACCAATGTGGTTCAGCAGTAGTTACAGTGTTAGCAAATCAGCAGTGATGTCACCGCTCTGTGGGATTCTCTCTCTGTGGAGTTGTGGTGGAGTTTGTGCGTGCATGGGTGTGTGTTCGTGTGTGTATGAGTGATTGGGGGAGGGCATATGATGTAACACTCCCCAGGGTGTCTGAAGTCAACACAGGTAACACAGTCGTGTGCGTTCAGGGCTGTGAGTCAGGCAACACACACAGCCTGCAGTTGTGCCACTAAGCACAGCAGGGTCCTGCCTCCTTGGTTCATTTTTATTATTATTATTATCAGCATCTTTTATTTATTTTTACCCACTGTTCCAGGGGCATTTGTGTGTGTGTCTAAGAGTTCAGGGAGTTATTTTGCAGGACTGTGTGTCCTGGATAAACAGAGAGAGAGAGGGAGTAGGGCTGTCCACTTAGTTAAATAAGAGGCTTTTATTTTACATTTAAATAACATTACATCAAACAGATTTTTATAATAACCTAGACAAATGTTCCTCTTTTCATAGTAAAAGCCTAATTTATACGTACAAATATTGTGAGGATCAATGCTGGAGACGAGAAGTACGTGAGTGAACAGGAAGTGAACATTTAATGAAACATGGACATGAAACAGAACAGGAACAGCATCTGGACAGGGAAAAAATAACGACATCAATGCTGACACAGGGAACAAACTGAGGAGCACACAGATATAGAGGGGGTAATGGAGTCCAGGTGAGTCCAATATTGCGCAGCTGTGCGTAATGATGGTGACAGGTGTGCGTAATGAAGGGCAGCCTGGCACCCACGAATGCCAGAGAGGACAAGCTGGCTGAGGCGTAGAAGCCCGACCAGCCGGCTGAGGCGTAGAAGCCCGACCAGCCGGCTGAGGCGTGGGAGCCCGGCGAGCGGGCTGAGGCGAGGGAGCCCGGCAGACCGGCTGGGGCGTGGTAGCCCGGCTGACCGGCTGGGGCGTGGTAGCCCGGCAGACCGGCTGGGGCGTGGTAGCCCGGCTGACCGGCTGAGGCGTGGGAACTGATGAAACGGTTGAGGCGTGGGAGCCTGATGGGCCGGCTGAAGCATGATGTGGGGTGGCCGTCTGCCGAGCCAACCAGGGCAAAAAGACCTCTCGAGCCAGCTAGGGCGTGGAATCCCGACGAGCTAGCTGAGGCAGCCCTGGTTCCATCGGCGACGGCACCCGGACGCTACCTCACCAACCGAAACAAAATCCCCAAACTCCTTGATGCTTCCTTTAGTGGTGTCAGCATTCTGTGAGGATCGACGCTGGAGACGAGAAGCAGGTACAGGGAATGAACATTTAATGAAACAAGGACATGAAACGGAACAGCGTCAGGACAGGGGAAAGATAATGACATCAATGCTGACACAGGGAACAAACTGGGGAGCAGACATATATGGAGGGGGTAATCAACAAAGTAATGGAATCCAGGTGAGTCCAATATTGCGCAGCTGTGCGTAATGATGGTGACAGGTGTGCTTAATGAAAGGTAGCCTGGCGCCCTCGAGCGCCTGAGATGGAGAGTGGGAGCAGGCAGTATGCATGTTTTGGGGATAAATTATGTGATTGTGTCTTTCCTTTTAAGAATGAATGTGCACATGTTTAAATGTGTGTGAGACAGAGAGAGAAAGCGACAGAGAGAGAGAGACTGAGTAAGTGTGTGTGCGTGCAGCCCTGAGTTGGTAAAGATTACTGTAGAGTGCTGAGTGGATGCTGTTTGTAAGGCCACAGGGTTTGAGTCCTGGAGGTGAGCAGTTAGCCTGACACTGCACTTATCACCACAGAACTACACTCTCATTTACACACTACTGTCTACTCGGTAGGAAAGACACTACAATATATACTGAACAAAAATATAAACGCAACATGCAACAATTTCAAAGATTTTACTGAGTTACAGTTCATATAAGGAAATCAGTCAATTGAAATAAATTCAGTCGGCCTTAATCTATGGCAGTGGTGGAAAAGTACCCAATTGTCATACTTGAGTAAAAGTAAAGATACCTTCATAGAAAATGACTCAAGTAAAAAGTGAAAGTCACCAAGTAAAATACTAATTGAGTAAAAGTCTAAAAGTATTTGGTTTTAAATATACTTAAGTATAAAAAGTCAATTGAATTGCTAAAATATACTTAAGTATCAAAAGTAAAAGTGTAAATCATTTCAAATTCCTTATATTATTAATCAAACCAGATGGCACCATTTTTTTATTTTTTTATTTTATTAATGGATAGCCAGGGGCACCCACCAACACTCATCATTTACAAATAAAGAATTTCTGTTTAGTGAGTCCGCCAGTAAGCTTGTGAATTGGACCCTTTTCCCTTTCTGCTAAGCATTCAGAATGTAACGACTACTTTTGGGTGTCAGGGAAAATGTATAGAGTAAAAAGTACATTATTTTCTTTAGGAATGTACTGAAGTAAAAATAAATGTTGTCAAGTACTTTACACCACTGATCTATGGATTTCACATGACTGGGCAGGAATTGTGTACACATCATTGTGACATGAGCCATGCATTATCATGCTAAAACATGAGGTGATGGCGGCAGATGAATGGCATGACAATGGGCCTCAGGATCTCGTCACGGTATCTCTGTGCCTTCAAATTGCCAACATAGAGCGTTGACGCTCAAGGCTCAACTTCTCTGCTGTTTTGGTGCCCGTGCACATGAGCAGATACTGTGTGTGACTGTGTGAGAGCGAAGTGGTGAATCTCGCTCATCTCAATATCTCCGGTGCTGCTCATGGCAATGTAATTTCACTAAGCCTAACATTAAGATCCATTTTTTATGAGAGGATTGATCATTTAGAGGCATATTGAACAGGGATTAGAGTGTAATTGAGAAGTGGGCCTGTGTTACTGTGTACACTATAGTTTATTTGCTTTGAACTCACATCCCTGTCAGAACAGGGTGTACAGTAAAGTATGAAGGGCTTGAAGTGTGTTCATATTTCTTTCTCTCTCTCATCCTTCGCTCTCTCTTTTTCTGTCAGCCTTTCACTCTCTCTGCTCCCTCCCTCCCTGCTGTGGAAGCGGAGTTTATTGGGAAATTAATGTCTGGTGCTCACTCACCCCTCTAACACCATGAGAAAACGATGGGAGAACAGTTTTCAGGAGCTCCGCCGCTTAACACTGCTCTCTATATCCTCCTGCCTCTATGTTTTTATCCCTATTCTTCTTCCATCCTTCATCTTCTCACCCCATAGCCTCAAATCACCCTACCTCACTCTCTTCCTCCCAGCGCTTTCTTCTTTCTCCCCCTCTGCCTCCCCTCTTTCTATCTCCAGCCCTCTCTTAATGTTGCAGAAGTGATTGGGCTCTCACATACTGTGTGTGGCTTGGTCTGTTGGTCTCAGGCACATAGAGGCACCAGTTACAATGGCAGAACACCAGCCAGGCTAAGTTTACATTTTTTTTAATCTTTATTTAACTAGACAAGTCAGTTAAGAACAAATTCTTATTTTCAATGGCGGCCTAGGAACAGTGGGTTAACTGCCTTGTTCAGGGGCAGAATGACACATTTTTACCTTGTCAGCTCTGGGATTCAATCTTGCAACCTTTCGGTTACTAGTCCAACTGTAACGGCTGTTTAAAGAAGAGGAGGACCAAGGTGTAGCGTGGTACATGTTCATGATTTTTTATTGGAACACTGAAACAACAAAAACAACAACAACGACGACGACGAACGAACGAACGAAACCGAAACAGTTCTGTCTGGTGCAGACACAAAACAAGTACCCACAAAACACAGGTAGGAAAAGGCTACCTAAGTACGCTTCTCAATCAGAGACAACGATAGACAGCTGCCTCTGATTGAGAACCACATCCAGCCAAGCACACAGGAATAGAAAACATAGAACACAAAACATAGAATGCCCACCCCAACTCACGCACTGACCAAACCAAAATAGAGACATAAAAAGGATCTCTGAGGTCAGGGCGTGACACCAACGCTCTAATCACTAGGCTACTTGTGTCGGTGACAATCCAGTTCCCTATGTCTGTGTGCAATGTGTGTGCCCTGTGTTGTGCTCTATCAAATTGAATTCAATTGTATTGGCATGACTTTTGTCCAATATTGCCATAGTGGTAAATAACATGGTTAATCACAACAAGCAATTAATTAATGCTTCATCACATTTTTCAAAAGCCTGAAGGTAACATGCTTCCTGTCTGTATGGTTTCCATGGGCCCTAGCCATGTCTGTGTGTCTGTGCTCTCTCTGGTCTCCATCTGTCCTGCCTGCTACTCCTCAGCTCTTTTACTTAGATTTTTCATCGAAGGTCAGCAATGTCCTCTCTCTTCCAAAGAACCAACTGTACATGTAAATTCAGCATGGCATTATGTGCCATAGTCTCTGGCATGGGTAAATCTTCATTATAAAACAGAGCTTTGTCGACAAGAGCCAGCACCTTAACAAATGATGGCCGTCAACACTATGGCTGTGCTGTGTTCAATAATTGAGAAGGCCAGCCTTCTGGCAATCAGTAAAAATTTCCGAATGGTAAGAGTTTTTTTATGCATTGTAGTTGCTTTATGGACATCAGCTGGGCCTGTGCAAGTCAGACCAGCTCCACACACACCTCCCTGGGACTGCCCCTGGGGGGCTTTAACCTTTATTCCAGTTAGAAAAGTGCTACCGGAGTCAGGGATGTGTTTGCGTGTGTGTGTAATTTTGTGTGTAACTGCACAGCGCATACCTCCTGACAGCGTCCCCTTGAATCTGCCCTCTACCCTAACATACATGCACATATGCACGCACGTAGGTGCACACACACACACACACACACACACACACACACACACACACACACACACACACACACACACACACACACACACACACACACACACACACTCTCCCTAGGGGCAACTAATCCAGTGCTAAGGTGCTCATCTGAGAGGACATGGGCTGTGACCTGGACTACCTTGAATAAGCACCTTCCAAATAATTGCATTGTTTGGTCTATTACCCGTTAGAAATGCATTCATAAGCTATGTGATATTTGGCCAAGAAAATAGCAACCCACACACAGCTCCTGCTTGTGACACTTGTTTTATAAGCCCAGAATCACTTTGCGTACCCTGCAAAGCATTCCATTCATCATCACATTTGCAGACTTACAGTATGTAAGAGCCCACTATTCGTAATGTGATGAGTAGATTGGATAGTCATAATCTAGGCTAATAATATAACTCAATAACATTTTGCAAAAAATACCGTTCAATGCATGGCTGAGCGCATATAGCTTAGGCTATAGGCTATATCAGATAGCCTACCTTTCTTCTTTCTCGGCACAACAAATATTTTGACGCATTTTATGCAATTCTACTGCACTTTATATGGCTAGAGGTCGACCGATTATGATTTTTCAACACCGATACCGATATTTTTTCAATTTGGTTTAAATAATGCATAAACACAGTGTTGGAGAAGAAAGTGTAATATGTGCCGTGTAAAAAAGCTAACGTTTAAGTTCCTTGCTCAGAACATGAGAACATATGAAAGCTGGTGGTTCCTTTTAACATGAGTCTCCAATATTTCCAGTTAAGAAGTTTTAGGTTGTAGTTATTATAGAAATTCTAGGACTATTTCTCTCTATACCATTTGTATTTCATATACCTTTGACTATTTGATGCTCTTATAGGCACTATAGTTTTGCCAGCCTAATCTCGCGGGACTTGATAGGCTTGAAGTCATAAACAGCGCAATGCTTGAAGCACAGCGAAGAGCTGCTGGCAAACACAGGAAAGTGCTGTTTGAATGAATGCTTACGAGCCTACTGCTGCCTCCCACCGCTCAGTCAGACTGCTCTATCACATATCAAATCATAGACTTAATTATAATATAATAAACACACAGAAATATAAAATCCATAAACGTTAATTTCGAAAACAAAACGTTTATTCTTTCAGTGAAATACGGAACTGTTCTATATTTTATCGAAAGCGTGGCATCCCTAAGTCTAAATATTGCTGTTACATTGCACAACCTTCAATGTTATGTCATAATTATGTAAAATTCTGGCAAATTAATTACGGTCTTTGTTAGTAAGAAATGGTCTTCACACAGTTCGCAACGAGCCAGGCGGCCCAAACTGCTGCATATGCCCCCATATTTTGTCACGAAAAGATGCTCGACTATGCATATAATTGACAGCTTTGGAAATAAAACACTGACGTTTCCAAAACTGCAAAGATATTATCTGTGAGTGCCACAGAACTGATGCTACAGGCGAAACCAAGATGAAATTTCAAACAGGAAATGCCCCAGATTTTGGAGGCGCTGTGTTCCAATGTCTCCTTATATGGCTGTGAATGCGCAAGGAATGAGCCTACACTTTCTGTCGTTTCCCCAAGGTGTCTGCAGCATTGTGACGTATTTGTAGGCATATCATTGGAAGATTGACCATAAGAGACTACATTTACCAGGTGTCCGCTTGGTGTAACCCGTCGAAATTATTGCGTAATCTCCAGCTGCATGCATTCTTCCATGTGGTTCAGAGGAGAAACCAAACTTCCACGAATGATATATCATCGAATAGATATGTGAAAAACACCTTGAGGATTGATTCTAAACAACGTTTGCCATGTTTCTGTCGATATTATGGAGTTAATTTTGAAAAAAGTTCGGCATTGTAATGACTGAATTTTCAGGGTTTTTTCTTAGCCAAACGTGATGAACAAAACGGAGCGATTTCTCCTACACAAATAATCTTTTTGGAAAAACTGAACATTTGCTATCTAACTGAGAGTCTCCTCATTGAAAACATCCGAAGTTCTTCAAAGGTAAATTATTTTATTTGAATGCTTTTCTTGTTTTTGTGAAAATGTTGCCTGCTGAATGCTAGGCTTAATGCTATGCTAGCTATCAATACTCTTACACAAATGCTTGTTTACCTATGGTTGAAAAGCATATTTTGAAAATCTGAGATGACAGTCTTGTTAACAAAAGGCTAAGCTTGAGAGCCAATATATTTATTTCATTTAATTTGCGATTTTTATGAATAGTTAACCTCTTCAGTCGACCCTCTACTTTTTTGAACATTTCAGCGCCCTGCTACTCATGCCAGGAATATAGTACGTTCATATGGTTAGAATGTGTGGATAGGAAACCCTCGGACGTTTTTAAAACTGGTTAAATCACGACTGTGGCTATTACATAACGTGCGTTACATCGGAAAGCGCAGGAAAACCTGATCACAGAAAATGGAAATAAATATCCTTGCGCCACTTCAAGCAATTGTTAACAGTGAGCCGAATTAGATAAGACCGAGCATTCAACTCCCACAGCATCCCCATGTTGTCTAGAGTCTTGTGAATTGAATCATCATTGATTCTTGGTTGAACCGAAAGAGGGGCACGACTTACCTCCGGTCTCCGCCCAGATCATTCCGGAAGAGCTCTCTCCTGAAATTTTTTCCAAGACGACAGCTAATGATATTTACATCGCCTACGGAGGATTTTTATCGCTTATTAACGTTTACTAATACCTAAAGTAGCATTACAAACGTATTTCGAAGTGTTTTGTGAAAGTTTATCGTCTACTTTTTGAATTTAAAAAAATGACGTTACGTTGTGAAATCGCTGTTTTTTTCGTTTATCACACAGTCTACATATAACGATATCTTGGCTTTATATGGCCCGATTTAATCGAAATAAAGACCCAATAGTGTTTATGGGACATCTAGGAGTGCCAACAAAGAAGATGGTGAAAGGTAATGACTGTTTTCTATTTTATTGTGCGGTTTGTGTAACGCCGAAATGCTAATTATTTTGTTTACATCCCCTGCTGTGCTTTTCTGTTGTAGTGTATTGGTGCATGCTATCAGATAATAGCTTCTCATGCTGTCGCCGAAAAGCATTTTAAAAATCTGACTTGTTGCCTGGATTCACAACGAGTGTAGCTTTAATTTGATACCCTGCATGTGTATTTTAATGAACTTTTGAGTTTTAACTAATACTATTAGCATTTAGCGTAGCACATTTGCATTTCCAGAGCTCTAGTTGGGACGCAAGCGTCCCAAGTAGAGGCAAGAGGTTAACGTTGCATTATGCTAATGAGCTTGAGGCTATAATTACGATCCCGGATACCGATTGCTCGTAGCAAGAGGTTAACCAGGCAAAATTAACTAAATATGCAGGTTTAAAAATACATACTTGTGTATTGATTTTAAGAGGCATTGATGTTTATGGTTAGTACCGACAGTGCTTTTTTCATGAATGCGCTTGTTAAATCATCACCATTTTGGCGAAGTAGGCTGTGATTCAATGATAAATGAACATGCACCGCATTGATTATATGCAACGCAGGTCAAGCTAGTTAAACTAGTAATATCATCAACCATGTGTAGTTAACTAGTGGTTATGTTAAGACTGATTATTTTTTATAAGGTAAGTTTAATGCTAGCTAGCAACTTACATTGGCTCCTTACTGCACTCGCGTAACAAGTGGTCAGGCTGCCACGCAGTCTCCTTGTAGAGTGCAATTTTAATCGGTCATAATCGGTGTCCAAAAATGCCAATTATTGATTGTTATGAAAACTTCAAATCGGCCCTAATTAATCGGCCATGCTAGAGGCATTAGTAGAATATTTTTTTATACAACAAATTACAGGTAGTCCCCTTTGTTGACACTGAGAAACATGTCAATGAAAACAACGTTGTCCACATAATAGGCCTACAAGAAGGGGAGACACAAATATAATATGAGGTTCATCTAAACTGGAGGAGGAAATTATTGCCCAAAAACAAACTTTTGGTGGCACTTACCCAACAATGATAGTGAATATGCACAGTATGCATTCACCTGGTATATAGCCGATGCTCTCCGCTGGTGTCAGTAAGATAGGCTATGCTGTTGTTCGCTCACTTAATTTTATAACTAAAAGACAAATTGGAGTCCTTTCATTGCCTTCTCTTTGCCGCAATTGCCATTTGCTTTCCAAACTATGTTTTCCTGCGATTGTATTTGGAAACATTGCGATATGCCTGGCTGGGCCTTTACTTTTCACTGACAGTCGCAACTCAACAATAATCTTCCCATATTGTGCACGCTGCCTTGCCTTGCAACTGATTTTATTTATTTCTGTATAGAGAAGGAGTAGGATAATTAGGCTATACCATTTTTGCTATTTCATTACATTTACTTTAGGGAAAGCTTAGCTATGCATGGGATTATAGGCATATGTGTCTCTAAATAAACAAATGAAATACGGCCTTGGCTACAATACAGCACAGTAAAGCAGAACATTGATACGTTTGATTTTCATTTATTTATTATGCAGTTAATTTTTTTAATTAATTAATTAAGCAGTTTATTATTTTTATTAATCAATCAAGGCAGGGCCCTCCAGTTACCCACATGGGCCCCCTACCTCCTCTCCTACCCCCATCTGATGATTTGCAGAACGGCAACAGGCAGAGAGCAGGCTCCTGAGTACTCCTGTTGTTGACGGTTTCAGTAAAAAAAAAACAACAACATACAATTCTACATATATACTGGATAGATAAGATATAATGTATATATTTAATCTTTTTTTTTTTAAGTAAAAATATATATATTACATTTTTTTGCTGCCTCTTGGGCACCCCACGGGCCTGGCCCCAGGGTAAGCCCCTGCATTAATCTGACACTGTTACAGTTACATATTAAGATATTGATTTTGGACTATATTATATAGATATTTGACTCCAAGTATTGATTTGCAAAAGACAACAAGAAAAAATGTTTTTATTTATGTTTTTATTTATTGCTACTGTACTGAATGAAGGCAGTGATAGCTAAGGCTAGTCGGCAGTAACTGCGCCAAAAGTTAATTATTTTTCATCCTACAGCTTGATCTCCATCTTGTTTTTAAATAGTGAGCCAACATGTTTTCAACACTTTTATTTCCCTGACTGATCAAAATGAGTTTTCTCATGCTCTCTCTTGTCTCTCTGTAGCAGACAAACTACGAAGTGAGCAATATGTTTGGAACATCAAATCGCAATAAAATCACAGTATAGAATCATATAGAATTATGGAAATCGTGGGAATCGCAACGTATCTTACGTATCTTATCGGCACCTAAGTATGTAAGGTCCCTGGCAATTCCCAGCCCTACTTCCAAACACAACATCATAATAAGTGTCTCTTCTTCTTTGTCCCCTTCGATTTGCATCATGGCTCTTGCTTGTCATCCACAGTTAGTATAGCACCATAACATTCCTATTTATTCACTAGGTATAGTGTCTGCCACGGGAGGTTGCTGAGAGGATAACCACTCATAATAATGGAATGGAGCGAATGGTATGGCATCAAACACCTGGAAACCATCTGTTTGATATTTTTTTTATTTTTTTTATTTTTATTTCACCTTTATTTAACCAGGTAGGCTAGTTGAGAACAAGTTCTCATTTGCAACTGCGACCTGGCCAAGATAAAGCATAGCAGTGTGAACAGACAACACAGAGTTACACATGGAGTAAGCAATTAACAAGTCAATAACACAGTAGAAAAAGAAAAAAAATGGGCAGTCTATATACAATGTGTGCAAAAGGCATGAGGTAGGCGAATAATACAATTTTGCAGATTAACACTGGGGTGATAAATGATCAGATGGTCATGTACAGGTAGAGATATTGGTGTGCAAAAGAGCAGAAAGGTAAATAAATAAATAAAATAAAAAAACAGTATAAAAACAGTATGGGGATGAGGTAGGTGAAAATGGGTGGGCTATTTACCAATAGACTATGTACAGCTGCAGCGATCGGTTAGCTGCTCGGATAGCTGATGTTTGAAGTTGGTGAGGGAGATAAAAGTCTCCAACTTCAGCGATTTTTGCAGTTCATTCCAGTCACAGGCAGCAGAGTACTGGAACGAGAGGCGGCCAAATGAGGTGTTGGCTTTAGGGATGATCAGTGAGATACACCTGCTGGAGCGTGTGCTACGGATGGGTGTTGCCATCGTGACCAGTGAACTGAGATAAGGCGGAGCTTTACCTAGCATGGACTTGTAGATGACCTGGAGCCAGTGGGTCTGGCGACGAATATGTAGCGAGGGCCAGCCGACTAGAGCATACAAGTCGCAGTGGTGGGTGGTATAAGGTGCTTTGGTGACAAAACGGATGGCACTATGATAGACTGCATCCAGTTTGCTGAGTAGAGTGTTGGAAGCCATTTTGTAGATGACATCGCCGAAATCGAGGATCGGTAGGATAGTCAGTTTTACTAGGGTAAGCTTGGCGGCGTGAGTGAAGGAGGCTTTGTTGCGGAATAGAAAGCCGACTCTTGATTTGATTTTCGATTGGAGATGTTTGATGTGAGTCTGGAAGGAGAGTTTGCAGTCTAGCCAGACACCTAGGTACTTATAGATGTCCACATATTCAAGGTCGGAACCATCCAGGGTGGTGATGCTAGTCGGGCATGCGGGTGCAGGCAGCGATCGGTTGAAAAGCATGCATTTGGTTTTACTCGCGTTTAAGAGCAGTTGGAGGCCACGGAAGGAGTGCTGTATGGCATTGAAGCTCGTTTGGAGGTTAGATAGCACAGTGTCCAATGACGGGCCGAAAGTATATAGAATGGTGTCGTCTGCGTAGAGGTGGATCAGGGAATCGCCCGCAGCAAGAGCAACATCATTGATATATACAGAGAAAAGAGTCGGCCCGAGAATTGAACCCTGTGGCACCCCATAGAGACTGCCAGAGGACCGGACAGCATGCCCTCCGATTTGACACACTGAACTCTGTCTGCAAAGTAATTGGTGAACCAGGCAAGGCAGTCATCCGAGAAACCGAGGCTATTGAGTCTGCCGATAAGAATATGGTGATTGACAGAGTCGAAAGCCTTGGCGAGGTCGATGAAGACGGCTGCACAGTACTGTCTTTTATCGATGGCGGTTATGATATCGTTTAGTACCTTGAGCGTGGCTGAGGTGCACCCGTGACCGGCTCGGAAACCAGATTGCACAGCGGAGAAGGTACGGTGGGATTCGAGATGGTCAGTGACCTGTTTGTTGACTTGGCTTTCGAAGACCTTAGATAGGCAGGGCAGGATGGATATAGGTCTATAGCAGTTTGGGTCCAGGGTGTCTCCCCCTTTGAAGAGGGGGATGACTGCGGCAGCTTTCAATCCTTGGGGATCTCAGACGATATGAAAGAGAGGTTGAACAGGCTGGTAATAGGGGTTGCGACAATGGCGGCAGATAGTTTCAGAAATAGAGGGTCCAGATTGTCAAGCCCAGCTGATTTGTACGGATCTAGGTTTTGCAGCTCTTTCAGAACATCTGCTATCTGGATTTGGGTAAAGGAGAACCTGGAGAGGCTTGGGCGAGGAGCTGCGGGGGGCGGAGCTGTTGGCCGAGGTTGGAGTAGCCAGGCGGAAGGCATGGCCAGCCGTTGAGAAGTGCTTATTGAAGCTTTCGATAATCGTGGATTTATCGGTGGAGACCGTGTTACCTAGCCTCAGTGCAGTGGGCAGCTGGGAGGAGGTACTCTTGTTCTCCATGGACTTCACAGTGTCCCAGAACTTTTGGAGTTGGAGCTACAGGATGCAAACTTCTGCCTGAAGAAGCTGGCCTTAGCTTTCCTGACTGACTGCGTGTATTGGTTCCTGACTTCCCTGAACAGTTGCATATCACGGGGCTATTCGATGCTATTGCAGTCCGCCACAGGATGTTTTTGTGCTGGTCGAGGGCAGTCAGGTCTGGAGTGAACCAAGGGCTGTATCTGTTCTTGGTTCTGCATTTTTTGAACGGAGCATGCTTATCTAAAATGGTGAGGAAGTTACTTTTAAAGAATGACCAGGCATCCTCAACTGACGGGATGAGGTCAATGTCCTTCCAGGATACCCGGGCCAGGTCGATTAGAAAGGCCTGCTCACAGAAGTGTTTTAGGGAGCGTTTGACAGTGATGAGGGGTGGTCGTTTGACTGCGGCTCCGTGGCGGATACAGGCAATGAGGCAATGATCGCTGAGATCCTGGTTGAAGACAGCGGAGGTGTATTTGGAGGGCCAGTTGGTCAGGATGACGTCTATGAGGGTGCCCTTGTTTACAGAGTTAGGGTTGTACCTGGTGGGTTCCTTGATGATTTGAGTGAGATTGAGGGCATCTAGCTTACATTGTAGGACTGCCGGGGTGTTAAGCATATCCCAGTTTAGGTCACCTAACAGAACAAACTCTGAAGCTAGATGGGGGGCGATCAATTCACAAATGGTGTCCAGGGCACAGCTGGGAGCTGAGGGTGGCCGGTAGCAGGCGGCAACAGTGAGAGACTTATTTCTGGAGAGGGTAATTTTCAAAATTAGTAGTTCGAACTGTTTGGGTATGGACCTGGAAAGTATGACATTACTTTGCAGGCTATCTCTGCAGTAGACTGCAACTCCGCCCCCTTTGGTAGTTCTATCTTGACGGAAGATGTTATAGTTGGGTATGGAAATCTCTGAATTTTTGGTGGCCTTCCTGAGCCAGGATTCAGACACCAGGATTCAGATACCACTATGCTGATTCCTCTCAAGTCATTACCACAAGCCCGTTCTCTCGAAGTAAGGGGCCACCAACCTCCTGTGGAGTGTGGGTATAGTTTTGTTGGTGCTTGATAGCCAGCATGTCCTTTCCCTATAGGTGTACATCTCGGACTAATGACACAATATAACACTATTGATCTCAAAGGAAACAATGCAATACTGGGTTTATCTGGGGTACATGATGCACTGCATATGATTTCCATTTAGTTTTTACGACCCACAGGTGTAATAAGGACACAATTGTATTGTTAGGCCAATGTAACAACAACATATCAATATATCGGTACAAATCAATGTTCTGCTACAGCCATACAGCCCTAGAGTAGCACTATAGATGAGAGCACTTACTTAATATTCTGTGGGCCTTAGTGGAGGGATCTCAATCTGTCAGCCAGTCAGTCAGTGAGGCGTGGTGTCAGTTACTGTGTAAATAGGGCATCATTCTCCATGTTGTGTGCCCAGGGTAAGAGGCATTAGCATTGGAGATGTGACACCCAACATGCCCTGCTGAATGTTCAGGCTGCTTCATGATCCGTAGGTTTCCCCTCCTGTATCCTGCTCCTGTACCTCTGGGCCTGATGTGACATCACCGCACTGCTCTGTCCTGTTCTTTTCTTTTCTGTTTAGGACATTTATATTGCATTATTAACTAATTGAATTTAGAGGGCTTTTGAATTGCTCTATGGGTTTCATTGAGTGTTGGGGGGAGGGGGTGGTGGTGTGAAAGGGTACACATCGGTTGCTTTAGCATCAAGCTGTTTCTCTGCCTCTTTTGCTCTCTTGCTCCCTCTCTCTTTCACTCTCTCTCTCCTTCCCTTCCTTCCATCTCCCTCACTCTGAGAAAATGAGTCATTCTCTTATGTGCCCAGCTGTTGGTAAGAGGAAGCCCAGTTCTCTGAATAATCCGTCTGGTACACTGAGCAGTAGGGCCATGTTTCCGCCTTTGCTTGTTAACACCCTGACCAGTGTCTCAAAATACCTTGGGATTTTAATAAAGGTGGTCCAATGCATACAATGCTATTAGCAGTTGTACAATAAGGATGAACATGTCTGATATCACGGTGTGGTGAAATTCTGAAGAAATTTACTTTCATACACCTGAGTCTCTATTCAGAACCAAGTCTCTATTTATTCCCAGGTGTGTAAGAGAGGTAAAACAGTAGATTAGAGGAATGAGAGTCCAGCAACCTCACAATAAGATATGCTTGAATATTTTCAGTCACATACAGTCCTTGGTCCAGGCATTCTGCAGTGCCATTTGTGTGTGTTCCCGTGTTACAACCCCTTCACTGCTGCTGCCCATGGATCTGTCCTGTGGGGAGTGCCAGTGGAGGGGCAGGAGGGGACAGGGAGGGCATGAGGATTTTGCCAGATTTGAATAATGTAGCGTAAAATACATACCAGATGTAATTCTATGTTTAACTGCCCTCTTAAAGGGTAATTCCACCGCTTTTTAACCTCATAATCATTATCTCCAGCACCATGCAAATGTTTACATATGTGAAAACTGCACATTTCTATGTTCTGTAGTTAAAAAGATAAGAATAAACGTTTTGATAAGTGCTACTTGATGACATCATCAAAATGCATTTTTTACATTTATAATTTTCATAAAAATTCACACCCGAGTCAATACTTTGTAGAAGCACCTTTAGTAGTGATTACAGCTGTGAATCTTTCTGGTTAAGTCTTTAAGATATTTCCACATCTGAATTGTACAACATTTTACATTATTCTTTTCCAAATTTGAGACAACCATTTTCAGGTCTTGCCAGAGATTTTCAAGTAGATTTAAGTAAAAACTGTAACTCGGCCATTCACTGTCTTCTTGGTAAGCAACTCTAGTGTAGATTTGTCCTTGTGTTTTAGGTTTTTGCCCTGCTGAAAGGTGAATTCATCTCCCAGTGTCTGGTGGAGAGCAGCCTGAACCAGGCTTTCCTCTTAAGATTTTTCCTGTGCATAGCTCTATTCAAGTAATTTGTTATCCTGAAAAAGTCCTTTATCCCCAGTCCTTAATGGTTACAAGCATACCCATAACATGATGCAGCCACCACTATGCTTGAGAATATGGATTGTGCTACTCAGTAATGTGTTGTATTGGATTTGCCCCAAACATAACACTTTGTATTCGGGACAAAAAGTAAATTGCTTTGCCACATTTTTTGCAGTATTACTTTAGTGTCTTGTTGCAAACAGGATGCATGTTTTGGAATATTTATTTTCTATACAGGCTTCCTTCTTTTCACTCTGTCAATTGATGTTAGTATTGTGGGGTAACTACAATATTGTTGATCCATCCTCAGTTTTCTCCTACCACAACCATTAAACTAATGGTGAAATCACAGAGCGGTTTCCTTCCTCTCCGGCAACTGTGCAGTGGTTGTATGAATTTTGGATCTGTCATCCCAGACTCTGTTTTTTCTCAGGGATGATGGGACGCACTTAGTTCCGAGCCCTGGAGGGAATTATTTCTAAAGACATAAAAATTATTTGCTTGTAATTGTAATGCTGCAAATGTTATAGGCTATGAGGGACCTTATAGGGGAAGTTTTGTATTTTGAGATATGCAAAGAAGGCAATAGTGTAGCCTACATTTCTGTCAGATTCTCTATGGTAAAAAATCTAGTAATGCTTTGTATTTTGTAAAGGGGTCCCTTGCATCATATAATGATGCAAAAATTGTGTTACAGACCATTTTTTAATTTGGGAAAAATTACTTCTTCCCGAAAAATCTCATAGTGTTTGAAAATTGCTGTTTTTTAAAATGTTTTTACTTTAGATGACATCATCAAATTGCACTTTAAAAAACCCAAATGTGTTCTTTTCACATATGTGGACACTGGTATGGTGCTGCACATGTGCTAACATGGATTGGATTGAATCCCAGCTCAAGTAGGCTATGTGTTGTAGCTCTCAACAGACATTAATCTTATAGATCTATCAGTCTGTCAGAGACAGTGCATGACTATCTGTCAAATACTCATCTCTGCTATGGTAGTTGTCTGCTGCAGAGACCATTATATTATTGTTCAATGTTAAAGTGTATGTGTGTGTGTGTGTGTGTGTGTGTGTGTGTGTGTGAATTAATTAATCACAGCTTTAATTTATTCTGTCAGCCCTCAAATAGCATAATTAATTACGTTTATTTTTTATTTTGAATATGTATTTTTAGATAGTGATTGTATGGATGGGAAAGGGATGACTGATTTTATGTGGAGAAGTGTGTGTCTGTGTGTGTGTTTTGTTAAAACCAAAACACTGACATATATGATATTTTGCTGTTTATTTGTAGGGTTTAGAGGTCTTCACGGATGCACCTGTACCGAGACCCGATCCGGGACAGGAGTGGGTCCGGATCTAGAATTCTAAAGAATATCATGGGTCTGGGTCGGATATGATATGATATGATTGTCACAGGTCTCGGGTATGTGTAATTTTAACTGACTCGTCTGGGAGGACCTGTACAAATCCAAACGCAACTACTGCAGTAGAGAGAGAGGGACATTTTATAATTTATGCTGCTGCTCTTGCTTTTCACGTGATGGCGCGTGTAGCTTGTTGTTGTTGGTGGCCAATCACAAGTCATCAAAGCGGAAATAGGCTACAGTCATAGAGCCTCGGTCCGTGTATGGCAAAAGTTAGGAGATATCTAATCAATGGAAGATGGAAATAAAATTATTTTATTAAAAGTTAAAGGAGAAGGATAGGCTACAACAACCAGGAGCCAACAGGTATGCTGCTACTTAATATTCTGAATGGAGTTTCCCGCTGGGCACACTATCAGGAATCAAGGTGTGACCCAGATGCAGACATGTCAAATTAACACTGGTTTAATAATCCAACAGGGGCAGGCAATAGACAGGTCAAGGCAGGCAGGGGTCAGTAAAACAGGTGTGTGGCAACGGTACTGGACGGCAGGCAGTACCGTTGCCAGAGTGGTCAGGAAGGCTCAGTCAGGAGGGTCAAAACCAGGAGGGCGAGAAAAAGAGAGACTGGGAAAAGCAGGAGCTGAGAACAAAAACGCTTGTTGACTCAACAAACAAGACGAACTGTCAACAGACACACAGAGAACACAGGTATAAATACACAGGGGATAATGGGGAAGATGGGCGACACCTGGAGGGGGTGGAGACAATCACAAGGACAGGTGAAACAGATCAGGGTGTGAAAACACTGGTTGAATTAACATTGTTTCCACCAACATGGAATAGATGTTGAATAGACGTCTGTGCCCAGTGAGTAGTAACTATGTAAGACGAGAAAGCGCATGCAGCCTCAATAAGCCTAGCTAGCTAGATAGCTTAACTAGCTTCTCCCGGTTTGATGCTGTCAAGACAGGTACTACATAATCATATCGGATGATAAATAACCTAGATATGGCAGCTATCAGTCTACTATAGCGCGTCTCGGCCTGGTTTGTTGCTCTCGCCTCTCCCTCCCTCCTCCCCATGTCACTCACTCACACTTACAGTAGCCTACACACACAGCACGGCCCTCGCTATTCTGTCACCTCTTTCTACCTCCTCTCCCTCACACTTTTTAATCTCTGGTTAATAAAGTCACTTAAAAATGGACTTTTCTGTGGCTTCCCTCACTTGTACCGTATCAGACAGGGTCTGGATCCAACCAGGTCTATACTGAATGGGTCTAGTTGTCCTCGGGTCCATTCAGAATGGGTCTTTATATTTTAAAAACAAATGTATGCATAACGGGTCTGGGTGGGAAAGCCCCAGGTTAATTTCGGAAATGTGAAGGCCTCTAGTAGGGGTCAGAAGTGACGTGAGCAGCAACAGATTCTGCTCCATTTGTTTGAGCGAGAAATGTTATGTGTGTATGTGACAGTGTGTGTGCGTGAGTGGTGTGTGTCTGTCACAGAGAATATGATTATGAACGCATGTGTCTGTGTGTACGTGCCCTACAGTGCCGTTAGTGAAAGCACTGCTGTTTGGGTCTCAGCTGGCCTAACTCTCATTGTTTGTTCATAGGTTGAAAGAAGTGTTTGCTCTGAACAGAAGGAAACTCTTTTGTTTTTGATGAGAGGGGGCACATCACTCTGATGTCTCTGCTCTTTCACTGTGGCCATTCTAGACTTTGCATACTTGGACCATATTACATTGAAGGAAGTAGTAAAAGCATCAGGTTATTGAGCTTTACGTACAATACCGTTCAAAAGTTTGGGGTCACTTAGAAATGTCCTTGTTTTTGAAAGAAAAGCACATTTTATGTCCATTAAAATAACATCAAATTGATCAGAAATACAGTGTAGACCTTGTTAATGTTGTAAATGACTATTGTAGCTGGAAACGGCTGATTTTTAATGGAATATCTACATAGCTGTACAAGAGGCTCATTATCAGCAACCATCACTCCTGTGTTCCATTGGCACGTTGTTTCACCTTCATTAAATAGTACCCGCAAAACACCAGTCTCAACGTCAACAGTGAAGAGGCGACTCCGGGATGCTGGCCTTCTAGGCAGAGTTGCAAAGAAAATGCCGTATCTCAGACTGGCCAATAAAAAGAAAACAGTAAGGTGGGCAAAGAACACAGACACTGGACAGAGGAACTCTGCCTAGAAGGCCAGCATCCCTGAGTCGCCTCTTCACTGTTGACTTTGAGACTGGTGTTTTGCGGGTACTATTTAATGAAGCTGCCAGTTGAGGACTTGTGAAGTGTCTGTCTCAAACTAGACACTCGAATGTAATTGTCCTCTTGCCCACTCCTCTTTCTATTCTGGTTAGAGACAGTTTGCACTGTTCTGAAAAGGGAGTAGTACACAGCGCTGTATGAGATATTCAGTTTCTTGGCAATTTCTCGCATGGAATAGCCTTAATTTCTGAGAACAAGAATAGACTGGCGAGTTTCAGAAGAAAGTCTTTGTTTCTGGCCATTTTGAGGTTGTAATCGAACCCACAAATGCTGATGCTCCAGATACTCAACTAGTCTAAAGAAGGCCAGTTTTATTGCTTATTTAATCAGATCAGCAGTTTTCAGCTGTGCTAACATAATTGCAAAAGGGTTTTCTAATTATCAATTAGCCTTTTAAAATGATAAACTTGGATTAGCTAACACCTCTGTACGCCTGTAGATATGTAGATATTCCATAAAAAACTGCCGTTTCCAGCTACTGCAATGGACTGTGTTCGCTCACTGTGAATTAATGAGTGTGGGATGCACATAGAGGGAATGATGAAGACTGAGCAGTTGTATTTGAAGTACTCTTTGTGGTCTCTGCCACTGTTATGCCAAGCTGAATATCATTCTGTCTTTCAGGAGCTGGCTGTGTGCACATGAACACACACACACACTGCTCTAGATTCTTCTGCTATTGTTATCAGCGATATTCTTTGTTCAGGCTCTTCTTTTGAGAACTTGTTCACCCAGACAAAAAAACACAGCTGAAGAATCCTGGCGAAGCAAAGAACACAAAGACAGGACCTTGACTCGCTGTTTTCACTGAGAGAGAACATCCACACACCCAATGGAAATTTGCACGAACCTCACCCATTTGAATCCCAATCCTGGTAAATGTTTCCATTTTGCGCAAGTACTATGCACATAACTGGCTCCCAATCTGGATGTTGGTGTCCCTATAAGAAGTATGAATTCATCCCGTGATAATAGTGTTGGTTGGCAATAGAGGTCGACCGATTCAGATTTTTCAACGCCGACACCGATACCGATTATTGGAGGACCAAAAAATTATTGGATTATTGGAGGACCATTTTCACCATAAAATTACACCTTTATAATAAAGCATTACATGCGTAATCACATTTGCTGCCACTTCCTAGAAAAAAAATAATGGCAATTGATTGCATTTTGGAACATTTACGCTTATAGCCTACTGCTGTGTGTGCATTGTTGCGCTTATAATGTAAAGAAATAGCCTAATAGTTTATCAACATTTTAAGCTAAACATTCTGATCTGTTGCATCAGCATCATTGCTTTTAAAAGTGTTTGATGCGAGTGGTTGTATTAATTTGGGATCTATTATCACGAGTACCAACGAAGGTGGCTCCCCTTCCTGTTCGGGGGGCGCTCGGCGGTCGTCGTCGCCGGTCTACTAGCTGCCACCGATCACTTTTTCTTTTTCGTTTGTTTTTGTCTAATTGTTTTCACCTGTTCCTTGTTGGGGTTTTGGGATGGGTGTTATTTAAGTTCGATTAGCCAGCTGGTGTTTGTGCGGGCTTGTTGTTATTGTTACGTTAGTGGTGTGTTGTTGTCTTTTGGGTTTTCGCTGTCCGGGTTTTTGTAACAGTGGTTTTGGGTTTGTTTGCACCTGTGTTTAGGGCTTCACCCAAGTTTAGACCTGTTACTTTGAAAGAGGACATTAAAGCGTTTTTTCCCGTTCACTTTCTGCTCTCTGTGTCTGACTCCACACCCATCACTCACCCGGCGTTACATCTATCGCATCCCAGAACTGTCCCAGAGTAATTTTGGAACATGTATTTCAAATCAAATCAAATTTTATTTGTCACATGCGCCAAATACAACATGTGCAGTAGACCTTACCGTGAAATGCTTACTTACAAGCCCTTAATAACCAACCATGCAGTTTTAAGAAAATATAGTTAAGAAAAAAATAAAATACATTTAAAAAAGTAACACAATAAAATAACAATAATGAGGCTAATACAGTGGGTACCGGTACCGAGTCAATGTGCGGGGGTAAAGGTTAGTCGATGTCATTTGTAAATGTTGGTAGGGGTAAAGTGACTATGCATAGATAATAAACCGTGAGTAGCAGCAGTGTAAAAACAAAGGGGTGGGTTTGTCAATGCAAATAGTCCAGGTGGCAATTTGATTAATTGTTCACCTGTCTTATGGTTTGGAGGCAGAAGCTGTTAAGGAGCTTCTACTCCCAGACTTCGCACTCTGGTACCACTTGCCAGGTGGTAGCAGAGGGAACAGTCTATGACTTGGGTGACTGGAGACTTTGACAATTTTTTGGGCCTTCCTCTGAAAACGCCTATTATATAGGTCCTGGATGGCAGGAAGCTTGGCCCCAGTGATGTAATGGGCTGTACGGAACTTGAATGGGGGCGTGTTTGGCCCTCCTTTTCCCGTAGTCCACGATCATCTCCTTTGTCTTGCTCACGTTAAGGGAGAGGTTGCTGTCCTGGCACTGTACTGCCAGGTCTCTGACCTCCTCCTTATAGGCTGTCTAATCGTTTCTGGATGAGCATTTTCCGGTTTGTTTATGGCCTTATACAGCTTGTTGTTTTCGGTCTTAGTGCCAGCATCGGCTTGTGGTGGTAAATAGACGGCTAAGAAAAATATATGTGAAAACTCTTGGTAGATGGTGTGGTCTTCAGCTTATCATGAGGTAGTCTACCAATACCTTGAGATTACCTTAATATTAGACATCACGCACCAACTGTTATTGACAAATAGACACACACCCCCACCCCTCATCTTACCAGATGTAGCTGTTCTCTCCTGCCGATGAACGGGAAACCCAATTATCCATGTCGTTGTTCAGCCCAACTTATGTGAAACATAAGATATGACAGTTTTTTATTTCTCATGGTTAGGATAGTCTCGAACAGAGCTCATCCAGTTTATTCTCTCCAGTGATTGCATGTTGGCTCATTGAACATACTGTAGAGGCGTGGTATCCACTCGCCGACAAATTCTCACAAGGCACCGTGATCTACGCCCCCTGTATTTCCTTATTTTCTTCATGCGAATGACGGGGATTTGGGCCTTGTCTGGGACAGGCCGCCCCCTTTGTCCAGTTCGAGGTGAGTAATCGCTGACATCCAGACGCTCTTTTCGGTCATAAGAGACGGTAGCATCAACATGATGTACAAAATAAGTTAGAAATAATGCGAAAAACACACAAAATAGCAACATTGCTTAGGCGCATGTAAAAAGGCAGCAATCCCCTCTGTCGCCATTCTTTTTTCTTGCACAGGAGGACAAGTTGACCAACAGAATAGATTGACTTTTGTACTATGGGGGATAGTAGATTGACATAGGCTGGTGCTTTTGCTGTTCGTTAGGCCTACTCATCTTGTGGACAGTTCTAATATCTTCAATATGCGCCTCGGAATTCGATAAGAGGGACACGCACAGTTACTTCCACAATGTGTGTCTTCATTGACTTGTAGCTCACCTGAAATGCCTATCAGAAGGACCTGATCACGTGACGGCATTTTTTTTTCTTCACATTTTCACATGGGCCATTTATATTTTCCAACAGGACTATACATTTGGGTAAGGTTTTTATTCTCGCCTGAGTAGCCTCGTTTCACTGCCAAAAATAAAATGAAACCATCTAGTGTTCAGCGAAATAACAACCCCATGTCAAATACAAGTAGCCTAGTCAAATAATTAACATCCAATCACATTAACCGTTACTCTCTTACGGGAATTCCACTAACGGGTCGTATGTAGCCAAACGTAGCTGCTGCTCATGTTGGTATCTGTACTGATGGTGCAAAAGCCATGACAGGGAGACATTGTGGAGTGGTAACGCTCATGCAAGCAGTTTCTCCCGACACCACTTGGGTACATTGCAGCATCCACCTGAGAGGCTCTTGCTGCCAAGGGAATGCCTGACAGCTTGATCGACGTTTTGGACACTACAATGAAAATGGTTAACTTTGTTAAAAACCTCTTGGAACTCCCTCTCCCGGATCCGGGAGAATTGTCATAAACTGATACTAATTAGCATAACGCAACGGACAAAAAATATTACTAGAAAATATTCATATTCATGAAATCACAAGTGAAATATATTGAAACACAGCTTAGGTTTTTGTTAATCACCCTGTCATATCAGATTTTGAAATTATGCTTTACAGCCAAAGCAAGACAAGCATTTGTGTAAGTTTATCGATAGCCTAGCGTTGCATTATGCCTAGCTAGCTGCAGGCAGCTTGGTCACAAAAATCAGAAAAGCAATCAAATTAAATCGTTTACCTTTGATGAGCTTTGGATGTTTTCACTCACGAGACTCCCAGTTAGACAGCAAATGTTCATTTTGTCCCATAAAGATTATTTTTATAGCCGAAATACCTCCGTCTGTACTTCACGTTTGGTTGAGAAATCCACCGGAAATTGCGGTCATGACAACGACGAAAAATATTCCAAATTACGAGAATAGTAATAGTTAAATAGTTTTAAATAATACAAATGACAGCATCCCTGTTTCCTGTTTCTGGTTGATGACAACAGCCATGTGAATACAAGAACACGTTGTTAAGCAAGTTCATTTGCTGTATTGACACAGATATTGTTAGAAAACAAGGCCATTCGCGGCCACTACAGTCATTTTAAAAAATGCCGTTGATGGCAACTATGGGTTCTAAAGGGTTAAATAACAGTAAATGACCGGGAGACCGGCAGGTATTTGCTTGTCAATCACCGGCTACCAAAATGTCATGACCGCCATAGCCCTACACCTGATCAACATGAAGTTCTAACGGGAAGTCCTATAGAGTGAGCAGAAAAGCTCCTGAGGCAGACTGTCTACAGAACTGATGACATGGCTTCTCCACTCCTTCAATAAAGGGTTAACCACACCTACCTCTCCTCATGGCAGTGTGCGTGCATGCATTCGAGCATGCATGAAAGGGAGATTGGAGTGGCGAATAGAGGAAAAACAGTGTCTGTTTATTCTCTAGGGTCTCATATAGTGTATTGTGCTTGGGCTATTTTTAGGCCTGAGATTTGAGCCCTGCTCTAGCTGTGAATAAAGACGCTGAGAAAGAGTATATGATGTCAGCATATGCTCTACATCCTGTTTTAATTGTCAATCACACTTCCTGTTGTCATGACAGGCGTGCTAACTGGGCTGCATTCACTTTAAATGATAACCTGTGTAAACATTTCAGAATAGCATTAGTGCTGAACTCAATATAGCGTTGCACAAACCAACAGCATAGTGACAAGGAAGATGTTTTTGTAATTGATGCATGGACTATGTCTGGTATGTATTTGATTTTATGTGTGCATGTGTTTCTGGTGTATGTAGAGCAACAATACTACTACAGTCGATGTCGGAAGTTTACATACACTTAGGTTGGAGTCATTAAAACTTGTTTTTCAATTTCTTGTAAACAAACTATAGTTTTGGCAAGTTGGTTAGGACATCTACTTTGTGCATGACAAGTAATTTTCCAACAATTGTTTACAGACAGATTATTTCACTTATAATTCACTGTATCACAATATCAGTGGGTCAGAAGTTTACATACACTAAGTTGACTGTGCTTTATACAGCTTGGAACATTTCAGAAAATTATGTCATGGCTTTAGAAGCTTCTGATAGGCTAATTGGCATCATTTGAGTCAATTGGAGGTGTACCTGTGGATGTATTTCAAGGCCTACCTTCAAACTCAGTGCCTCTTTGCTTGACATCATGGGAAAATCAAAAGAAATCAGACAAGACCTCAGAAAAAAATTTGTAGACCTCCACAAGTCTGGTTCATCCTTGTGAGCAATTTATAAATGCCTGAAGGTACCATGTTCATCTGTACAAACAATAGTACGCAAGTATAAACAACATGGGACCACGCAGCCGTCATACCGCTCAGGAAGGAGACGCGTTCTGTCTCCTAGAGATGAACATACTTTTGTGCGAAAAGTGCAAATCATTCCCAAAACAACAGCAAAGGACCTTGTGAAGATGATGGAGGAAACGGGTACAAAAGTCTCTATATCCACAGTAAAACGAGTCCTGTATCGACATAACCTGAAAGGGTGCTCAGCAAGGAAGAAGCCACTGCTCCAAAACCGCCATAAAAAAGCCAGACTATGGTTTGCAACTGCACATGGGGACAAAGATCATACTTTTTGGAGAAATGTCCTCTGGTCTGATGAACCAAAAATAGAACTGTTTGGCCATAATGTCCGTCGTTATGTTTGGAGGAAAAAGGGCTAGGATTGCAAGCCGAAGAACACCATCCCAACTGTGAAGCACGGGGGTGGCAGCATCATGTTGTGGGGGTGCTTTGCTGCAGGAGGGACTGGTGCACTTCACAAAAATGAAATTCCTGTAGTACTCGATAAAACTCAAACTTTCATTAAAACACACATGCAAGGTACTCAATTAAAGCTACACTCATTGTGAATCTAGCCAACATGTCAGATATGTAAAATGCTTTTCGGCGAAAGCATGAGAAGCTATTATCTGATAGCATGCACCCCCCGAAATAGCTGAACGAGACCTAAACAAAAGATTTAGCGGTAGCCGGCGCTACACAAAACGCAGAAATAAAATATAAAACATTCATTACCTTTGACGAGCTTCTTTGTTGGCACTCCTATATGTCCCATAAACATCACAATTGGGTCTTTTTCCCGATTAAATCCGTCATTATATACCCAAAATGTCCATTTATGAAGGCCGTCTGATCCAGGAAAATTCACCTTTACAAGACGCAACGTCACTTTTTAAAATTAAAAAAGTTGCCTATAAACTTTTACAAATCACTTCAAACTACTTTTGTAAACCAACTTTAGGTATTAATAAACGTTAATAATCGATCAAATTGATCACGGGGCGATCTGTATTCGATAGCAGCAAGTCTTGAAATCATCGTCCATTTTTTCACTTTCATAACTTCCTCGGTGCACCCCAAGACAGGAAGTGCCTATACGCCATCCCACCAAGGATAAACATGAAATGAAATGCCAGTACTGGCGACATTGTGTGGAAGCTGTAGGCATTGTAAACGGGACCTCATCTATTTTCTATCGCCTTAGACAATACATAGACTGGCGGATGAATATTTTTTGTGTGTTTTTGGTGAACAGTTTTCCCTGGGATTTTTACTCCTAAACACGTTCTGTTATAGCCACATACATGATTTAACCAGTTTTAGAGACTTCAGAGTGTTTTCTATACACACATACTTATCATATGCATATACTATATTCCTGGCATGAGTAGCAGGACGTTGAAATGTTGCGCGATTTTTTACAAAAAGCTGCGAAAATTCGCATCATCCCTAACAGGTTTGACATTCAAATTAGCATTGAAAAAAGGAGCAAGTTTAAGTTTGTTCGACCTGATCGAGTCTGACCAGATGTCAGTGACCAGTATGGTGACACACCAAATGTCTTTGATGGTTTGTGGGAAAAGATGAGGAACAGGCTTTTGTAGGCTACAATCTAAGCTATGTCTTCCAATGGTGCGGCTGCTGTAGGCATCCAAAGATTATCCAATTTGAATGAACGCTTGGAGGTGAGGATGACAGTAGTGGTGTAGTCTTCAGCGATATGGATAGCACTTATTATTGATATCTACATAGCGCATTGATTGGAATCACACTGCTCCTCTATCATTTAGCTATTTGCTGCTTACGGATTGTGGCTGTTGTTTTATGGCTGTTCAGAAATCTAAATGTGTATTTGAACCCAATAATGGTTGAATTCAAGAAGTTAAACTGCCTATCAATCATTATTTTTGAAACCGGTGGACAGCCAGTGAAAAATGCGCTCTTGCAACAGCTGCATAGTGCGGATCCAAGCTTATGGAATAAAAGTGAGGCTTTTTTTGCTCAATCTAATTCATGCTGAAAATCCATAGGCCTAATAGACGCATGCTTAAACTTGCACTCTTTTGATAGAGGGGCAAACTGTATTTACTACATCCATGTTTTGATGTATAAATTATACATACAGTACCAGTCAAAAGTTTGGACATACCTACTCATTAAAGGGTTTTTCTTTATTTTTGTAGAGTAATAGAGAAGACATCAAAACTATGAAATAACACATAAGGAATAATGTAGTAACCAAAAAAAGTGTTCAACAAATCAAAATATATTTTAGATTTTAGATTCTTCAAAGTAGCCAGCCTTTGCCTTGATGGTAGCTTTGCACACTCTTGTCAAACCACGTAATTCCATGAGCGCAGCATTTATTTTTAAACTCGAATCAATGAGCCCAATCGGTTCTCCATTACAACAAAATCATAAACAGAGTAGGGCTGGCCAATAAGTACTTAGTTTTGGGGTCATGCTCAGGTAAAACAATTTGGCTTATCCATACTTCCATATTTACAAGTCTTATTCTTGAAGATCAAGGGGAATAACATTTATTGGAGTAGTAGAAAGCGATGGGTTAGAAGACGCCTACATAACCAATCCATAAAGTAAAATTTAACATCCATATATGGCCAGCTATGTACACTTTAACACTGATTTATCCTGAAATAGATGTCGTTCAATTGCCAAGGCAGCAGCAACTCTTCCTGGGGTCCAGGAAAATTAAGGCAGTTAAGTACAATTTTAAAAACATTACAATGCATTTTACAAATGATTTCAAAACACATCGTGTGACCTCAGGCCACTATTCTACTACCATATACACTATATATACAAAAGTATGTGGACATCCCTTCAAATTAGTGGATTCGGCTATTTTCTGCCACACCCGTTGCTGAAAGGTGTATAAAATCGAGCATACGGCCATGCAATCTCCATTGACAAACATTGGCAGTAGAATGGCCTTACTGAAGAGCTCAGTGACTTTCAATGTGGCACCGTCAGTTCATCAAATGTATGCCCTTCTCGGGCTGCTATGGTCAACTGTAAGTGCTGTTATTGTGAAGTGGAAATGTCAAGGTGCAGCAACGGTTCAGCCATGAAGTGGTAGGCCACACAAGCTCACGGTACGGGAACACCGAGTGCTGAAACGCGCAACGTGTAAAAATCGTCAGTCCTTGGTTGTAACACTCACTACCGGGTTCCAAACTGCCTCAGGAAGCAAAGTCAGCGCAAGAGCTGTTTGTCGGGCAGTCGCACACAAGCCTAATATCATCATACGCAATGCCAAGCATTGGCTTGCGTAAAGCTCGCCGCCATTGGACTCTGGAGCAGTGGAAACACGTTCCCTGGAGTGATGAATCCTGCTTCACCATCAGGCAGTCCAACGGACGAATATGGGTTTGACGAATGCCAGGAGAACGCTACCTGCCCAAATGCAGTGGCAACTGTAAAGTACAATGACACTTTAGACGATTCTGTGCTTCTAACTTTGTGTCAACAGTTTGTGGATGGCCCTTTCCTGTTTCAGCATGACAATGCCACATACTTTTGGCAATGCAGTGTAGCTACAACACCTCGTCCAGTGTGTATGTGTGTGTGATAGTGATCATAGGTCCTCTACTGGGGACAGCTCCTAATCTAGGCCAACAGCTGCTTCCCTGGCTTCTCATTTCCATTTCCACTTTGAAGCATTTTTTTCTGAAGAGGAATATTTGACAAATTAATTGCTTACGTGTTAAGTTAACCCACCCACACACACACTTTCATGAGCAGATGCATGTACTCACGTACACATGCATACATGCAAATATCTGTCTGTGCATGCATGCACGCACACACACACACACACACACACATGTCCCAAGTTGGGCAATTGTTTGAGATGCAGGTAGCCTAGCGGTAAGAACATTGGGCCAGTAGCCTAAAGGTCACTAGTTTGAATCTCTGAGGGTGTCTCAGGGGTAGTTAGGATATGCAACAAAAAAAATGAATTGCACATGTATAATACACACTTGTGTAAATTGGACAAATATAAGCACCCATCAAATTATTATTATTATAATTATAATACACACTCCCCTATCCACGTCAGCTGACTGTTCCTAGTGTACACTGTGTTATGTAATCAAATAGATGCACTGTTTATTTGCTAGTGTAAGCAACACTTAGGGGTTGTTCCCGGTGCTTTGAGCTTTTTGGCCGCCCACAAGGGAAATAGCCTAATGCAGGGGTTCAGATTCAGAACAGACCTTCACTGACACTGTGTCTGTTGGCTGCCATGGAGGTATTAGGGAACATAATGAATATTGTTGATGTGGTGTGTGTTGTTTTGCGTGTGGGTCGGTGTGTGTGTGTGTCTTCACCTTGGTATGTGTGTTTGTCTGTGTGTGTGTGTGTGTTTACTCTTGGAAATCTTCATAGAAGCACGGTGCTGTTGATCAAAGAGTCACTTCTTTCTATGCTCCCTTCTATCTTCCCCTCACAATGAGGCTATGCCTCAGAGGACCCTAACAAAGGAGAGCCAAAACACACCCTCACACACACACACACACACACACACACACACACACACACACACACACACACACACACACACACAGGTGCAGCAAGGCAGAGCAGATAGCTGTGGACTAGCCGGAGGTCTTTGTCCCCGTCTCTGGCTGGACCAATGGGAGTGCAGGAGGAAGCAGGTCAATAGGGGCAGAGAGGGGCAAGAGGACCAGGGTCTCTCTGCTCAAAAGGGATGTATTTAGTAAACGCAGACTCATATGCACGCTCACACACACAAACACACTCCATGTGTATGACAGATGATGAATGACCGTGGTCCCTCGTCAACTCTTCTTTCTTCCTGCCTCTCCTTCTGAACACCTGTTCTGCCACATGCTCACTGGAAGTTTGATCTGGTCCTGCATGAATAACCAAGATGGCTGAGGGCTCTGGTACAAATTTACTGCCTAATATCGACAACACATTACATTTACATTTGAGTCATTTAGCAGACCGTTTCAATGAATGGACCAAGGCACATCTTTAATAAATATGAAACTCACCAAAAACAATACAGAAGAAAACGAAACGTGATGTTCTGGCCTGCTCACAGGAAACTACACAAAAACAAGATCCCACAAACAACAGGTGGGAAAAGCTGCCTAAATATGATCCCCAATCAGAGACAACGATAGACAGCTGCCTCTGATAGGGAACCATACCAAGCCAACAAGGAAATAGAAAACATAGATTGCCCACCCTAGTCACACCCTGAACTTACCAAATAGAGATCCTTTTAATTCTCTAAGGTCAGGGCGTGACGGTACCACGCACCAAAGGTGCGGACTCCGGCCGCAAACCTGAACCTATAGGGGAGGGTCCGGGTGGGCATCTACCCCCGGTGGTGGCTCCGGTGCGGGACGCAGACCCCGCTCTGCTCGTGGCTCCGCCAACTTCGGTGGCGCCTCTGGTGCGGGGATTGTTGCCGGAAGCTCCGGACCGTGAGTCATCGCCGGAGGAATCGAACCGAGAATCATCACCGGGGACTCTAGACGGTAGATCGTCGCCGGGGACTCCGGACCGTAGATCGTCGCAGGAGACTCCGGACTGGGAACCGTCTCTAGAGGCTCCGGGCCATGGAACATCACTGGAGGCTCCGGGCCATGGATCATATCCCTCTAGTGGTGTGGGGGCTGTGCTTTGGCAAAGTGGGTGGGGTTATATCCTTCCTGTTTGGCCCTGTCCGGGGGTGTCCTCGGGTTGGGGCCACAGTGTCTCCTGACCCCTCCTGTCTCAGCCTCCAGTATTTATGCTGCATTAGTTTATGTGTCGGGGGGCTAGGGTCAGTTTGTTATATCTGGAGTACTTCTCCTGTCCTATTCGGTGTCCTGTGTGAATCTAAGTGTGCGTTCTCTAATTCTCTCCTTCTCTCTTTCTTTCTCTCTCTCGGAGGACCTGAGCCCTAGGACCATGCCCCAGGACTACCTGACATGATGACTCCTTGCTGTCCCCAGTCCACCTGGCCATGCTGCTGCTCCAGTTTCAACTGGCCTGGGCCCTAGGACCATGTCCCAGGACTACCTGACATGATGACTCCTTGCTGTCCCCAGTCCACCTGGCCATGCTGCTGCTCCAGTTTCAACTGTTCTGCCTTACTATTATTCAACCATGCTGGTCATTTATGAACATTTGAACATCTTGGCCACGTTCTGTTATAATCTCCACCGGCACAGCCAGAAGAGGACTGGCCACCCCACATATGCTCTCTCTAATCTCTCTCTTTCTTCTCTCTCTCTCGGAGGACCTGAGCCCTAGGACCGTGCCCCAGGACTACCTGACATGATGACTCCTTGCTGTCCCCAGTCCACCTGACTGTGCTGCTGCTCCAGTTTCAACTGTTCTGCCTTATTATTATTCGACCATGCTGGTCATTTATGAACATTTGAACATCTTGGTCATGTTCTGTTATAATCTCTACCCGGCACAGCCAGAAGAGGACTGGCCACCCCACATAGCCTGGTTCCTCTCTAGGTTTCTTCCTAGGTTTTGGCCTTTCTAGGGAGTTTTTCCTAGCCACCGTGCTTTTACACCTGCATTGTTTGCTGTTTGGGGTTTTAGGCTGGGTTTCTGTACAGCACTTTGAGATATCAGCTGATGTACGAAGGGCTATATAAATAAATTTGATTTGATTTGATTTGATTTGATCATCACTGGAGGCTTCGGGCCATGGATCCTCACTGGAGGCTTCAGGCCATGGATCATCACTGGGGGCTTCGTGCCATGGATCATCACTGGAGGCTTCGTGCATGGAGTTGGCACAGGATGTACCAGGCTGGAGAAACGCACTGGAGGCCAGGTGCATGGAGCTGGCACAGGATATACTGGACCCTAAAGGAGCACTGGAGGTCTGCTGGAGCATAGAGCTGGCACAACCCGTCCTGGACAAATGACCACCCTCGCACGACAAGTCTGGGGAGCTAGCACAAGATGCACTGGGCTGTGAAGACGCACTGGAGACACAGTACGTATGGCCGGCGCAGGATATGCTGGGCCGTGGAGGCGCACTGGAGGTCTGGAGCGTAGAGCTGGCACAACGCGTCCTGGACAAATGACCACTCTCGCACGGCAAGTGCGGAGAGCTAGCACAGGACGCACTGGGCTGTGAAGACGCACTGGCGACACAGTACCTATGGCCGGTGCAGGATATGCTGGGCCGTGGAGGCGCACTGGAGGTCTGGAGCGTAGAGCTGGCACAATGCGCCCTGGACAAAGAACCACCTTCGCACGGCAAGTGCGGGGAGCTGGCACAGGACGCACTGGGCTGTGAAGGCGCACCGGAGATATAGCGCGTAGAGCCATCAAAAACTATACAGAAGAAAACGAAACGTGATGTTCTGGGCTGCTCACAGGCAGCTACACAAAAACAAGATCCCACAAACAACAGGTGGGAAAAGGCTGCCTAAATATGATCCCCAATCAGAGACAACGATAGACAGCTGCCTCTGATTGGGAACCATACCAGGCCAACAAAGAAATAGAAAACATAGATTTCCCACCCTAGTCACACCCTGACCTAACCAAATAGAGAATTAAAAGGATCTCTAAGGTCAGGGCGTGACACAGACGCTCTTATCCTGAGCGACTTACAGCTAGTGCATTCATTTCAAAATATCTAGGTGGGACAACCACATATCTCAGTCATAGTAAATACATTTTCACTCAATAAAGTAGTTATCAGCAAAGTCAGTGCTAGTAGGGACAAAAAAGGGGGTGGTTGCTGTGTAATTATTTAAGATACTCTTTGAAGAGGTAGGGTTTAAGACCTTTTCAGGAACATAGGCAGGGTCTCTGCTGTCCTAGTGTCAGGGGAAGCTTGTTCCACCGATATCTCAGTCCTAACAGAATAACACCTTTATTATGGCAAGAGAGAGAGAGAAAGATAGGGAGACAGAGATGAGAGAGAGTGAGTGAGTGAGTGAGTGAGTGAGTGAGTGAGTGAGTGAGTGAGTGAGTGAGTGAGTGAGAGAGAGAGGGGTGAGTGAGTGAGTGAGTGAGTGAGTGAGTGAGTGAGAGAGAGAGAGAGAGAGAGAGAAAGAAGGATAGACAGGTGGAGCTAGATTCACAGACAAGAAGACAGAGAAGGAAATAGATGTGATGTGTGAGGAACAGACAGAATAGCCAAAAAGGATGACATCTCTCTCAAATCAAATCAAATTCTATTTGTCACATACACATGGTTAGCAGATGTTAATGCGAGTGTAGCGAAATGCTTGTGCTTCTAGTTCCGACAATGCAGTAATAACCAACGAGTAATCTAACCAACAATTCCACAACAACTACCTTATACACACACGTGTATGGGATGAAGAATATGTATATAAAATTATATGAATGAGTGATGGTACAGAACGGCATAGGCAAGATGCAGTAGATGGTATAGAGTACAGTATATACATATGAGATGAGTAATGTAGGGTATGTAAACATAAAAGTGGCATTGTTTAACCTCTGCGCACAGAACCCGCTACATAAATAGTCATATTAAACATTCATGAAAATACAAGTGTCTCACATGTTTCGAAAGCCTAGAATCTTGCTAATCCCACTGCGTTGTCAGATTTGAAAAATGATTTACTGCGAAAGAATACGATGTGATTATCTGAGGATAGAGCCCCATAAAAAACAACTATTTCAACCAGCACAGGCGTAACAACATCACAAACTGCAATAAAATAAATCGTTTACCTTTGACGATCTTCCTCTGTTTGCAATCCCAATGCTCATTGTTACAAAATGAATGGTCTTTTGTTTGATAAAATCCATTTTTATAGCCTAACACGAAACATTCGATGACACATTCGATGTAAATACACACACGAAACATGACTTTTCCAGGCATGTTTGGTTTCATTGCAATCAACTGGTTTGTTTTTAAAGTGGCTAGTGATACATGTATTACATAAAGATGGCAAGATGCAGTAGATGGTATAGGGTACAGGATATACATATGAGAGTAATGTAGGGTATGTAAACATTATATTAAGTGGCATTGTTTAAAGTGGCTAGTGATACATTTTTCCATACATTTTTCCATTATTAGAGTGGCTGGAGTTGAGTCAGTATGTGGGCAGCAGCCACTCAATGTTAGTGGTTGCTGTTTAACAGTCTGATGGCCTTGAGATAGAAGGTGTTTTTCATTCTCTCGGTCCCTGCTTTGATGCACCTGTACTGACCTCATCTTCTGTATGATAGCGGGGTGAACAGGCAGTGGCTCGGGTGGTTGTTGTCCTTGATGGTCTTTATGGCCTTCCTGTGACATCAGGTGGTGTAGGTGTCCTGTAGGGCAGGTAGTTTGCCCCCGGTGATGCGTTGTGCAGACCTCAATACCCTCTGGAGGTTGTGGTTGTGGGCAGAGCAGTTGCCGTACCAGGCGGTGATATAGCCCGACATGATGCTCTCGATTGTGCATCTGTAAAAGTGTGTGAGTGCTTTTGGTGAAAAGCTGAATTTCTTCAGCCTCCTGAGGTTGAAGAGGCACTGCTGCACCTTCTTCACCACGCTGTCTGTGTGGGTGGACCAATTCAGTTTGTCCGTGATGTGTATGCTGAGGAAATTAAAACTTACTACCCTCTCCACTACTGTCCTGTCGATGTGGATAGGGGGGTGCTCCCTCTGCTGTTTCCTGAAGTCCACGATCATCTCCTTAGTTTTGTTGATGTTGAGTGTGAGGTTATTTTCTTGACATCACACTCCGCGGGCCCTCACCTCCTCCCTGTAGGCCGTCTCGTCGATGTTGGTAATCAAGCCTACCACTGTAGTGTCGTCTGCAAACTTGATGATTGAGTTGGAGGCGTGCATGGCCACGCAGTCGTGGGTGAACAGGGAGAACAGGAGAGGGCTCAGAACGCACCCTTGTGGGGCCCCAGTGTTGAGGATCAGCGGGGTGGAGATGTTGTTACCTACCCTCACCACCTGGGGGCGGCCCGTCAGGAAGTCCAGTACCCAGTTGCACAGGGCGGGGTCGAGACCCAGGATCTCAAGCTTCATGATGAGTTTGGAGGGTATTATGGTGTTAAATGCTGAGCTGTCGTCGATGAACAGCATTTTCACATAGGTATTCCTCTTGTCCAGATGGGTTAGGGCAGTGTGGTTGCGATTGTGTCGTCTGTGGACCTATTGGTGCGGTAAGCAAACTGGAGTGGGTCTAGGGTGTCAGGTAGGGTGGAGGTGATATGGTCCTTGGTTAGTCTCTCAAAGCACTTCATGATGACGGAAGTGAGTGCTACGGGGCGGTAGTCGTTTAGCTCAGTTACCTTAGCTTTCTTGGGAACAGGAACAATGGTGGCCCTCTTGAAGCATGTGGGAACAGCAGACTGGGATAAGGATTGATTGAATATGTCCGTAAACACACCAGCAAGCTGGTCTGCGCTTGCCCTGAGGACACGGCTGGGGATGCCGTCTGGGCCTGCAGCCTTGCGAGGGTTAACACGTTTAAATGTTTTACTCACATCGGCTGCAGTGAAGGAGAATCCACAGGTTTTGGTAGCGGGCCGTGTCAGTGGCACTGTATTGTCCTCAAAGCGCGCAAAGTTGTTGTTTAGTCTGTCTGGGAGCAAGACATCCTGGTCCGCGACGGGGCTGGTTTTCTTTTTGTAATCCGTGATTGACTGTAGACCCTACAACATGCCTCTTGTGTCTGAGCCGTTGAATTGCGACTCTACTTTGTCTCTATACTGACGCTTAGCTTGTTTGATTGCCTTGCGGAGGGAATAGCTACACTGTTTGTATTCAGTCACCTCGCCCTGGTTAAAAGCCATAGTTTGCGCTTTCAGTTTCGCGCGAATGCTGCCATCAATCCACAGTTTCTGGTTTGGGAATGTTTTAATAGTTGCTGTGGGTACGACATCGCTGATGCACTTGCTAATAAACTCGCTCACCGAATCAGCGTATTCGTCAATGTTGTTGTTTGACGCAGTGCGGAACATATCCCAATCCACGTGACCGAAGCAATCTTGAAGCGTGGAATCAGATCGGTCGGACCAGCGTTGAACAGACCTGAGCGCGGGAGCTTCCTGTTTTAGTTTCTGTCTATAGGCTGGGAGCAACAAAAATTGAGTCCTGGTCAGCTTTTCCAAAAGGAGGGCGGGGGAGGACCTTATATGCGTCGCGGAAGTTAGAATGACAATGATCCAGGGTTTTACCAGCCTGGTAGCACAATCAATATGCTGATAGAATTTAGGGAGTCTTGTTTTCAGATTAGCCTTGTTAAAATCCCCAGCTACAATGAATGCAGCCTCAGGATATGTGGTTTCCAGTTTACATAGAGTCAAATAAAGTTAGTTCAGGGCCGTCGATGTGTCTGCTTGGGGAGGAATACAGTGCCTTGCGAAAGTATTTGGCCCCCTTGAATTTTGCGACCTTTTGCCACATTTCAGGCTTCAAACATAAAGATATAAAACTGTATTTTTTTGTGAAGAATCAACAACAAGTGGGACACAATCATGAAGTGGAACGACATTTATTGGATATTTCAAACTTTTTTAACAAATCAAAAACTGAAAAATTGGGTGTGCAAAATTATTCAGCCCCCTTAAGTTAATACTTTGTAGTGCCACCTTTTGCTGTGATTACAGCTGTAAGTCGCTTGGGGTATGTCTCTATCAGTTTTTCACATCGAGAGAATGACATTTTTTCCCATTCCTCCTTGCAAAACAGCTCGAGCTCAGTGAGGTTGGATGGAGAGCATTTGTGAACAGCAGTTTTCAGTTCTTTCCACAGATTCTCGATTGGATTCAGGTCTGGACTTTGACTTGGCCATTCTAACACCTGGATATGTTTATTTTTGAACCATTCCATTGTAGATTTTGCTTTATGTTTTGGATCATTGTCTTGTTGGAAGACAAATCTCCGTCCCAGTCTCAGGTCTTTTGCAGACTCCATCAGGTTTTCTTCCAGAATGGTCCTGTATTTGGCTCCATCCATCTTCCCATCAATTTTAACCATCTTCCCTGTCCCTGCTGAAGAAAAGCAGGCCCAAACCACGATGCTGCCACCACCATGTTTGACAGTGGGGATGGTGTGTTCAGGGTGATGAGCTGTGTTGCTTTTATGCCAAACATAACGTTTTGCATTGTTGCCAAAAAGTTAAATTTTGGTTTCATCTGACCAGAGCACCTTCTTCCACATGTTTGGTGTGTCTCCCAGGTGGCTTGTGGCAAACTTTAAACGACACTTTTTATGGATATCTTTAAGAAATGGCTTTCTTCTTGCCACTCTTCCATAAAGGCCAGATTTGTGCAATATACGACTGATTGTTGTCCTATGGACAGAGTCTCCCACCTCAGCTGTAGATCTCTGCAGTTCATCCAGAGTGATCATGGGCCTCTTGGCTGCATCTCTGATCAGTCTTCTCCTTGTATGAGCTGAAAGTTTAGAGGGACGGCCAGGTCTTGGTAGATTTGCAGTGGTCTGATACTCCTTCTGTGACGACCCTCCCACTCTGTCTGCCGTATTCTCTCTTTGTTCTTGTTTCCTTATTGGGATGCCGGTGGGCGGAGTTGGGAGGGTCGTCAGCTACATGGGAAACACCTGGGCCAGGTGTCTCCCAGGATAAATAGACCTCTTCCACATTCATGGAGGAGACTCTCTCCATGCAGACACCTTTTGTAGATTGTGTTGTGGTTCTTGGTGGCTTTTTGTTTGTTTGTTTGTTTGCTTTGGCACCTTTCAACACCCTGCATTATCACATTCATGCATGCAAAACACTCACTTACACTACTGAGTACTGATTACACACACCATTGTATATTTTTCTTAGTTGCTTTAGTTAATAAATATATATTTTGTTACTCCTTATCTCCACGTTGTCTCCCTTTGTTACGGGCTTTGAGCCGGTTCGTGACAAGTGGGGGCTCATCCGGGATCTTTGAACTATTGGTTTGGGAGACCGTGGAGGTACGTGTTTGGTTTGAATATTGTGTTTGAGTGTGATCGGCCCAGTATTGGTTGCCTTTGTTGTTTGGTTTGTGTGCTGCGTTGGAGAGAGTATAATGGTTAGTTTCCAGGCCTTGCCTAGCCTGGAAACTTGTTCTACTCTCTGTTGGGAAGTCAGTCTGAGGAGGTGAGTAAATCGGCTGTGTACCTCGGTAGGAGATTTGTGTAGGGTAGTGGAACTTGCTACCCAGAGCTGTAGCCTTTTTCCCCTGATAGGCTTAGCGGCGTGTTTCAATTTTGGACATGTTGGGCATGGTTAAATGTTTGTTATTTTTGTGTGGTGTCTGTGGACTGAGCAGTTGTCTCGGGGGCACATCTGTGGCTTGGTGGAATTTGCCAGCATGCTGGGGAGTTCTATTTCCTTGCCAGCGGGCTACAGTGCGTAAATACCCACCGCAAATCTGCACGAAGACTAGGGTTGAGTTATTGTAGGTTTTGGGGAAGCTCCGTATATCATCTCTCTTCTGTGGTGTTCAGGGTGATTGTCATTTCTCTGGTTGTGGTCTGATGTGCTCAGCAGAGGAGTTGAGCAAGATTATTTACTTATGACTATGGTGTCTCATGTACACAAGTTAATTCGCTTTCCATCAGAGGAACTGTTAGAATTAGGTACTAAAGAACAGCTGTTGAAGATCGCTGAACACTACAAGGTTAAATGATTGAAATGATTGAAATTCTGTTTCGTTGGAAGTGACTATGAATCGTTGGAAGTGACTATGAATCGTTGGAAGTGACTATGAATCGTTGGAAGTGACTATGAATCGTTGGAAGTGACTATGAATCGTTGGAAGTGACTATGAATCGTTGGAAGTGACTATGAAATGTTGGAAGTGACTATGAAATGTTGGAAGTGACTATGAAATGTTGGAAGTGACTATGAAATGTTGGGAGTTGTAAAAATGAAGAAGGACCCTGATGTTCTTTTCGTTGGAGTTTGTAGCTGTTGTGGTCTTTTGTGCCATGTTCCTGAATGTTTATGTGACTGACCATTGTTTCGGGTTGTCATGTTCTATATTTCCTGTCTGTTCCCTCCTGGTGTTGTGTTCTTCTTTCCTCTTAAATATTGCTTCCTATGCGCAAAGGTTGCTGAGGTCTGTGGAGGAGGTTGGATGGGGCAGGTGGAGGTGTGAACACATAACCCCTCACCAATTTGGGATGCAGAGGCTGTGTCAATTTGGGATGCAGAGGCTGTGTCAATTTGGGATGCAGAGGCTGTGTCAATTTGGGACGCGGGAGGCTGGTATGTTGTTCCTTGTTGGTCCCCGGTTTTATGGGGGGGAATGTGACGACCCTCCCACTCTGTCTGCCGTATTCTCTCTTTGTTCTTGTTTCCTTATTGGGATGCCGGTGGGCGGAGTTGGGAGGGTCGTCAGCTACATGGGAAACACAGGATAAATAGACCTCTTCCACATTCATGGAGGAGACTCTCTCCATGCAGACACCTTTTGTAGATTGTATTGTGGTTCTTGGTGGCTTTTTGTTTGTTTGCTTTGGCACCTTTCAACACCCTGCATTATCACATTCATGCATGCAAAACACTCATTTACACTACTGAGTACTGATTACACACACCATTGTATATTTTTCTTAGTTGCTTTAGTTAATAAATATATATTTTGTTACTCCTTATCTCCACGTTGTCTCCCTTTGTTACGGGCTTTGAGCTTGTTCGTGACACTTCCATTTCAATATTATCGCTTGCACAGTGCTCCTTGGGATGTTTAAAGCTTGGGAAATCTTTTTGTATCCAAATCCGGCTTTAAACTTCTTCACAACAGTATCTCGGACCTGCCTGGTGTGTTCCTTGTTCTTCATGATGCTCTCTGCGCTTTTAACGGACCTCTGAGACTATCACAGTGCAGGTGCATTTATACAGAGACTTGATTACACACAGGTGGATTGTATTTATCATCATTAGTCATTTAGGTCAACATTGGATCATTCAGAGATCCTCACTGAACTTCTGGAGAGAGTTTGCTGCACTGAAAGTAAAGGGGCTGAATAATTTTGCACGCCCAATTTTTCAGTTTTTGATTTGTTAAAAAAGTTTGAAATATCCAATAAATGTCGTTCCACTTCATGATTGTGTCCCACTTGTTGTTGATTCTTCACAAAAAAATAGTTTTATATCTTTATGTTTGAAGCCTGAAATGTGGCAAAAGGTCGCAAAGTTTTGCAAGGCACTGTATATGCGGCTGTGATTATAATCGAAGAGAATTCTCTTGGTAGAATATGCGGTCAACATTTGATTGTGAGGAATTCTAAGTCAGGTGAACAGAAGGAGTTCCTGTATGTTGTTATGATAACACCATGCCTCGTTAATCATAAGGCATACCCCCCCCCGTACCTCTTCTTACCAGAGAGATGCTTGTTTTTGTCGGCGCGATGCGTGTAGAAATCAGCTGGCTCTACCGACTCCAATAGCGTGTCTCGAGTGAGCCATGTTTCCGTGAAGCAAAGAACATTACAGTCTCTTATGTCTCTCTGGAATGCTACCCGTGCTCGGATTTCATCAACCTTGTTGTCAAGATACTGGACATTTGCGAGTAGTATGCTCGGCAGTGGTGCACGATGTGCCCGTCTCCGGAGCCTGACCAGAAGACCGCTTCGTCTCTTACTCCCAGGCAGATACACAGTGCTACAGTGCTACCCCAGAGGCTGGGGTCATCCATGCTGTAACAGACATGGAGAGAGATCTGAGAGTAACATCACTCTCATACATCCACTTAATTTATGCCCCAACCACACATCTGAGCCTTTCACTGTGGGTCTTCACACCTTTGTGTATCAGAGGGCACTGTGTCAGAGGGCACTGTGTGTGTGTGTGTCTGTCTGTCTGTGTGTTCTTCTTACTCAGTATATCAAACATAATTAAGATTATAATTTTAAGCTAATTAAACCAGCAGACCCCCTCATTGTAAGTGATGCTGCTATATTACAAAACACTTGAATTAGTTGGTTGGTTTCCACCTAATGACTGTCATTACTACAATGACTCACTGTTATGGCCACACACACACACACACATTGATATACTGTGGGAATCAAGACTCCCCATTGTCTTGTACCGTAACAATTTAGTCATTTAACAGACACACTATTACAACAATATTCTTTTCAATATTTTCTATTCTATTATTTGCTTGTATTATTGTCATCAGGATGTTGTGCTTGTCCTTGGAAAATGGGTATTACGGACTGCTGTATAACATATAAATTATGTATCATATTTATTGATGTTTGCAGCTCTCATATCTGCTGGCTGCTGCACCAACACCTGTAGGAGTGTGAAGCTTTGGGACAGGTAAGGCATATATACACAGGTATGCACACCAGTGGAGGTTGGTGGGAGGAGCTATAGGAGGACGGGCTCATTGTAATGGCTGGAATGGAATGAATGGAATGGTATCAAACACATCAAACATATGGAAACCACTTTTGACTCTGTTGCATTTATTCCATTTCCGCCATTTGAAATAGCCCGTACTCCTATAGCTCCTCCCACCAGCCACCTCTGATGCACACACACAAACACACGCTCGCTCACAGGCATACTGCACAAATATTTTCGGGAAAGAGATTGATGACAATGGACTCTTTCATGTGTCTTAAGTGTGTGTGTGTACGTGTAGTCGTCTACTGTATGCTTACGTGTCTGCATGTGTGTGTGCGTGTGTGTGCTTGTATTTGGGCTCCCTCTGCTCTGACCCCAGTCTTAATGTGCTGCCTGTAGGGTGAGTGATGGGCTGGGTTAATATTTAATGATGAAGCACTTTTAATGGCCGAATATATCAGCCCTCAGGTTACCTAGAGAGGTTTGCTCTCCTCATTCTGCTGAGCACAGGCTCACACACGCATGCGCACAAACACAAACAAACGCATAGACACTGGCACACACACATGCATACACAGTAATGGTAATACCCATTTTCCATTCTTGTCTTTCAGCTTTGATGCCTCCTGACCACCACAAGCCCCAGTCATACATGCTGCTGTGACCAGAGTCTCTAAAGGGAAGGGGGAGAGAGAGAGAAACAGTATAAAGAGTTGCAGTAGAGAAAGTTCAAGATAAATAAAGAGAGAGAAAGAAAGACGGGCAGAAAGATACAAAGAAAGAATGAAAGACAATGTCTTGACGAGGGTGACTCTGACTTCAGCCATGATCCTTCTTGACTTCAAATAGAGGAAACATTATGGTTTTAGAGGCAAAGCCAAACACTCCATGATTGCCAAATGAATATTGCTGTCAGTGAGATATGATAATCTGTCTGTTGCCAACAGAATAGTCCTACCTCCTTTGAGAAAGAAACCTGATGAAAGAGAAAGGAACAAGACTTATAGGCCATGGGCCCTTTACAGACCAACACATGCTCCCCATAATACAGTGCAATACTCTGTTCCCCTTTCAGCTTTGTGTGAAGTTCCAACCAGTGTTACAGGACAGTACATAAACCTTGTGTCAAAGTTCAACTGAGAAGATTGCATCATATTGACCCATATTATACATTTTGAAATTCACAAACGTTGGTTTCAACCTGCTCATATGACAATGGCTGTGGAGCAAACATATCAAAATCCTATCCTCAATTCATGTGATATGTGCGGGGCCACACACACATACACAAAAGCGTGTGCGAACATACACACATTTCATTACTACTAACGGACTGCTATATAACCTCGCCTCCCTGTGACTTGATACATTTGTGGTGATAGAACTAAGATAGAAATAAGATAAGTCAAGAGTAGTGTATATCATCTTAGTTTTCTATATATATATAGATATAGATATATATATATATAAAACAATGAAAGTTATTATTTTTGATGTACTGGTGTTATATCTATAAATATCATATCAGGAGATGTATGCATAAGATAATAAAGTGTCTTTATGTAAAATACCTAATCTGGAGAGTCTTCTGTTTGGTCCCACACACACCATACACTGGCACTATATTTGTGTTTGTGTGTAGGAGTGCATGGATTCATGTTAAGGATAGAGCGAGCGACTATTTCACCTCAGCAGAAGGAACCACAACAGAGGTATTCAGCACTTATGCACTTAACCCATCGATCCAGGACCAACACAGCTACACAGAGCAGATAAGAGCTTGTGATGATCAATCTCACCTCTCTGCTTGACCGAGGATGATATGATTTTCAGAGGCTTATCTGATCAATATCTCTCTATGGTCAACTTGTTTGTGTGTGTTTTCATAACACACTATATGATACAGCTTGCTGCCATGGGTAATGGGCTCACATTATTTATTTACTCAGATGGCATCGGATCAAATAAATTCAAATAAAAACCACCCACGCACACAGACACTCACTCACTCACTCACTCACTCACTCACAGTTAGAAACACACATACACCTCTACACTATCCAACCCAACACACACAAATACACACACAAAGGATTTTTTTTTCCATCACACACAATTATTTGTACTCGCAAAAACGCAAACCTGTGGGTGGCGTAGGCAAGGGGAGTGTTGTGTTGTGTTGTGCTTATTGCCACTATCTCTGTCAGCAGGGCCGAACTGCCTGCCTACTGCAATGGTCCTACTGCAATGCACCAGTAGTGGGCCCTACTGGGATTGCCTTCACTACTGCCTGCAAGCTGTGTCTCTGTCAGCCTACCTGACTACCATACACACCGTGTCTATCTGTCTATCCTGTACTTACATAGACATCAACAGGCTGGGAGGCCAAAGAGGATGGCATAAATTTCATAACTGCACTATTGTTCAAAGAAAATAAGACAATTCCTAAAGACTGCGATTGTCTACGTTGCAACATGACTTCGTTAGCACTTTCATACCTGGTTTGTTTGTGTGCGTGTGTGACTGTGTGTGTGTGTCTGTTTTTGTGCGTCGGTGTGTGTGTGTGTGTGTCTACCTGGAACTAAAGAGGGTTGTGGAAATTTCCTCTATTTACCAAATCATGAGCGCAAACCACACACAAGTCAGAGTTAGTTATCAAAGTCCATCTTTAATTATATGAGCTCTATCACAACCCTGTGACTCTCAGGTAATTCAGTGTCTCTCAATGAATTCTCTGAGAGCCCCTTCTACATTGCAACTGCGATCCTTTAATAGCAAAGAACACACATAGTCAGACAGCATAGACATAATAAATCGTTCAGCTTTGTCTCCTTACTCAAACCCAGAACCATAAACCAATCCTCCATATCAACAGGCATATATCAAATAGTCATTTAGATACAACCAACTCTAAATACAACCAATCCTATCTTGACAAGATCACAGAGACACACTGACTGGCACACAAACATTGTGGAGCCAAGAGATACACGCTTGATGACACTTTGACCTCTCCCCTCTCTGCGGCCCATGCAACTTAGTCTTGACATAGAACAGATACTGCAACCCTGCCACAGTATTATACAAAAATAACATTCTTGATGAGAAGTAACTTACAAACATATGATGAATATAAAACATCTTACCTATGTTACCAACAAATTCTGATTATTCCACAACAGGGTTCTTCAAAGGGTTTCTCCTATTGGGACAGCCACAGAACCCTTTTAGGTTCTATATAGCACCTTTTTTTCTAAGAGTGTATGTTTGTACCCGTTTGGTGGATGTGGCAATTTGTGGCCTGATCAATATGGGTGTGACCATTTGAAATCGCAAATGTATCAAAGTGCAGCACACCCTACACAATCACCCTCTGGGCCACCATAATCACAATGTCTTTCAACTGGTCATCCACTAGGCCTACAGGACCGTTTTGTTTCTGTCTAATTAAGCGTTTCACACCATTCAGTCATACTGAACGCGCCGCTGGCCTGTGTCTTAGAGGGGCTGCTTGCACAAATATAATGCAAGACCCCAGCGCATATATACAATGTATTGGATTTGATCACTTACAGTAGCTATCACAATGCGAGGATAACCAATTTGATCTAATGGATTCTGGGTTAAGTTTGATACATTACCACCACCATCTAAATATTTTCTTATACATTTGAAACCAGTTAAATACAGTACCACATCCAGACTTGTGAATGAATCATAAAAATAAAAAGGATTGCAAATGTACCATGGATTTACAGTATGTATCAAACCCTCATTGAGTCAGTATGTACTGAAAGGTTGTGTTTGATAGCTTCATGAAGTCGTGAAAAGTGATGTGCGCGCACTGAACGGGCAACTGTGGGGAGTCGACAATAAGGCAGATTGACAGGCCAAATATGGACATATATCTTAAACACGTTTAGCACCCTACATCAATTATAATCCTAATTCATCTCTACTGTTAGGTCACACGAATGCTCACACACACAACCACACAAGTTTCTCTTTCCACTGCTTTGCCTTGCACCATGTTGCCTATGTTGTATTCAACCCCCATCCCCACCATTTACATAACACTGCCCTATTGTGTACAACCATGCGAGACATGACCTCATCACCATGGAAACAAACCTAAACGTTCAGACGCTATTATGATTATCAGGGTTTCCACAGTTACTGTGTGTTATACTTTGTGTTTCAGTGAGTGTGTCTGTCTAACTCAGCGACCTAACTATGAGCGACCAGTCATTTTTTATGTAAGGATGTCACGAAGAGACAGACAGCAATGGCAGGGCACATGGCAATGGTCGGTGATGAGAGGGCAAGCGACCAGAGTCGAAAACACGCTATGAATGTGACACGACATTACATCACACATCCAGGGTCAGTTCCCTAATCTTTTGAATGGGCTTGACAATTATATAACATTTGTGGAAACGCTGTCATGAAGTATAGTGCATTCGGAAAGTATTCAGACCCCTTCACTTTTTCCAAATGTTGTTACGTTACCGCCTTATTCTAAAATGGATAACATTTATTTTTTTCCTCATCAATCTACACAAATATCCCATAATGACAAAACGAAAAAACTAGTTTTACAAATATTTTCAAATGTATTAAAAATAAACTGAAATACCTTATCCATAAGTATTCAGACCCTTTGCTATGAGACTCGAAATTGAGCTCAGGTGCATCCTGTTTACATTGATTATCCTTGAGATGTTTCTACAACTTGATTGGATTTTTGATGAACATTTTTGTTAAGGAAAACACTGTTCACTTCTGGACCAAACACATGTGATGAAGTGGATGATTATAATAATGCATTTAAACATTGTCGATGTAAGTGTAGACCAAACGTCTATGTAATATAGCCTATAGTAGTAATGATTATTTGTGTCGGACTCAAACAAGAAGCTCCTTATTAAATGTATTCATAATCTTCAGTTACAACATGCTAACACAATAAATGTAATTCTACATTTCAAAGGAAAAAACTACAGTTGAAGTCGAAAGATTACATAAACCTTAGCCAAATACATTTAAACCCAGTTTTTCAAAATTCCTGACATTTAATAACAGGAAGGATTCCCTGTCTCAGGTCAGTTAGGATCCCCACTTTATTTTAAGAACATGAAATGTCAGAATAATAATAGAGAGAATGATTTATTTCAGCTTTTATTTATTTCATCACATTCCCAGTGGGTCAGAATTTTACATACACTCAATTAGTATTAGGTAGCATTGCCTTTAAATTGTTAACTTGGGTCAAACGTTTCGGGTAGCCTTCCGAAAGCTTCCCACAATAAATTGGGTGAATTTTGGCCCATTCCACCTGACTGAGCTGGTGTAATTGAGTCAGGTTTGTAGGCCTCCTTGCTCACACACATTTTTTCAGTTCTGCCCACAAATGTTTTATAGGTTTGAGGTTAGGGCTTTGTCATGGCCACTCCAATACCTTGACTTTGTTGTCCTTAAGCCATTTTGCCACAGCTTTGGAAGTATGCTTGGGGTCATTGTCCATTTGGAAGACCCATTTGTGACCAAGCTTTAACTTCCTGACTGATGTCTTGAGATGTTGCTTCAATATATCCACATAATTTTCCTCCTCATGATGCCAACTATTTTGTGAAGTGCACCAGTCCCTCCTGCAGCAAAGCATCCCCACAACATGATGCTGCCACCCTGGTGCTTCATGGTTGGGATGGTGTTCTTCGGCTTGCAAGCCTCCCCCTTTTTTCTCCAAACACAACGATGGTCATTATGGCCAAACAGCTCTATTATTGTTTCATCAGACCAGAGGACATATCTCCAAAATGTTTGATCTTTGTCCCCATGTGCAGTTGCAAACCGTAGTGTGGCTTATTTATGGCGGTTTTGGAGCATTGGCTTCTTCCTTGCTGAGCGGCCTTTCAGGTTATGTCGATATAGGACTCATTTTACTGTGGATATATATACTTTTGTACCTGTTTCCTCCATCATCTTCACAAGGTCCTTTGCTGTCGTTCTGGGAGTTTGAAGGTAGGCCTTGAAATACATCCACAGGTACACCTCTAATTGACTCAAATTATGTCAATTAGCCTATCAGAAGCTTCTAAAGTCATGACATCATTTTCTGGAATTTTCCAAGCTGTTTAAAGGCACAGTCAATTTAGTGTATGTAAACTTCTGACCCAATGAAATTGTGATACAGTGAATTATAAGTGAAATAATCCATCTATAAACAATTGTTGGAAAAATTACTGGTGCACAGCAGACAGCAGATGTCCTAAACGACTTGCCAAAACGATAGTATGTTAACAAGAAATTTGTGGAGTGGTTGAAAAACAAGTTTTAATGACTCCAACCTAAGTGTATGTAAACTTCCGACTTCAACTGTATCAGCTGGGATTCAAACTAGCTGCAAACGGTGAAAATCACCAGTGACAATTGGTGTGTGCTTTAGTAGCTTTTATTAGCAGATGGTGCCATTTGACCTCTGTTAAGGACGGTCTCATAGATAAGTGTTCTAGCACGTTCAACTATGTCGACGATTTTAATTGTCTGTTATGGAATTTGAACCGCATGTAATCATGGCCACCTCGTGAGGATAGCATTGGTCTAAATTTGGCCAGGTTATGTAATGGGAACAGCTAGCATGTAGCCTTTGATTGGCTGATGCTTAAACTTCAATAAAAAATAAAAAGTTTTCTAATGTTCACAAGGACGTCCCCAATCCAATACAACACAAAGTGAAACCCTATGTATTTTCAAGTATTGTGGCAGCATCATGTTATGCTTGTCATTGGCAGGGATGGGGGAAATTGTCAGGATGAAAATAAATACGAAGGTATCAAAGCCTAGGGAAAAAGTTAGAGGAAAAACCCTGGGATAGTTTTTTTTTTCGGCAACACAATTACAAAAGAAACGTATGCCAAAGACACACCAGAATGGCTTTCCAATAGGTGTTGAGTGTTCATGAGTTGTCCACTCTGTCCTGACTTAATTTGCTTGAAAATCAGAGATATGGTTTGAATATTGCTGTCCATCAATGATTCCCAACTGAATTTACTAAGCTTGAGCAAATTTGACAGAAACAATGCAAACACAGAATGTTGCCCTAATCAAATCAAATTTTATTTGTCACATACACATGGTTAGCAGATGTTAATGCGAGTGTAGCGAAATGCTTGTGCTTCTAGTTCCGACAATGCAGTAATAACCAACAAGTAATCTAGCTAACAATTCCAAAACTACTACCTTATATACACAAGTGTAAGGGGATAAGAATATGTACATAAAGATATATGAGTGAGTGATGGTACAGAGCGGCATAGGCAAAATACAGTAGATGGTATTGAGTGCAGTATATACATATGAGATGAGTATGTAAACAAAGTGGCATAGTTAAAGTGGCTAGTGATACATGTATTACATAAATATGCAGTAGATGATATAGAGTACAGTATATACATGTACATATGAGATGAATAATGTAGGGTATGTAAACATTATATTAGGTAGCATTGTTTAAAGTGGCTAGTGATATATTTTACATAATTTCCCATCAATTCCCATTATTAAAGTGGCTGGAGTTGAGTCAGTGTGTTGGCAGCAGCCATTCAATGTTAGTGGTGGCTGTTTAACAGTCTGATGGCCTTGAGATAGAAGCTGTTTTTCAGTCTCTCGGTCCCAGCTTTGATGCACCTGTACTGACCTCGCCTTCTGGATGATAGCGGGGTGAACAGGCAGTGGCTCGGGTGGTTGTTGTCCTTGATGATCTTTATGGCCTTCCTGTGACATCAGGTGGTGTAGGTGTCCTGGAGGGCAGGTAGTTTGCCCCCGGTGATGCGTTGTGCAGACCTTACGGTTGTGGGCGGAGCAGTTGCCGTACCAGACGGTGATACAGCCCGACAGGATGCTCTCGATTGTGCATCTGTAGAAGTTTGTGAGTGCTTTTGGTGACAAGCCGAATTTCTTCAGCCTCCTGAGGTTGAAGAGGCGCTGCTGCGCCTTCTTCACGATGCTGTCTGTGTGGGTGGACCAATTCAGTTTGTCTATGATGTGTACGCCGAGGAACTTAAAACTTACTACCCTCTCCACTACTGTCCCATCAATGTGGATAGGGGGGTGTTCCCTCTGCTGTTTCCTGAAGTCCACAATCATCTCCTTAGTTTTGTTGACGTTGAGTGTGAGGTTATTTTCCTGACACCACACTCCGAGGGCCCTCACCTCCTCCCTGTAGGCCGTCTCGTCGTTGTTGGTAATCAAGCCTACCACTGTTGTGTCGTCCGCAAACTTGATGATTGAGTTGGAGGCGTGGGTGAACAGGGAGTACAGGAGAGGGCTCAGAACGCACCCTTGTGGGGCCCCAGTGTTAAGGATCAGCGGGGTGGAAATGTTGTTGCCTACCCTCACCACCTGGGGGCGGCCCGTCAGGAAGTCCAGTACCCAGTAGCACAGGGCGGGGTCGAGACCCAGGGTCTCGAGCTTGATGACGAGCTTGGAGGGCACTATGGTGTTAAATGCTGAGCTGTAGTCGATGAACAGCATTCTCACATAGGTATTCCTCTTGTCCAGATGGGTTAGGGCAGTGTGCAGTGTGGTTGAGATTGCATCGTCTGTGGACCTATTTGGGCGGTAAGCAAATTGGAGTGGGTCTAGGGTGTCAGGTAGGGTGGAGGTGATATGGTCCTTGACTAGTCTCTCAAAGCACTTCATGATGACGGAAGTGAGTGCTACGGGGCGGTATTCGTTTAGCTCAGTTACCTTAGCTTTCTTGGGAACAGAAAGGCCCTCTTGAAGCATGTGGGAACAACAGACTGGGATAGGGATTGATTGAATATGTCCGTAAACACACCAGCCAGCTGGTCTGCGCATGCTCTGAGGGCGCGGCTGGGGATGCCGTCTGGGCCTGCAGCCTTGCGAGGGTTGACACGTTTAAATGTTTTCCTCACGTCGGCTGCAGTGAAGGAGAGTCAGCATGTTTTAGTTGCGGGCCGTGTCAGTGGCACTGTATTGTCCTCAAAGCGGGCAAAAAAGTTATTTAGTCTGCCTGGGAGCAAGACATCCTGGTCCGTGACTGGGCTGGTTTTCTTTTTGTAATCCGTGATTGACTGTAGACCCTGCCACATACCTCTTGTGTCCTAGCCGTTGAATTGAAATTCTACTTTGTCTCTATACTGACGCTTAGCTTGTTTGATTGCCTTGCGGAGGGAATAGTTACACTGTTTGTATTCGGTCATGTTTCCGGCCACCTTGCCCTGATTAAAAGCAGTGGTTCGCGCTTTCAGTTTCACGTGAATGCTGCCATCAATCCACGGTTTCTGGTTTGGGAATGTTTTAATCGTTGCTATGGGAACAACATCTTCAACGCACGTTCTGTGTCTCCTGACCCCTCCTGTCTCAGCCTCCAGTATTTATGCTGCAGTAGTTTATGTGTCGGGGGGCTAGGGTCAGTTTGTTATATCTGGAGTACTTCTCCTGTCCTATTCGGTGTCCTGTGTGAATCTAAGTGTGCGTTCTCTAATTCTCTCCTTCTCTCTTTCTTTCTCTCTCTCGGAGGACCTGAGCCCTAGGACCATGCCCCAGGACTACCTGACATGATGACTCCTTGCTGTCCCCAGTCCACCTGGCCATGCTGCTGCTCCAGTTTCAACTGGCCTGGGCCCTAGGACCATGTCCCAGGACTACCTGACATGATGACTCCTTGCTGTCCCCAGTCCACCTGGCCATGCTGCTGCTCCAGTTTCAACTGTTCTGCCTTACTATTATTCAACCATGCTGGTCATTTATGAACATTTGAACATCTTGGCCACGTTCTGTTATAATCTCCACCCGGCACAGCCAGAAGAGGACTGGCCACCCCACATATGCTCTCTCTAATTCTCTCTTTCTTTCTCTCTCTCGGAGGACCTGAGCCCTAGGACCGTGCCCCAGGACTACCTGACATGATGACTCCTTGCTGTCCCCAGTCCACCTGACTGTGCTGCTGCTCCAGTTTCAACTGTTCTGCCTTATTATTATTCGACCATGCTGGTCATTTATGAACATTTGAACATCTTGGTCATGTTCTGTTATAATCTCTACCCGGCACAGCCAGAAGAGGACTGGCCACCCCACATAGCCTGGTTCCTCTCTAGGTTTCTTCCTAGGTTTTGGCCTTTCTAGGGAGTTTTTCCTAGCCACCGTGCTTTTACACCTGCATTGTTTGCTGTTTGGGGTTTTAGGCTGGGTTTCTGTACAGCACTTTGAGATATCAGCTGATGTACGAAGGGCTATATAAATAAATTTGATTTGATTTTGATTTGATTTGATGTTCTAATGAACTCGCTCACCGAATCAGCGTATTCGTCAATGTTGTTGTCTGACGCAATACGAAACATATCCCAGTCCACGTGATGGAAGCAGTCTTGGAGTGTGGAATCAGATTGGTCGGACCAGCGTTGAACAGACCTCAGCGCGGGAGCTTCTTGTTTTAGTTTCTGTCTGTAGGCAGGGATCAACAAAATGGAGTCGTGGTCAGCTTTTCCGAAAGGAGGGCGGGGCAGGGCCTTATATGCGTCGCGGAAGTTAGAATAGCAGTGATCCAAGGTTTTTCCAGCCCTGGTTGCGCAATCGATATGCTGATCAAATTTAGGGAGTCTTGTTTTCAGATTAGCCTTGTTAAAATCCCCAGCTACAATGAATGCAGCCTCCGGATAAATGGATTCCAGTTTGCAAAGGGTCAAATAAAGTTCGTTCAGAGCCATCGATGTGTCTGCTTGGGGGGGGGGAATATATACGGCTGTGATTATAATCGAAGAGAATTCCCTTGGAAGATAATGCGGTCGACATTTGATTGTGAGGAATTCTAAATCAGGTGAACAGAAGGACTTGAGTACCTACCTGTATGTTGTGCAGAGTTGGTATAATCTTATTAAACATTATTCACAGCTGCTTGCTTCCACCAAGTATTCACTCTAGGCTGTAAAGACACACGCAATCAAGACTTTACATTTTTTTTATGAATTTGGAAAATGTTTGTGGATTAATTTACTTGTGCCAGATTCCTTTTATGGAGACCATTACACAACATTTTTTCCCATTGAAAACCATTCAAAGAGCCTCCAAAAGTTCTACAACTACAAGGCTACTTCCTGGAAAATATTGCGTCACTTTCATACCATATATCCCAATATTATGCAAGTTTCAGCCACGCAACCGCACGACAGCCAATCAGGAGAGGGCTGCTCGTGTTAGAAAGCTTTATCATTGACTAACAACAAAACTGAGGTCATGCATGCTGTTTGCAGGCTTTACCCATCAAGGAAGAGGTCAACGACTTGATCGCTGAGGTCTGAGTCCCCTATAATACTCACACATACATGGATAGAAGTTTCCTATAAGCACAGATCTATGGGGTAGTATACAGTAGAATGCCAATGACAATTACATGGTGAAGGAAATGGGGTTGGTCTATCTAGTAAAGATAGGAGGGGCTAAGAGGACAGGACATGATAGTTCAATGTGTTAGCGTCCATCATGTTTCCTAACAGGGGCAGCAAATCATGATCAGGGAGAATCAGGAGCTGTCTACTGGGCATCTCAAATCAAATCAAATTCTGTTGGTCACATACACATGGTTAGCAGATGTGAGTGTAGCGAAATGCTTGTTGTCACGTTCTGACCTTTATTTCCTTTGTTTTGTATTTATTTAGTATGGTCAGGGCGTGAGTTGGGTGGGCAGTCTATGTTTGTTTTTCTATGATTTGGGTATTTCTATGTTTCGGCCTAGTATGGTTCTCAATCAGAGGCAGGTGTCATTAGTTGTCTCTGATTGAGAATCATACTTAGGTAGCCTGGGTTGCACTGTTTGTTTGTGGGTGATTGTCTATGTTGATGGCTTGTTTCAGCGCAGCTCACATTAGCTTCGCGGTTGTTATTTTGTTTACTGTTTTTTGTATAGTGTTTCAGTGTTCAGTTCTTTCTTTAATTAAACATTCAACATGAACACATATCACGCTGCATATTGGTCCTCCGATCCTTCTCGCCTCTCCTCTTCAGATGAAGAGGAGGACGACCGTGACACCCAGGCTCGTCAATCACCAGAAATTATCATCTGGATTAAACACATTTAAACGGCACTTAATACCAACTGTCTTCTCACTGATTGCAAGTGTATCTCCCCTTTCCTGGCTCTGTGCTATCCCTCCCTCTCTCTCCCAGTTGTCACTTTTTGATTAGATCAGGGGTGCACCTCAGTTGATGTGGTGGGGGTGGTATGTGTGTGTGTGTGTGCAGCTTTATTGCTTTCTCATCCCTCAGCGTCAACAGTGCCGCCACTATCTTTCAATTTTCCAGTGTGTCTCCCAGGTCTGTGTGTGTGTGTGTGTATGTGTGGCTTCTAGGAAGATATATCAGATCGGAGTCTCATAAATATCCCTCTGCTATAATCTGAGACAGTGGCGTGTGTTACCTAATTGTTTCCAATAAAAAGATTACAATTATAAAATCATTATCTATGTGTTTTCATAATTTTCCGTCAATTCACAAGTGTATGTATCTGATGCTGTCTGGACCAAAAGAGCAAGCCAAAAGCAAAGCGTCATTTTCAGAAAAACGTGTCTTTCTGGTCTGCTTGTGTTGATGTCTCACAATAGCTAGCTTGCTAAATAATAATAATGCTCCAGTTTCAACTGTTCTGCCTTATTATTATTCGACCATGCTGGTCATTTATTAACATTTTAACATCTTGGCCATGTTCTGTTATAATCTCCACCCGGCACAGCCAGAAGAGGACTGGCCACCCCACATATGCTCTCTCTAATTCTCTCTTTCTTTCTCTCTCTCGGAGGACCTGAGCCCTAGGACCATGCCACAGGACTACCTGACATGATGACTCCTTGCTGTCCCCAGTCCACCTGGCCGTGCTGCTGCTCCAGTTTCAACTGTTCTGCCTTATTATTATTCGACCATGCTGGTCATTTATTAACATTTTAACATCTTGGCCATGTTCTGTTATAATCTCCACCCGGCACAGCCAGAAGAGGACTGGCCACCCCACATAGCCTGGTTCCTCTTTAGGTTTCTTCCTAGGTTTTGGCCTTTCTAGGGAGTTTTTCCTAGCCACCGTGCTTCTACACCTGCATTGCTTGCTGTTTGGGGTTTTAGGCTGGGTTTCTGTACAGCACTTTGAGATATCAGCTGATGTACGAAGGGCTATATAAATACATTTGATTTGATTTGATTAATACCCCAAAAACACCAGTCTCAACGTCAACAGTGAAGAGGCGACTCCGGGATGTTGACCTTCTATGCAGGGTTGCAAAGAAAAATACATATCTCAGACAATAAAAAGAAAATATTAAGATGGGCAACAGAACACAGACACTGGACAGAGGAACTCTGCCTAAAAGGCAGAGACTGGTGTTTTGCGGGTACTATTTAATGAAGCTGCCAGTTGCGTACTTATGAGGTGTCTGTTTCTCAAACTAGACACTGTAATGTACTTGTCCTCTTGCTCAGTTGTGCAACGGGTCCTCCCACTCTTCTTTCTATTCTGGAAAGAGACAGTTTGCACTGTTCTGTGAAGGGAGTAATACACAGCGTTGTACGAGATGTTAAGTTTCTTGGCAATTTCTCGCATGGAATAGCCTTCATTTCTCAGAACAAGAATAGACTGACGAGTTTCAGAAGAAAGGTCTTCAGCTGTATTCAGTATTCAACAGTATTCAGCTGTGCTAACATAATTGCAAAAGGATTTTCGAATGATCAATTAGCCTTTTAAAATATAAACTTGGATTAGCTAACACAACGTGCCATTGGAACACAGGAGTGATGGTTGCTGATAATGGGCCTCTGTACACCTTTGTACAGTTGAAGTCGGAAGTTTACATACACTTATGTTGGAGTCATTAAAACTCATTTTTCAACCACTCCACTAATTTCTTGTTAACAAACTACAGTTTTGGCAAGTTGGGAAGGACATCTACTTTGTGCATGACACAAGTAATTGTTTACAGACAGATTATTTCACTTAAAATTCACTGTATTACAATTCCAGTGGGTCAGAAGTTTACATGCACTAAATTGACTCTGCATTTAAACAGCTTGGAATTTTCCCCAAAATTATGTCATCACTTTAGATGGTTCTCAGATAAAAAGAAGCTTTAGACCTCTGGTTCGTCCTTGGGAGCAATTTACAAACACCTCAAGGTACCACGTTCATCTGTACAAACAATTGTATTTAAGTATAAACACCACAGGACCACACACACACGTCATACCGATCAGGAAGAACACGCATTCTGTCTCCTACAGACGAACGTACTTTGGTGCGAAAAGTGCAAATCAATCCCAGAACAACAGCAAAGGACCTTGTGAAGATGCTGGAGGAAACAGGTACAAAAGTCTCTATATCCACAGTAAAACGGGTCCTATATCAACATAAGGAAGAAGGAAGAAGCCACTGCTCCAAAACCGCCATAGAAAAGCCAGACTATCGTTTGCAACTGCACATGGGGACAAAGATAGTATTTTTTGGAGAAATGTCCTCTGGTCTGATGAAACAAAAATTAAACTGTTCGGCCATAATGACCATCGTTATGTTTGGAGGAAAAAAGGGGGCGCTTGCAAGCCGAAGAACACCATCCCAAACGTGAAGCACCGGGGTGGCAGCATCATGTTGTGGGGGTACTTTGCTGCAGGAGGGACTGGTGCACTTCACAAAATAGATGGTGTCATGAGGAAGGAAAATTATGTGGATATATTGAAGCAACATCTTAGGACATCAGTCAGGAAGTTAAAGCTTGGTCAAAAATTGGTCTTCCAAATGGACAATGACCCCAAGCATATTTCCAAAGTTGTGGCACAATGGCTTAAGAACAACAAAGTCAAGGTATTGGAGTGGCCATCACAAATTCCTGACCTCAAACCTATAAAACATTTGTGGGCAGAACTGAAAAAACGTGTGTGAGCAAGGAGGCCTACAAACCTGACTCAGTTACACCAGCTCTGTCAGGAGGAATGGGCCAAAAATCACCCAACTTATTGTGGGAAGCTTGTGGAAGGCTACCCGAAACGTTTGACCCAAGTTAAACAGTTTAAAGGCAATAATTCCAAATACCAATTGAGTGTATGTAAACTTCTGACCCACTGGGAATGTGATGAAAGAAATAAAAGCTGAAATAAATCACTCTCTACTATTTTTACTAGGATTAAATGTCAGGAATTGTGAAAAAATGTACGTTTAAATGTAAAACGTATTTGGCTAACGTGTATGTAAACTTCCAACTTCAACTGTCGATATTCCGTCACAAATCAGCTACAATAGTCATTTACAACATTAACAATGTCTACACTGTATTTCTGATTCATTTTATGTTATTTTAATGGACAAAAAAATAGCTTTTCTTTCAAAAACAAGGACATTTCTAAGTGACCCCAAGCTTTTGAACGGTAGTGTATGTGTCGTCGAATTTATTCAGCCACTGTTCAGCCACTGTGTGACTTGTCTTTTTGCTTGCTTTTTGTTTTCATGGCCTGAAGGACATGCACATTCTTGACCATCCACTGAATGACCTGCTCCCTCCAAAAAGAGGTAACTGCACCACCAGGCTCCTGAGAAATAGCCACAAACTGTCCTGTTTAACTGCCCGTACGAATCACCTGCGAAACGCCACTCTATCCACAGCTATCAGACTGTATAATAACTCTAGCTCTTAAATGGTTCACCCCAAAATTATATATTTTTTAAATCACATTTTAATATTTTAATTTCCATCTGTAACGCTCAATGAGTGAATGGGTGTGGAGTCAGGCGCAGAGAGCAAAGGATGCGGGAAAAAACACGCTTTAATGTCCAAAAATTCACAGGAACAAAATAGTATACCCAACACAGGTGTAACTATAAAACAAAATAGTACCCTGATGTGAAATACTAGGACAGAGCGAAAACCCAACAAAACACTAACACCTCTCACAAATACAGAAGAACAAGCCCGCACAAACAGAAGCGGGCTAAACTAACTTAAATAACCCCACCCTAACAACCAAACAATGAACAGGTGAAACCAATTAGACAAAACCAAACGAACACAGAACAAAGGTTCGGTGGCAGCTAGTAGACCGGCGACGACGACCGCCGAGCGCCACCCGAACAAGAAGGGGAGCCACCTTCGGTAATATTCGTGACACCATCATTAAAATGTCCTGTTTTTTCACTTTGTTCAATATTCTATTCATGTCACGTATTATGTGTTATGTATTTTAAAATGATTGTTTTGCAACTATTAGTAATGTAATTTCAGCATTTCTTCAGTTTTATCTGTGAGCAAGAGTAAATAAACTCAAACTTATTTGTATATCACGGTGACTCACGGTGACTAATTTGGTTATTGAGCAAACAACTCAATTATCACAACATAGGTTGTAAAATTTATTTTTTACTGTCTTGGCTTCCTCAGTGATTTTACCCACGCAGCCTACTGGTCTGAGATAGTGAGAGAGAGTACAGAAAAACAATGAGGAAAAATGTGGCTTAGAGTTTTTTTTGGAATGATTTAGTTATTATTGAGTTTCCCTCTACCTTTGTTAGGATAATGTTGGTTGAGTGTTAGTACAACAGAACTAGAATTGACTTCCAAAAAGATAGTAGCTGCTTTTACAAACCTCTAGGCTAATCAAGAAAAACAACAGTTATCAAATAATATATATTTTTGAATTATAATTAAATTGTTTCATATTACAGTATAAGGCAAAGCAAACATATGAAAGAAAGAATCCAGAAAGAATCAAATTATCTTTGTACGCAAGAATCCTCGTTAATTCTTTGTGTTCATGAAACATTACAGATGGCTTCTACTGCAATTCCAACTGCAGCTTTGGGGTTGGTTGGCTGATTCATCATGGTAATATTTCCTTTAGAGATCTACTGTAGTAAAAGTACACTTAACTCCACTCTCAAGAGCCCTTCCTATTCTTCAGCAGCTTTATAACAACCCCCTACTTTTAACTTTAAGGTAACATCATTTGTATACGAAGTACTTTTAATGTGTAAAACACGATCCCTAGTTGTCAGGGGGTGTGTTAACAGTCTAAACAACACGTTTGGAGTATTTGGCTTGTTTGGCTGAAAAACAAGACATTGGCTTGTTTTACCAACTGTATGTGCAACTTCAGAATTGATGTTTTGTTATTATTCATCCATCATTACTTGACACTATAGGACAGTGTCCTCGGAATAAGTTGCATTGTACCATACAAACCTATGAAAACAGGACGAAGGAGAAGACAGAAGACCAAGGAGATGTCATACCCTATTAGTACGGTATTTGCTTGTACAGTATATGGAGGAGTTTGTGTTTTCAAACTGTGTGTGTATTTGTCTCTCTGGATCTCCAGTGTGTTGCTATTATTCACACATCTCTATCTCCCACCCTGAAATCTCCTGTCTGTGGCGCGGCTGCATAATTCATTCAACTTCTATTTCAATCCTTTTAAGCAATTAGGGGTGCGCCGCCCTCTGGAAAATTCTTGGGAAATGATGATATCAGTATATTTTCAGAAGGAAGACACGTTTGCTCAGCTCTTTCATATTGTTCTGTGATATGTCTACAAGGCGGAGCATGACACTGCATGCTGGCCCCCCAATGGTGGAACAAACTCCCTCACGACGCCAGGACAGCGGAGTCAATCACCACCTTCCGGAGACACCTGAAACCCCACCTCTTTCAGGAATACCTAGGATAGGATAAAGTAATCCTTCTCACCCCCCCCCCCCCCCCTTAAAAGATTTAGATGCACTATTGTAAAGTGGCTGTTCCACTGGATGTCTTAAGATGAACGCACCAATTTGTAAGTCGCTCTAAATGACTTAAATGTAAATGTACAGAGCTTTTCAAAAATGCACTCTAAATGGTCATTTACAGATGACATAATGTATTTCAGATTGGCTATTTCTTCAATAAACAACACTGTTACTAGCAATAGAAGTGTGCATATTTCTCTTCTCTTCTAAGATGAGCTACTTCTGAAATTAACATTAAATAGCATCTTTAGCAGATAAACTAAGCATTTGTGATAACAGAGAGCAAATGTTGTGTCTGTTCAGTTATGCAGATGAGATGTTGAACACCCACGCTATTTACTAAACAGAAGACGGATGGTCTGACATTTTTCCCACCTCTCCTGGAGTATTGGCAAGACAACGGTGATTGGGAACATTGTTCATTTGCATCGGACAAAGTGCGGAAATTAGATTCCCGTGATGATGGATTGGCTTCGTCTTAGTCAGACTTAAACAGACTGAGTGGAATTCCAGACCGGAATTCTCAGAGTCACAGTTTCCCATTTTACACATCCTCCCTCCAAATGTATTTCATCCTGACGTTGTCTGAATGAGAATTTAATATAAGGTGAAATGATGGTTGTTCTCAACCACGCTAATGCTCATCACAATAGCCCATATGAATATAGTGAAATTGGATTTCTACGTGACAAAGGCAATTACTGATTTGCTCATATGAAACAGCTACTCCATTTTGGCTCTATTTTAACCCATCAAGTTTACTTGTCAATGAAGAAATGCTGAAACCACAAAGCCAACCTGTTGCGTAATTTATGTACGTTCAAGATTGTGTTTCTGCTGTTTGGAAGCATTATTTACATGACAGATTTCTTCTGACAGGACAATGTAAAACATCCTATTAAAATCATAATAAATATGTGCAGCCTCCTGACAGGAATACCTGGTACATGTATCAACCTCGTTCACTCAGGTCATTCATTCACAGAATCCTTAATTTTCTGTTGATGTGATTTGCCACTTTGCTGTGAATAACCAACATGGCCATACTCCAGGATGACTCAGCTATGCCAGTATCAGCATGACAGTGGAAGAGCAGGTGGGACACACTGTCTGCTGACTCAGAGAGGCTGAAGGACATCTGCACACACACACACCTGCATGCACTGCCAAATCCTCACACACAGTTTCAAATTTAACAACTATTTGGTGTGTTGAAAATGTTTTGTGGAACCAATTTTCAAACCATATGGGGGTTCCCAGGTTAACCTATTGGACTTACCTGATTTGCAAGAGCTTACTTAGCCAATTACTCTCCTTTCATTTGAACCTTGCACATAACACACATGACCACTATTTCAACTTCAGGGAGGCCTGAAAAGCATAAACAAATGGTATTAAGGCTGAGCGTTTCCATCGATAGCACAGTACACAGAGGCTGCAGTCATTTCTAGCTATAATCAATAGCATGAGCCCGGTGTGAATGGCGGTGTGGTGACCACTGTAATTATATTCTTACACTGTGTGCACAAGACAGGAACACAATGATTGGACGAATTCACCAACCAACAAGAAATCAACACCCAGTATTAAATGACAATACTACTGCTCTACAGCACACCAGTCAATCATAGGGTTCACAAAGGAGCTTCCTACGCACACGCCATTGTTCTCCCCAGCTGTTTGTTACAACAAGTTATCTTTGTTCCTGTAACAACACAATTGCATTGTTTTTAGCAAACAAATATAATGGGGTTCTAAGCGACACAGAATGGAGTAAGCATTCTTTTAAAGCCATCGCTGTTAGAAACACAACCAATTATGGCATGCTTATGCGATAGAACATGAACACATAGTTACAGGAAGCCATATTACCATCTCCACAAATTGCCCCACGGGTTTCATCAGTTCCACCATCGTGCGCACACACCTCACACACATGCGCGCACACACACATACACACAAACACTATACTGTAGATACTAGAAGCTGGTAATGAGATTGATTTAGAGAAACACACAGAGAGAATGTTAGAGAATGTTTTACAGTTTTACGAGTAAGCAATCCCCTTAATCTTAGGCAATTGACAAGAGAAATGCTTGTTTCACAACAGAAATATAACATCTTTGTAAAACATTATTTGTCATCACCCATTGAATAAATACCATGAACTGTACGTACACTAGTTTTTCATGTTTTATTTCAAAGCCTTTATTTATTATGTCAGCACAAACGCATCAGCAAATAATCTCTTAGTTTTACACATTCATTAATGGTTCTATCCTTCCTGTTTGGCCCTGTCCGGGGGTGTCATCGAATGGGGCCACAGTGTCTCCTGACCCCTCCTGTCTCAGCCTCCAGCATTTATGCTGCAGTAGTTTATGTGTTGGGGGGCTAGGGTCAGTTTGTTATATCTGGAGTACTTCTCCTGTCTTATCTGGTGTCCTGTGAGAATTTAAGTATGCTCTCTCTAATTCTCTCTTTCTTTCTCTCTCTCGGAGGACCTGAGCCCTAGGACCATGCCTCAGGACTACCTGACATGATGACTCATTGCTGTCCCCAGTCCACCTGGCCGTGCTGCTGCTCCAGTTTCAACTGTTCTGCCGTGATTATTATTATTTGACCATGCTGGTCATTTATGAACATTTGAACATCTTGGCCATGTTCTGTTATAATCTCCACCCGGCACAGCCAGAAGAGGACTGGCCACCCCACATAGCCTGGTTCCTCTCTAGGTTTCTTCCTAGGTTTTGGCCTTTCTGGGGAGTTTTTCCTAGCCACCGTGTTTCTACACCTGCATTGCTTGCTGTTTGGGGTTTTAGGCTGGGTTTCTGTACAGCACTTTGAGATATCAGCTGATGTACGAAGGGCTATATAAATACATTTGATTTGATTTGATTAAAGGTACAGTAGAGTAAGTCTGGCACTAAGCTAGGAGGCAGAGTGAGGAGGAGTGGTTTGTTCGCTTTAGAGTCTAAACTTACAGCTCTATACCAGAGGACACCTCTGCTTTTGGGCGGTTCCTCCTAGTTGTGCAAACTGCAATTACGATTACCATCCAGGACAGTGCCACACAGAGCCCTATGCGACTGATTTGCAACTGATTGATGTTGTTGCTCCCTGAATGAGAGGGTTTTGGAGGACTTTGAACATCAATAGGTTGTTTTGGGGCAGTGATGCTTGTCCCGACAGGATCCATAGTACCACCTGAGACCTTAAAAGTGAGGTAGACAAATTAAGAGTTTATTTCCAAAATGCTACTTCCATCAATACATTGGTATTTTACCCCCAGAAATGATTGGTTATGTTTCAAGGATGCTTTATATCTGTCTCTGGTGTGGACACGGATATGTTGAGAACTCTCCAAGATGTGCTTCATCCCCTGTAAGGCATTGTCGGCTGCGTAGACTCCAATATCCTCAGCGCTGATGCTACAAACGTGTATAGAGCAGTAAGCCCCCACTCTCAGTCTCTCACTGCATTCATTTTCTCAATTTTGAAATACCTTCTCAATGGCAGTGTGAGACCCAGTTCTGCTGTAGAGCCAAACTGTAGAGGAGCAGTCAGAGTGCACCACATTGGCACACAGCAGACTGACATCATCCCCGACACTAGAGTACAGAGAGAAGGGAACCTCCACTGACACCTGGATAGACGACACAGGTATCTAACAAAAACATTCATTTTGAACACAATTAGTTGAAAAACGAGAATTACAACAAAGTCCGTATTTATGAATTAATGTAATTTATGTTCCAAGCCCCCTGCTCCCCACAACATGGGCTACAGTACTGGTCAAGAGAAGAGCAGTACTGATCATGAGATCCATCAGAAGTCCATGGTGTGTAACCACAACCGTTCTCTCTGTGTCCTGTGTTCTGTGTGTGCCGTAGTCCTGGTCTCTATATAAAACACCCTGATATCTATTAGTTTGAGGTTGATTGATTGGGAAATTATGTGACTTCCTCTTTTTTTTGACCAGCCCCGGGACGTCAGCCAACAATATTGCCTCTATGTATTTGTTCCCCCAGTAACAGTACAGTTCCTACGGATGATGAGTAGCAAATTCGGACTATTTGGAAATAATATATTTTATAAATTGACATGAAGGCTCTGTGAAGGCCAGTCAAGTTCTTCCACACCGATCTCGACAAAGCATTTCTGTATGGACCTTGCTTTATGCACAAGGGCATTGTCATGCTGAAACGGGAAAGGGCCTTTTACAAACTGTTGCTACAAAGTTAGAAGCATAGAATCGTCTAGAATGTCATTGTTTGCTGTAGTGTTAAGATTTCCCTTCACTGGAACTAAGGGGCCTAGCCTGAAACATGAAAAACATCCCAGACCATTATTATCTTCCACCAAACTCTACAGTTGGCACTATGCATTCTCCTGACATCCACCAAACCCAGATTCATCCGTCGGACTGCCAGATGGTGAAGCGTGATTCATCACTCCAGAGAACGCATTTCCACTGCTCCAATGACTCCAATGGCGGCGAACTTTACACCATTCCAGCCAATGCTTGGCATTGCACATGGTGATCTTAGGCTTGCTTGCAGATGCTCGGCCATGGAAACCCATTTCATGAAGCTCCCGACGAACAGTTCTTGTGCGGACGTTGCTTTCAGAGGCAGTTTGGAAATCCGTAGTGAGTGTTACAATCGAGGACAGATGTTTTTACGTGCTATAGCACTCAGTTGTCCCGTTCCGTGAGCTTGTGTGGTATTCAGAAAAGTATTCAGAACCTTTCCCTTTTTCCACATTTTGTTACGTTACAGTCTTATTATAAAATTGATTAAATCAACATTTTTCCTCATCAATCTACACACAATACCCCATAACGACAAAGCAAAAACAGAAATACCTTATTTACATAAGTATTCAGACCCTTTGCTATGAAACTCAAAATTGAGCTCAGGTGCATCCTGTTTCCTTTGATCATCCTTGAGATGTTTCTACAACTTGATTGGAGTCCACCTGTGGTAAATTCAATTAATTAGACATGATTTGGAAAGGCACATACAGTACCTGTCTATATACGGTCTCACAGCTGACCCTGCATGTCAGAGCAAAAACCAAGCCATGAGGTCGAAGGAATTGTCCTTACAGCTCACAGACAGGATTGTGTCGAGGCACAGATCTGCGGAAGAATACAAAAAAATGTCTGCAGCATTGAAGGTCCCCAAGAACACAGTCGCCTCCATCATTCTTAAATGGAAAAAGTTTGGAACAACCAAGATTCTTCCTAGAGCTGGCTGCCCAGTCAAACTGAGCAATCGGGGGAGAAGGGCCTTGGTCAGGGAGGTGACCAAGAACCCGATGGTCACTCTGACAGAGCTCCAGAGTTCCTCTGTGGAGATGGGTGACCCTTCCAGAAGGACAACCATCTGTGCAGCACTCCACCAATCAGGCTTTTATGGTAGAGTGGCCAGCCGGAAGCAACTCCTCAGTAAAATGCCCAAGAAAGCCTGCTTGGAGTTAGCCAAAAGGCACCTAAAGGACTCTCAGACCGTGGCTTCGTAAGAAGCATTTCAAGGTCCTGGTGTGGCCTAGCCAGTCTCCAGATCTCAACCCCATAGAAAATCTTTGGAGGGAGTTGAAAGTCTGTGTTGCCCAGCAACAGCCCCAAAACATCACTGTTCTAGAGGAGATCTGCATGGAGGAATGGGCCAAAATACCAGCAACAGTGTGTGAAAACCTTGTGACTTACAGAAAACGTTTGTCTGTCATAGTTGAAGTGTACCTATGATGAAAATTACAGGCCTCTCTCATCTTTTCAAGTGGGAGAACTTGTACAATTGGTGGCTGACTAAATACTTTTTTGCCCCACTGTAAATGTCAAGCTTTACGTCTGGAGGAAACCTGCCACCATCCCTACGGTGAAGCACGGTGGTGGCAGCATCATACTCTGGGGATATTTTTCAGTGGCAGGGACTGGGAGACTAGTCAGGATCGAGGGAAAGACAAACAGGAGCAAAGTACAAAGAGATCCTTGATGAAAACCTGCTCCATCGTGCTAAGGACCTTAGACTGGGACGAAGGTTTATCTTCCAACAGGACAACAACCCTAAGCTCACAGCCAAGACAACGCAGGAGTGGCATCGGGACAAGTCTGTGAATGTCTTTGAGTGGCCCATTCAGAGCCCGGACTTGAACGTGGTCGAGTATCTCTGGAGAGACCTGAAAATAGCTGTGCAGCGACGCTCCCCATCCAACCTGACAGAGCTTGAGTGGAGAAGAGAATTCACTGTATATAGTGTATTTGCCTCAAATACCCTGCGCTTTTGCACATTGATCTGGTGCTGGTACTCGTGGCTCCAGTCTTGTGTATTTTATTTTATTTCTCTTGTTACTATTTTAAACTCTGCATCGTTGGGAAGGGCTCGTAGGCAAGCATTTCATGGTAAAGTCTACACCAGTGGTATTCAGCGCGTGTGACAAATACAATTTGATTTGATTTGTGGGTCCAAGTCCTTAATTACCCTCAAATTAGTGTGTGTGAATACGTGTGTTTGTGTGTGTGTATGGTTCTTGAATTTGCATCAATATTCCAGTCATTTCTCTTTTGAGGTCATATTTCAGGAACCATCAGACCATAGTTTGATATGTAATCCAAACCGACCATATTTAGATAGCAGTTATTGTAAATATCAAGAGCGAAAGTAGTGTCACACCTCGGATGTAATTAACAGATACAATCTTGGTCAGCACAAAAAGGACAACACATGAGGTTATGGGTTGCTGACAATTATGGAAATGCCTTTTTGTTTAGTTTCTAACACTGCTAATCTAGCCACACCAATGAGTGAGGAGGAAGAGGAGAGAGATTCTGATTGTTTATTTCACTTGCTTTGGCACGTGTTTCCCATGCCAATAAAGCCCCTTTGAATTTATTTGACAAAGAGAGAGAGCTATGACATTGCATTTTTACTCATCATCAGAAATCTAGGTGCCTAAATTGTCAGGGGCCTTTCCCTGTCTGTGATCTTACTACTGTTGTTTTACTGTAGTAAGGCATTCTCCCTGCCTCTACCACTAATGACATGATTAGTATCAGGACATCCCCATACTACGTGTGGTATCAATATTAAAAGCCTACTTTTGAGATCTTCTGTGAATAAAGTGATGAGGAAGGGCAAAAAAGCATCTAACGATTCACTTTGGCGAATGGACTGGATCACTCGTAGATGTGCGAAGTGTTTTAAGAGCCACGTTACTAACAAAGGCTTTGGGAAATACCTCAGCTACTAATGATGATCTTAACGCTACGAAGGCTCTGGGAAACTAGGCCCTGAACACTATTTTCAGGGCACTCACAAGATACCTACTGTATTTGGAATTCTATGGATTAATGCATTTATGGCATTTTCTTTTGAGGTTGCCTTGCCTTACTTCTATGGAGTAGGTATTTAGGTAGAGACTTGAGTTAAATCTGCTGTTCCAAAATCATTAGGGCTAGAGAAAAGCAGTGAAATTAAGGACAGCCCAACTGTGGCACATGCAAATCAACATACTAATTGTCTTGTGTCTGTGACAACAATCTACACTATCTCTATACTATGATAATCTCAATTTGAGGTGCCATAAATTATTTACAACTTCACCTTTTGGCTCACACCTCTCTCTGTATCTGAGTGATTGGCAGTTATGTGAATATTGTATTGTATTGTGTTGTATATTGCATTGGTCATGCATTGCAGGTTAATCTTGGTTAACTCAGAACTGAAATCTTGCAGAAATTGGTTAGGTGCATGAATAAGTTCTGGGTCTATATGTAATAGAAATTGATAGTCCCCGTTTGCAAAGTCTCCACTTTTGCAAAAGGAAAGTCTTTCCCAGTACAACATAGCAGCAGCATATTGCTCCTGGGATATCGATGTTCCCAACTTTTCTGGATCTTTCAGTAAAATGGCAAACATTTGGTCTAGGAGTTTTCTACAATCCAACATGACAGGTAGAGTATGCCATGGGCAGTTCTCATAAAATCTTCTTCTTCTTCTTCCCCAATGTCTGCTTGACATATACAGTTTTTGGTAGGTGGTATCTCTTTATTGTCTCTTTGTTGTCTGTCTCATTTTCATCAGTGTGGTTTAAACATACTGTATCTACTACACTGAGAGTGCTGTTAGCGAGAGCTGATTTAGCTGTCTCATTCCTCTGCCTAGCCGGAGGGCAGGGCTTTTATGACAGATGTGATTTGCTGCAGCCAGTCTGATACAGACACAGACACACATGCACACACAATCTCTTTCTCTGTCATGATTATTCATATGTTGCATGTTTCGTCACAATATTGTTTTGCACATTCGTTTTAGGACTGATGCCCAACTAAGTGTTCTATTCAGTGCATTGTAAATTGAAGCGGATGAAGACGTAATCAAAAGTGCATTACAGTCACTGCACCTAATAGGTTACATTTGTACTTGCAATCATTAGTACCCGCTGGGCACACACTGGTTAAATCAACATTGTTTCCACTTCATTTTCAATGAAATTACGTTGAACCAAAGTGGAACAAATGTTGAATTGATGTCTGTGCCCAATGAGTAATTATCTTGTTGCTTCCTTTCTACTTTGAGGATTTAAATCAAAATCAAATTGTATTTGTTACATACACATGGTTAGCACATGTTAATGCGCGTGTAGCGAAATTCTTCTGCTTCTAGTTCTGACCATGCAGTAATATCTAACAAGTAATCTAACAATTTCACAACAACTACCTTATACACACAAGTGTAAAGGAATGAATAAGAATATGTACATAAAAATATATGGATGATCGATGGCCGAACGGATGGTATAGAGTACAGTATATACATATGAGATGAGTAATGTAGGGTATGTAAACATTATATAAAGTGGCATTGTTTAAAGTGGCTAGTGATTCATTTATTACATCCAAATTTTAATTATTAAAGTGGCTAGAGATTTGAGTCAGTATGTTGGCAGCAGCCACTCAGTGTTAGTGATGGCTGTTTTACAGTTCGATGGCCTTGAGATAGAAGCTGCACCTGTACTGACCTCGCCTTCTGTATTATAGCTTGGAGAACAGGCAGTGGCTCGCTCGGGTGGTTGTTGTCCTTGATGATCTTTTTGAACTTCCTGTGTCATCCATCGGTTGGTGTAGGTGTCCTGGAGGGAAGGTAGTTTGCCCCCAGTAATGCGTTGTGCAGACCTCACTACCTTCTGGAGTGCCTTACGGTTGAGGGCGGAGCAGTTTCCGTACCAGGCGGTGATACAGCCCGACAGTTTGTGAGTGTTTTTGGTGACAAGCCAAATTTCTTCAGCCTCCTGAGGTTGCTGCGCCTTCTTCACCACTCTGTCTGTGTGGGTGGACCATTTCAGTTTGTCTGTGATGTATATGCCGAGGAACTTAAAACTTTCCACCTTCTCCACTACTGTCCCGTCGATGTGGATAGGGGGCTGCTCCCTCTGCTGTTTCCTGAAGTCCACAATCATCTCTTTTGTTTTGTTGACATGGAGTGTGAGGATATTTTCCTGACACCACACTCCGAGGGCCCTCATCTCCTCCCTGTAAGCCATCTCGTCATTGTTGGTAATCAAGCCTACCACTGTAGTGTCGTCTCTAACTTGATGAAGTTTCGGTCATGTTTCCGGTCGCCTTGCCTTGATTAAAAGCAGTGGTTCGCGCTTTCAGTTTCACGCGGATGCTGCCATCAATCCACGGTTTCTGGTTGGGGAAGGTTTTAATAGTCACCGATGCACATGCCAGTAAACTCGCTCACCGAATCAGCGTATTCATCAATGCTACTGTCCGACGCTATGTGGAACATATTCTAGTCTACGTGATCAAAGCAATTTTGTTGCGTTGAATCCAAATTGGTCGGACCAGCATTGAACAGACCTGAGCACGGGCATATCCTGTTTTAGTTTCTGTCTACAGGCTGGGAGCAACAGAATGAAGTCGTGGTCAGATTTTCCGAATGGGGGGCGGAGGAGGACTTTGTATGCGTCGCGGAAGTTAGAGTAACAATGATCCAGGGTTTTGCCAGCCCGGGTAGCGCATTTGATATGCTGATAAAATTTAGGGAGCCTTGTTTTCAGATTAGCTTTGTTAAAATCCCCAGCTACAATAAATATGTGGTTTCCAGTTTACATAGAGTCCAAGGAAATTCTTTCAGGGACGTCGATGCGTCTGCTTGGAGGAATATACACGACTGTGATTATAATCGAAGAATTCTCTTGGTAGATAATCCGGTCGGCATTTGATTGTAAAGAATTCTAGGTCAGGTGAACAAAAGGACTTGAGTTCCTGTATGTTGTTATGATCACACCGCGTCTCGTTAATCATAAGGAATACACCCCCGCCCTTCTTCTTACCAGGGAGATGTTTGTTTCTGTCGGCGCAATACGTGAAGAGAGCAGGTGGCTGTACCGACTCTGATAACGTATACCGAGTGAGCCATGTTTCCGTGAAACAAAGAACGTTACAATCTCTGATGTCTCTCTGGAGGGCAACCCTTGCTTGGATTTCGTCTACCTTGTTGCCAAGAGACTGGACATTGGCGAGTAGTATACTCGGGAGCGGTGCGCGATGTGCCCCTCTACGGAGTCTGACCAGAAGAACGCGCCGTCTGCGGCGCCATTGTTTTGGGTCGCCGGCTGGGATCCGATCCATTGTCCTGGGTGGTGGACCAAACAGAGGATCCGCTTCGGGAAAGTCGTATTCCTGGTTATAATGTTGGTAAGTTGACGTTGCTCTTATGTCCAATAGTTCCTCCCGGCTGTATGTAATAAAACTTAAGATTTCATGGGGTAACAATGTAGAAATAATATATTAAAAAAACAAAATACTGCATAGTTTCCTAGGAACGCAAAGCGAGGTTGTCACGTTGACCTTTATTTCCTTTGTTTTGTCATTATTTAGTATGGTCAGGGCGTGAGTTGGGGTGGACAGTCTATGTTTTTTTTCTATGATTTGGGTATTTCTATGTTTCGGCCTAGTATGGTTCTCAATCAGAGGCAGGTGTCATTAGTTGTCTTTGATTGAGAATCATACTTAGGTAGCCTGGGTTTCACTGTGTGTTTGTGGGTGATTGTTCCTGTCTCTGTGTTTGCACCAGATAGGGCTGTTTTGGGTTTTCACAGTTCTTGTTTTTGTTAGTTTGTTCATGTGAAGTGCTTTATTAATTAAACATGAATCAAAATAACCACGCTGCGCTTTGGTCCTCCTCTTCTTCAAGTCAAGAAAACCGTTACAGAATCACCCACCACAACAGGACCAAGCAGCGTGGTAACGGTCAACAGCAACAGCGGCGCAAAGAGGAATGGACATGGGACGATGTATTGGACGGCAAGGGTTGCTACACATGGGAGGAGATCCTGGTGGGAAAGGATCGCCTTCCATGGGAACATGTGGAGGCAGCTAGGAGAGCAGAGGCAGCCGGAGAGAGGAGCCGGCGATATGAGGGAACACGGCTGGCAAGGAATCCCGAGAGCAGCCCCAAAAATGTATTGGGGGTGGCACACAGGAACTATGGCGAAGCCAGGTAGGAGACCTGAGCCAACTTCCTTTGCTTACCTGGGGGCGAGAGAGACCGGGCAGGCACCGTGTTATGCTGTGAAGTGCACGGTGTCCCCAGTGCGGCTCCGCGTATCGGCTGGGCTAGAGTGGGCATCGAGCCAAGTGCCATGAAGCCGGCTCTACGCATCTGGTCTCCAGTGCGTCTCCTTGGGCCGGCTTACATGGCACCAGCCTTGCGCACGGTGTCCCCGGTTCGCCTGCATAGCCCAGTGCGGGCTATTCCACCTCGCCGCACTGGCAGGGCGACCGGGACCATTCAACCGGGTAAGGTTGGGCAGGCTCGGTGCTCAAGAACTCCAGTGCGCCTGCACGGTCCGGTCTATGCGGTACCACCTCCACGCACCATCCCTCCGGTGGCAGCCCCCTGCACCAGGCAGTCTCTCCGTCTCATCCTTACAGGTGCTCCCGCCTGTCCAGCGTTGCCGGAGCCTTCCTCCTCTCCAGCGCTGCCGGAGTCTCCCGCCTGTTCGGCGCTGCCAGAGCTCCCGCCCCTCAGTCCAGAGGCGCCAGAGCTCCTTAGTCCAGCGCTGCCAGAGCCTTCCTCTCCAGCGTTGCCGGAGCCGCCCGTCTGCCCAGCGACGCCTGAGCCGCCCGTCTGCCCAGCGCCGCCAGTCTGCCCAAAGCCGCCAGTCAGCCAGGGGCCGCCAGGGCCCCCAGTCAGCCAGGGGCCGCCAGGGCCCCCAGTCAGCCAGGGGCCGCCAGTGCCCCCAGTCAGCCAGGGGCCGCCAGTCAGCCTGGGGCCGCCAGTGCCGCCAGTCAGCCAGGGGCCGCCAGTGCCGCCAGTCAGCCAGGGGCCGCCAGTGCCCCTAGTCAGCCAGGGGCCGCCAGTGCCCACCCAGACCCTCCCCTATAGGTTAAGGTTTTGCGGCCGGAGTTTTTACGGTTCTTGTTTTTGTTAGTTTGTTCATGTGAAGTGCTTTATTAAACATGAATCAAAATAACCACGCTGCGCTTTGGACCGCCTCTCCTTCAAGTCAAGAAAACCGTTACAGAGGTGGACATCTCTGTCGGTGTCGGAAGTTGACTGGTATCTGTGCTCACTCAAAATATTTTTTTCGTATTTTACCCTTTTTTCCTCACTAATTTCAATCTTGTCTCATCACCTCAACTCCCCAATGGGCTCGGAAGGTGACGGTCGGGTCATGCGTCCTCTAAAACATGACAGCCAAACTGCGCTTCTTAACACCAGCCCGCTTATGCCAAACTGCATCAATGTGTTGGAGGAAACACTGTTGAAGTCAGCCTGCAGGAGCCCAGCCCACCACAAAGAGTCACCAGAGTGCGATGAGCCAAGTAAAGCACCCCCAGCCAAACTCTCCCGCAACCCGGACGACACTGGGCCAATTGTGTGCCGTCCTATGGGACTCCCGATCACGGTCAGTTGTGAAACAACCTGGGATCAAACCCGGGTCTGTAGTGACGCCTCCAGCACTGCGATGCACTGCCTTATAACACTGCGCCACTCGGGAGGAACCAAAAGCAGCTATTCTGATGTGACTCTGCCAGAATGGAAACAGAAAGTGTGAAAACCACTCAATGGGTACTACAGACCCTGACCATCTGAGACACCCCTCTACTTGCTGAGAAGTGATGACACTAAAGTCTACTAGCCGCCACCGATCCCTTTTTCCTTTTCTGTGTGTTTGGTCTTATTGGTTGCACCTGTCTTTTATTTTGTTTCTTGATTCATGTCTATTTAAGCCAGTTAGGCCCGCCTATTTTTGTGCGGGATTGTTTTCTGTTAGTCAGGGTGTGCGTGTTTGTGTTCCTGTCTGTTTGTGCCCTGTGTTGGGTCGGACAATTTTTCTGTTGATTGCCTGTTATTTTGGGCATTCGTTTGGAAATCAAAATAAAGTCAATTTCTCCAGTATCCTCTGCTCTCTGCATTTGACTCTGCACCCACCACTCCAGGTGATTGTGACAGATAGGATGAAAATGTCAGTGAAGTCACTTGCAAGTTGGTCAGCCAATGCTCGGAATACACGCCCTGGTGATCCATCTGGCCCTGCGGCCTTGTGAATGTTGACCAGTTTAAAGGTCTTACTGACATCGGCTACGGAGAGCGTGATCACACAGTCGTCCGGAACAGCTGATGCTCTTGTGCATGCCTCAGTGTTGCTTGCCTCGAAGTGAGCCTAATTTAGCTCCTCGTGTCACTGGGCTGCTTGTGGCTGTGCTTTCCTTTGTAGTCTGTAATAGTTTGCAAGCCCTGCCACATCCAACGAGTGTCAGAGCCAGTGTAGTACGATTCGATCTTAGTCCTGTATTGACGCTTTGCCTGTTTGATGGTTCATCAGAGGGCATAGCGGGATTTCTTATTAGCTTCCTGGGTCTCGCTCCTTGAAAGCGGCAGCTCTACCCTTTAGCTCAGTGCGGATGTTGCCTGTAATCCATTGCTTCTGGTTGGGGTATGTACTGTATGTACATTCACTGTGGGTATGACATCATCGATCCACTTATTGATGAAGCCAGTGACTGATGTGGTGTACTCCTCAATGACATTGGAAGAATCCCAGAAAAAAATCCAGTCTGTGCTAGCAAAACAGTCCTGTAGCTTAGCATCTGCTTCATCTGACCAGTCTTTTTATTGACCGAGTCACTGGTGCTTCCTGCTTTAGTTTTTTCTTGTAAGCAGGAATCAGGGTGGTCAGATTTGTCAAATGGAGGGCAAGGGAGAGCTTTGTATGCGTCTCTGCGTGTGGAGTAAAGGTGGTCTATAGTTTTTTCCCTATGTTTGCACATGTAACATACTGGTAGAAATGAGGTAAATCGGATTTAAGTTAACATTCAGTAGATCCCAGCTAGCTAACTGCACGCTATTATAACAGCAAATTGACAGGATTTGAATATACAACATCACCACCAAGTTGTTGTAATAAACGATTGAACTTATGAATAGCTCATTCCAACTTGGTTGATGAACGCTCATCACCCACTCAGATGCAGTCGCTGGAGCCAAAGCAATAATACATCATGGCTGCCCTGTCAAGAAGATTTCATACTCTTACAACTTATGTAAAATCCATGTAACATGTTAGCTAAGTAGCTAGTAGTTATTGGCTACATTGGCTGTAACGTTAGTAATTTAACCAGCTAACTTATCTAGTAAGCTAGCTACCTTTTAGCTACGCTAGCTACCGCTGCTAGCTGTACTATAGATAACTAGCTAGTTAGCTGGGTTAGTTTGTTGACAAAATTAGCTCATAAGACTGCTTCTTACTTTGTTGCGGAGTTGCATTTGCAAGGATGTGGCTGTGAGGTGTTCATGAGTAATGCAACTATTTACATGGCCTGGTGTTGCGAGTAGAAAGTCCTAGAGTTGTTCATTGTTAGCTAGCTCCAGAACAAAATACCACCATCAGAGATACTGGAATATAATGAATATGTCACTGGTATTTATAACTAACTAGCTCCTAGTTAGTTATAAACTAATTGCAATATTCCCTGCCCAAAGTCATGGCGGTAGTGGACCCTATGCATTATCTTTTACTGCAGACAGCAAAACACACTTTTACTGTGTGGAAGACTATTGGTCTGCTGGATGATGGAACAATAAGAAATATTCAGCTTAAACTTGATGCACTGAAAACAGGTGCAGACATAGGCCTACCTGCTACAATCTCATTACGATGTTCTCATTTCAATGCACAAGAATGGAAAATTGTGTTTACTCCATATTTTCTCTGAAGGGACTTGTGGTGGAGGCCCATCCTGATTGCTGGACCCATTTTGTCAAAGATGTATCAAAATTGATCAAGTTGGAGAGGCTCATCAACACTTTATACAACAGTTCTGTGAGCGATTTGTAAGTGGTATGGAAAACAACATTGCACACCAAATATGCACCTCCATAGCCACACAAATGTGGTTTTGACCATGGTCCAGTATATGGTTTCTGGTGCTTTCCATTTGAACAAGCTGATGATTTCATACATATGGTTTCTGCGTGCAGTTAATGAGAAAGGTTTTAACTGCCCAAGAGGTTATTAAGAGCATGGTCTGGCCAACTGACTTTGAAATATGAGACATTTGTTTGTGGGTCATGAGCAATGTTCCCTTTAAGCTGTGTGTGTGCAGGCATGCAGTAGCCTCAAGACTACCGTGCAACTCCCCCAGGAAGAAATATCAACCCATGGAGAGAAGCACGAGATTGAACTTCACTCAGCTTTGTAAAGTTTTCACTGTTAGTTAACACTCTCAACGTTTCCCTTTACTGTGGCAATTATGATCGAATCAATGCAATATTAGCAATTTTCAATGCAACATTCAGACACAAAATTAACTATGCAAGACTTAGTATGCAAAACTAACTAACTATGCCAGAGATTTTGTCGTAGGCAGAACACATCGGAGTAGATAGACACAGGACTCAGCCCTACTCTATACAGACCGGTGCAGCACAAAAAATCATAGCTGCAGTAGACCTATATGAAAATACACATTGCCATATATGGATCTGTGCCATTTACTTTGAACTGGAATGTATTTACAGCATGAACAGTTATGAGTAGATGCGCTTGTTTTGAGACCAAAGTGAGAGCTGCATGTAGCTACGTGTGCACATTTAGTTCATATTCATTCATGTAGTTTGTGAGTTATTAGCTCAGTTATAGATAATTTGTAGTCAACAATGGGGGAGGGATTGCTTCCCACAAGAGCACAAAATGTGAGCATTCCTAGACATCTTTGAAAAGCAAGTCAGGTAAAAAGCGTTTTTTTTTTCTTAAAGGGGCAGTGTTCTATTTTATTAACTAAGTAGCCAATAGGCAAAGCGTAGCATTATTTGTCTGATTCTCTAATAATAATAATAGTATGGGAATAATAATGCATTTAATTTTTTAAAAGTGGTTTCATGCTTCAAACAACAAGAAAATGTTCAGTCACCTCCTTGTCTGAAGGACAAGTGGATAAACAGGTTTTTAAGGATCGTCGTCCCGTCAACGGTACAGTTGTCAATCATGCAGCACGTTATGTCAAGATCACAGATTTGAGAGAAACAACAAATGTCGGTACATATAAGTGTCTAATATGGGCTGAAAGCTTAAATTCTTGTTAATATAACTGCACTGTCCAATTTACAGTAGCTATTACTGGGAAAAAATGCCATGCTTGTATTTGAGGAGAACTCCTAACCACACAGTTTTTTTTCACCGCGACAGATTTTACAAATTCAACTCTGAAGGTGAAATGTATACTTACTTTCTGAAGTCTTGCTTTGCTTTATCATCCAAAGGGTCCCAGAGATGACATTAAGTGTTGGTTTGTTAGATAGAGTCCTCTTTCATATCCTAAAAACGTCCATATAGCATGCACAATCGATTTTGTATTTCCACTTGTTCAATTTGCAAAGAAAGGAATCTGTGAAAATCTCACCCTAAATGTTGTTTCAATGAGTCAAATCACGTTCCCATTCCTCAAAGATCCTAGAAGGTATCAAGACTTCACTATTTCATTAGGGGTGTAGTATATCCTAAAGAACACCATATTTGGTCAGAGAGCGACGCCTTCATGGCGCGCCGATGACGCGGGCGGCCATAACTTGAATGACTGTATCTTTGTCAAATAAGCACCAATCTGGGTCAAACAAAGCTAGCTAGATAGCCAATGAGCTGGGCTTTACGGGAGTATCATGGAGTATAACGGGAGTATAGCCATGTATATGTCATCAAATGTAGCTACTAACCTTGTACGACAGCATGTCCTTTCATTTTGGACAAAAACTCTAAGGATATTCAGAGTTATGAAGTTATGAAAACTGGTTGTTTTGCTAATGTTGATATTATATTATGGCTACTAATACTTGGAAAGCTAAATCAAAGTTCAAGTATACAGATTTGACATTCTTGCAGAAAAATGGAATATGAATGTCTCCTTCACAATTTGCCCAAATGTACCTGGGGACTTCACACTAAAGTCTTGAGGTTCAGTCATACTTCAAGAAAATTTGCACATACACTATCGGAATTACAACCAGAGTGATGGCTATAACTGTGACCTTTCTCTTGCAATTCAAAGATTGTGCTAAAAAAACACCTGTTGGTTTTTTCTTTGTATTTTCTTCTACCATGTCTATTGTGTTATATTATCCCACATTCAATTCACATTTACACAAACTTAAATGTGTTTCCTTTCAAATGGTACCAAGAATATGCATATCTTTGCTTCAAGGCTTGAGCTACAGGCAGTTAGATTTGGATATGTCCTTTAGGTGAACATTGAAAAAAAGGGTGCTATCCCTAAGAATTTTTAAATGTCAAGCCCTGCATGTTTTTTTTTTTACAAAAGTCTCATGGAATGTAGTGTCTACATTGTACATCACACATTTGCTGATACTGTAGGCTGAATGATAGAACAGCTATTTCCATGTTAAAATGTTATGGGATGCATTTTCTCCATTGATTTTGATGGTAGGCCACTCTGGTAGCCACAGTAGCCAACTTGGTCACTGTTAAAACTGTATCTTAAATTGGGTACAGCCTCAGTGTTCACAGTAAACACACTGGAAGTTGCACAGAATTTTCACAGCTTTCAAGCTTGGACTCAGCAGACCTGAAATTTGCTCTTTGCTGAAAATAATTAGAGGGAACATTGTTCATGAGAGAGATGACATACATGTAGGTCCTGATCCAAGTACTTACATGTAATTGATCAGAGTGAGAATAAGGATCTTACCGGTGTTGAATTTGCAATGTGGTGAGTTCAGGCATTATTTGTCTGTCCCTTAAACAGCTGTTTGTTTTAACAAGCCAAGATAGGTAGGATCTGTGTAGTGTCTTCAAATTAAAGTATCCAAACAAGGAGATCTCCATTGTTCAGCTGACAGGACAGCATAATAACATTGACATGCTTGGAGAGATTATAATCACAGATGAGAGTAGAAGTTTTCATTCATCATGTGTACAGACGGGTGGGCTTACCACGCATTCAACCAGATGCAAAGCTTACTCCAGGCATAGTAACAGTACTGTTCTCTTGTGATATGCTTGTTGGTCCAGCACACACACATTTCTCATGTCATGGCTCATGTTTCTACACCTGCATTGCTTGCTGTTTGGGGTTTTAGGCTGGGTTTCTGTACAGCACTTTGAGATATCAGCTGATGTGCGAAGGGCTATATAAATACATTTGATTTGATTTGAAATGTGATTTGATGTAAATTGGTTCCAGAAACACCCAAATCTATATCACTTCAAGCTCCTTGTTAAGGTTTGGGGCAAGGCATTGGAATCTGTATCAGGGGCACAGTTTATTCCAGTTTGAGTTGAAGTTTGATTTGATATTGGATCTTGAACTGATGAAATTACAATAGTATGCATATAGATTCTAATAGACTAATTAGTTATCATTCATATTCAGACTTCTAAAATACATTAACTAATTCCAAAGACTAGGCTACTATGCACAGCTTTGCAAAAGATTGCTTCTTAACTGATTGGGATGAATGAGAACAATGACCAAGGTGTTTGGCGCTATTAGCATGTGTGAAAATCGATGTCCTTCCAGAGCTGATGACTCGGACTGGTGAAGTTCACAGAAATTCCAAATTTGTGACTGTTGAGATCTGTTTTATTGTGACTTGTCAAATCATAGCTTTTACTTGTCATGATTAAAGATATTTGTTTATACATCTAATCACGTGGGAACAGGCCATTTTACACAGTGAGTGACTTGGAAACACGATGGCATTTCAAAAGGAGGCAAATAATATGTAGAAAACCGTTTGCAATCATTGTGATGTCGCCAGACCGACTTTAGATGCAGTATAGCTAAGATTGATGGGACAGCACTGAATTGTAGTTTACAAACTTTGCTAGCTATGGCAACATTACCATCTCTCTAAAGTAAATTTGATGACATAATATGGCATAGTTGTTTCGTACTATTTATTTTCCTATTTTAGCCATGTCATCATATTTCCAAACAACTACAGTGTAATTTAGTCTAAATAGTCAGTAGCCCCCGTTCAGAATGACTGGGCATCAACCTACTTTTGTGCATCAACACAGCTGCTGGATCTGTAAAACGTTGATAACAATGGCAACGACGTGACCAAGTGATGGAGGTGCAACTCATGAATAGTCACAGCTAGGCAGTTGTGGTTTCGACTTTGCCTTAAATCCTACGCTGTGATATAAACATGATTTTGTCTCAACCTCTTTTGTCACTGCTTTATGATGGTACAAAACCTTATTCAAGAAATTAGTTCCAGTTAAAATGTTCAACACTGTTACCTCAGTTGTCTGTGTTTTGCTGAGGCTGACAGTGTTAGAGGCCTTTCTTTTGCCCGAGTAAGTGCTTGGTGAACTGGAGTTCAGTAGTATTTGACTGGATCTTCTCGTTAGATGTCTGCTGTGAGCTAATTAATGACTCTTGTTACAGTATTTGTGTTAGATGAAATCACATGAATAAAACATTATTTCAACAAGCTGAAGGTCGCACTGACTTTTACAACAACAATTTTCCTCTCTTCCGTTTGCCACTAAGAAAGGGGAGCACTACACAGCTATTTCCATTGTATTGATATTATGACACCCTCATTCTGTCAGAGGTTTATGTAAAAAGCCAATCTTTACCATTTCTTCTCAGTCTCCAATGTTATAGTCAGTGTGATAAGGAGGCAACGACACAGTCATAGCTAGTGATCTTATAGGTTACCAATACATGACCCTATGATTTCCATTTTTGTCAGGGAGATACTGTACTGTGTGAATTCTAAACTGTGCATTAGACATGTGCAAATGAGATCAATCTAACAGAATATAATGTTATATCTGGAGGTCACAAGACTGACGTTAGCTCTGTAAGATCATTCCCATTTAACTTGATGTCTGCAATCAGCCAGCTGGAGTGTGGCAGATTGCATTCGTCTGGCGTACCCCTGCAAATGTCCACCAGTCAAATGTATTCAGATCATTGATGTACTGGTGTCACATCAATGTTGAGGTGGTTGGTTCACCCTGGGAGATAAGGTTGAGACACGGCGAGCGGGAGTTCAGTGCGAAAGGGTGAGGAAGAAAGAAGGAGACACCAGTATAGTATGTTGACAACTTGTGCTGTCCAAAGGGTGTGGATAGTACTTGTGTGTTCCTGTATGTTCCTCAAGAACATTGCCGTAAGCACTTTGTCTTTAGGGGACCCACTGACTGCCAAATATGATACAGTGCCTTCAGAAAGTATTTACACTCCTTGTCTTAACTCACTAAGTATTCAACCATTTTGTTTGGCAAGCCTAAATAAGTTCAGGAGTAAATATGTGCATGCAATAGTGTTTAACATGATTATTAAATGACTACCCAATATCTGTACCCCACTATTACAATTATCTGTAAGGTTTTTATTTTTATTTAACTAGGCAAGTCAGAAAGAACAAATTCTTATTTACAATGACGGTCTACCCGGCCAAACCCAGACGATGTGGGCCAATTGTGCGCCACCCTATGGGACTCCCAATCATGGCCGGATGTGATACAGCCTGGAATCGAACCATTCTTCAAAACAACATGGAACATGGAGTTTTCAAAATAGAAGCCACTTTCTGGTTTGATTTTTCTCAGGGTTTCGCCTGCAATATTAGTTATACTCACAGACAATATTTTGACAGTTTTGGAAACTTTAGAGTGTTTTCTATCCCAATCTGTCAATTATAAGCATATTCTAGCATCTGGTCCTCAGATATAGGCGTTTGGGAACGTTATTTTTCCAAACATAAAAATAGTGCCCCCTAGCTTCAAGAGGTTAAAAACAACCTGAGGATTGATTATAAAACATTACGGATATTATTTGGAATTTGTCTGTGTTGTCGTGACCGCTCTTTCCTGTGGATTTCTGAACATAATACACCAAATAAACTGAGGTATTTTGGATATAAAAATTATCTTTATGGAACAAAAGGAACATTTGTTGTGTAACTGGGATTCTCGTGAGTGAAAACATCCGAAGATCAAAGGTAAACTATTAATTTGATTGCTTTTCTGCTTTTCGTGACCAAGCTACCTGATGCTAAGTGTACCTAATGTTATGTCATGCGATCGATAAATTTACACAAACACTTGGATTGCTTTCGCCCCCCCCCCCACCCCCTTAAAAGATTTAGATGCACTATTGTAAAGTGGCTGCTCCACTGGATGTCATAAGGTGAATGCACCAACTTGTAAGTCGCTCTGGATAAGAGCGTCTGCTAAATGACTTAAATGTAAAGCATAATTTCAAAATCTGAGACGACAGGTGGATTAACAAAAGGCTAAACTGTGTTTTGCAATATTGCACTTGTAATTTCATGAATATGAATATTTTTAGTAATATTATTTGACTGAGGCGCTACGCTATTCAGCGGTTGCTGATGACAATTATCCCGCTTAAGGGATGGGTAGCGTCAAGAAGATAAATCGACTTGAAAATCTATGTATGTCAAGAGTTGAAAATGAAAATCTAGCAATTATCAACAACCAACTTGACAAGAAGAATTGTAAAAATAATAAAATGGGCAAATATTGTACAATCCAGGTGTGCAAAGCTCCTAGAAACTTAACCAGAAAGACTCACAGCTATAATCATCGCCAAAAGTGATTCTGTATTGACTTAGGGGGTTGAATACTTATCTAATCAAGATATTGTCACGAATATTACCGAAGGTGACTCCCCTTCTTGTTCGGGTGGCGCTCGGCGGTCGTCGTCGCCGGTCTACTAGCTATCACCGATCCGTTGTTCTGTGTACCTTTGGTTTTGTCTGACATCGAGGGGTCCCCGGCGTACACGATACGAGATATTCTGGGCTCGATACGCCGGGTGAGGGGCTTGCAGTACCTCGTTGACTGGGAGGGGTACGGTCCGGAGGAGAGGTGCTGGGTTCCGGTGAGGGATATTCTAGATCCATCTATGTTGAGAGAGTTCCATCGCCTCCGTATGGATCGCCCGGCACCTCGGCCCCCGGGTCGTCCCCGAGGCCAGCGTCGGCGCACTGCGGGAGCTGCGCGTCAGGGGGGGGGGTGGTACTGTCACGAATATTACCGAAGGTGACTCCCCTTCTTGTTCGGGTGGCGCTCGGCGGTCGTCGTCGCCGGTCTACTAGCTATCACTGATCCGTTGTTCTGTGTTCCTTTGGTTTTGTCTGATTGGTATCACCTGTTTCTTGTTTGGTTGTTAGGGTGGGGTTATATAAGTTTGTTCAGCCCGCTTCTGTTTCGTGCGGGCTTGTTCGTCTGTTCTGTGTTTGAGTGTACAGTGCTTTGCGAAAGTATTCGGCCCCCTTGAACTTTCGACCTTTTGCCACATTTCAGGCTTCAAACATAAAGATATAAAACTGTATTTTTTTGTGAAGAATCAACAACAAGTGGGACACAATCATGAAGTGGAATGACATTTATTGGATATTTCAAACTTTTTTAACAAATCAAAAACTGAAAAATTGGGCGTGCAAAATTATTCAGCCCCTTTACTTTCAGTGCAGCAAACTCTCTCCAGAAGTTCAGTGAGGATCTCTGAATGATCTAATGTTGACCTAAATGACTAATGATGATAAATACAATCCACCTGTGTGTAATCAAGTCTCCGTATAAATGCACCTGCACTGTGATAGTCTCAGAGGTCCGTTAAAAGCGCAGAGAGCATCATGAAGAACAAGGAACACACCAGGCAGGTCCGAGATACTGTTGTGAAGAAGTTTAAAGCCGGATTTGGATACAAAAAGATTTCCCAAGCTTTAAACATCCCAAGGAGCACTGTGCAAGCGATAATATTGAAATGGAAGGAGTATCAGACACTGCAAATCTACCAAGACCTGGCCGTCCCTCTAAACTTTCAGCTCATACAAGGAGAAGACTGATCAGAGATGCAGCCAAGAGGCCCATGACACTCTGGATGAACTGCAGAGATCTACAGCTGAGGTGGGAGACTCTGTCCATAGGACAACAATCAGTCGTATATTGCACAAATCTGGCCTTTATGGAAGAGTGGCAAGAAGAAAGCCATTTCTTAAAGATATCCATAAAAAGTGTTGTTTAAAGTTTGCCACAAGCCACCTGGGAGACACACCAAACATGTGGAAGAAGGTGCTCTGGTCAGATGAAACCAAAATTGAACTTTTTGGCAACAATGCAAAACGTTATGTTTGGCGTAAAAGCAACACAGGTCATCACCCTGAACACACCATCCCCACTGTCAAACATGGTGGTGGCAGCATCATGGTTTGGGCCTGCTTTTCTTCAGCAGGGACAGGGAAGATGGTTAAAATTGATGGGAAGATGGATGGAGCCAAATACAGGACCATTCTGGAAGAAAACCTGATGGAGTCTGCAAAAGACCTGAGACTGGGACGGAGATTTGTCTTCCAATAAGACAATGATCCAAAACATAAAGCAAAATCTACAATGGAATGGTTCAAAAATAAACATATCCAGGTGTTAGAATGGCCAAGTCAAAGTCCAGACCTGAATCCAATCGAGAATCTGTGGAAAGAACTGAAAACTGCTGTTCACAAATGCTCTCCATCCAACCTCACTGAGCTCGAGCTGTTTTGCAAGCAGGAATGGGAAAAAAATTCAGTCTCTCGATGTGCAAAACTGATAGAGACATACCCCAAGCGACTTACAGCTGTAATCGCAGCAAAAGGTGGCGCTACAAAGTATTAACTTAAGGGGGCTGAATAATTTTGCACGCCCAATTTTTCAGTTTTTGATTTGTTAAAAAAGTTTGAAATATCCAATAAATGTCGTTCCACTTCATGATTGTGTCCCACTTGTTGTTGATTCTTCACAAAAAAATACAGTTTTATATCTTTATGTTTGAAGCCTGAAATGTGGCAAAAGGTCGCAAAGTTCAAGGGGGCCGAATACTTTCGCAAGGCACTGTATTTTGTTTGTGTTTTCGGGTTTCGCGCTGTCCTTTATTATTTCTGATCATTTGTTTTCCTACTTTTGTTCATGTTATTATTCCTGGACATTAAAGCGTGTTTTTCCCATATCTTTTGCTCTCTGCGCCTGACTCCACACCTCTTCACTCATTTACCGTAACAGATATATATATATTTTGCATTTTTCTTCCACTTTGACAAGAGTATTTTGTGTAGATCGTTAACAAAAAATCAGACAAAATGTGAAAAAAGTCAAGGGGTGTGATTGAATACTTTCCGAAGGCACTGTAAATACTGACACAAAATGATTGTGGTTTTTAGTTAATATTTCAAGTTCACATAGATCGAGCAATGATTGTTTCTCTATGCAGCTAGCTATCTGTGAATCACCATCGCCAGTAAAGTTGAATGCTTGTCAACACTCTTCTTCAATACACTGACAGACATGACAGGAAGGATGACCTTGACAAGTCTTCAAATCAAAGTTTGCTATAAACATACAGATTTAAAGTAATTCTCATGCTAGGGTCTATTTTTCTCCTCTTCCTATCTGACTGACATTCCCAAAGTAAACTGCCTGTTACTCAGGCCCAGAAACCAGGATATGCATATAATTGGTACCATTGGATAGAAAACACTTCGAAGTTTGTAGAAATGTTAAAAGAATGTATGAGACTATAACACAATTGACATGGTAGGAGAAAATCCAAAGAAAAACCAAACAGATTTTTATTTATTTTTATAGCTATGTGTCCTATGCAATTCCAACTCCCAGATTGCAATTCCTATAGCTTCCACTAGATGTCAACAGTCTTTGTTCAAGGTTTCAGGCTTGTTTTTTCCCAAACAAGGAAGAAATTAGAGTTTTGGTACTGGGAGTCAGAATTGGAAATCCGTGTGTAAAAATAAGTTTGATGTGTGGCGCCGTTCTAAAACAATCGCATTGTAAATTGGACAATGCAGTCAGATTAACAAGATTTTAAGCTTTTAACCAATATAAGATACTTGTATGTACCTAGATGTTTAATATCCATAATTCTTACGATTCTTTATTTGAATTGCGCGCCCTCCAATTTCACTGGAATTTGTCAACAGGTGTCCCGCTGGCGCCTTGCCCTAAGAAGTTTTTAAAGCATCTTAAGATTACAGCTTGATCGCTCCGACTACACGTAACATAGTAGCTTTGTGTCCCTCCAATTCGTATGATATGTTACATTTGGTATGGTTACTTAAGACAGAAACAAAAGAATGGAGGTTGGTCGGGGAGGATGCATGGATGGGCATATAACGTGAAAGTCAAGCAACTCAAAGGTTTTGTGTTCAAATCACATTGAGGACAAATTTAGCTAATACGCAACTTTGCAACTACTTAGTACTTTTGAACTACTACTACTTAGCATATTAGCTAACCCCTAACCCCTAACCTAGCTAACGTTTGCCACAAATTCATAACATATCATACAAAAACGTTAGCCACAATTTCGTATGAATCATATGAATTGGAGGATGTAACATATCATGCGAAATGGAGGGACAGCCACAAATTCGCAACATATCATACCAAAACTAACATATACTAAATGGAGGGACACATAAAAGCATCACAAATCATACCAATAGTTCAGGTTGAACATTCATCATATTTCAAACGCTTTTGTCTGTGTTCACGCAATTCACACCTTGTTGTATCGGGGCCCGTTATTTGTCGTTGACATCAGTCACACATCCAAGTATGTGGGTCAAAGTGTGTGACTGATGTCAAAGAGGCAAACCCACTGTACAACCATTGCTTTTCTCATCATGTGTGAATTGGTTTACCAGAGTCAGTATCATTCTCAGAATTGCAAGAGTAATTTATATGCTTGTTAAGAAATACAGAACCAAGTTTTCACTGCCTTAAATAAATAATAAGGAATTAATTAGCTGTGAATATATTTTGTGGCGTTAGGCAAGACTTAGGTGTCTATTTCAAACAACACTGCACACAGTTGAAATAAATCCTCCATATGCTATCATTCCTGATCTGTTTTGCATAAGCAGTCGCTCTCGGTTATTGTTTTTATCAAGGCACAAGGTGAGACCCAAATGCAGACACAGGAGGCAGATGGTTGGAGTCTTACAATGATTATTAATCCAAAGGGGTAGGCAAGAGAATGGTTGTGGACAGGCAAAAAAGGTCAGAACAAGATCAGAGTCCAGGCTGTACAGAGTGGCAGACGGGCTCGTGGTCAGGGCAGGCAGAATGTTCAGGCAGGCGGGTACCAAGTCCAGAAACAGGCAAGCGTCAAAACCAGAGGACTAGAAAAGGGAGAATGCAAAAAGCAGAAGAAGAGGAAAACCGCTGGTTAACTTGGAAACATACAAGACAAACTAGCACAGAGATATAGGAAACACAGGGATAAATACACTGGGGGAAATAAGCAACACCTGGAGGGGGTGGAGACAATCACCAGGACAGGTGAAACAGATCAGGGTGTGACTGTTGTAACAATCAAAAACTTTGAGCAAAGTTTCTCCTAACAGCACAAACACTCACTCCATTTATCTTTCTTACACACGTACAAACACTCTCACAAACTCTGTTGTGAGTGACTCAGGTGGGTGGTGAGCTAAGAGAAGCAGAATTCACCCATAGCTTTACTTTGGAAAATTTGATTCTTGGAGAACCACAGTTTTAAGTTAGTATACATAATGGCAGAGAAAATGCTCAATAATAGACCTGTTCTACTTTGAATTGTGATCAAGATATACCTAATTATTTCCCTACTCAGGTTCTCTCTCTCCTACTCAGGGTCAGACACACTCCAGTCAGACAACATTGCTTTTATTTAGCCTTTACCTGTAGTGGGACTTTACCTTCATTAAAAAGCCACCTGGCCAACAACCTCTCCTCACCCACTTTGGAAAGCCAGACTGAGGTAACTGAACAACCTTTCTGACTTTGATTGTTATTGATTTGTCATGTTTTGAGGAACAGACACTGGAGCTCAGGGAATACATGTTCAATCTATCTCTCCCTCTCTAGCTGATCAGGGTCCGCAAGTGGGTTTGTGTGCCCATGCACTCCTAGGTTTCCATGGTAACCTGAAATCCCCCTTGGAAGTTGAAGGTGGCTCACAATCGTCATTGTTATCTATGTTAGCAGTTGCCGTTACTTTTCAGTAACACAGAACCCAAAGCAAATCAGGGGGAGAAGAATAGGTTTATACAAAGAGATGTTATGCTAAGAGGTAGATGTTCATTTTCCCCTGTCCACTGTGATTCTCTTAAGAAATTATTTCTCATCACGTTTTCTTACTTTGGCTAATACAGTTAATAACCATTGTGTCTTTGTCAAGTAATTAGACATTCTCTGTATTTTTCATCAAGCTTTTTGTATATCAGACAGATTCCATAGTCCATCTTTGTCAACAATGACAGAATATGTATTTCTCTTGCCTACACTTCTCTACTTTGAAATGGTTCTTCATATCACTAGACAGTGAATTTAAAATATTTTTCATGCTCACATCTGGAGGAGCTGTTCCCCATTTCCAGAGTGGTTTTCTCACTTAACAATGTCTCACTTAAAAATTTCCTTGGTATTGAAAGAAAAGCATGTTTTTTGTCCATTTAAAATAACATAAAATTGATCAGAAATACAGTGTAGACATTATTAATGTTGTAAATTACTATTGTAGCTGGAAACTCTGCCTAAATCAAATCAAATGTATTTATAAAGCCCTTCTTACATCAGCTAATATCTTAAAGTGCTGTGCAGAAACCCAGCCTAAAACCACAAACAGCAAGCAAGGCAGGTGTAGAAGCATGGTGGCTAGGAAAAACTCCCTAGAAAGACCAGAACCTTGGAAGAAACCTAGAGAGGAATTCTTTTGGCTGTGCCAGGTGGAGATTATAACAGAACACGGTCATGATGTTCAAATGTTCATAGATGACCAGCAGGGTCAAATAATAATAATCACAGTGGTTGTTGAGGGTGCAACAGTTGGCTTTTCATAGCCGATCATTGAGAGAATCTCTACCGCTCCTGCTGTCTCTAGAGATTTGAAAAGAGCAGGTCTGGGACAGGTAGCACGTCCGGTGGAGAGGTCAGAGTTCCATTGCTGGCAGAACAGTTGATACTGGAGCAGCAGCACAGCCAGGTGGACTGGGGACAGCAAGGAGTCATGAGGCCAGGTATTCTTGAGGCATGGTCCTAGGGCTCAGGTCCTCAGAGAGAGAGAGAAGGAAAGAGAGAATTAGAGAGAGCATACTTAATACATTATCACAGGACACTGGATAAGACAGGAAAAGTATTCCAGTTATAACAGACTGAGCCTAGCCCCCGGCACATAAACTACTGCAGCATAAATACTAGAGGCTGAGAAAAGAGGGGTCGGGAGACACTGTGGCCCCATCCGACGATACCCCTTGACAGGGCCAAACAGGCAGGATATAACCCCAACCACTTTGCCAAAGCACAGCCCCCACACCACTAGAGGGATATCTTCAACTGCCAACTTACCATCCTGAAACAAGGCCGAGTATAGCCAACAAAGATCTCCGCCACGGCACAACCCAAAAGGGGGCGACAACCCAGACAGGAAGATCACGTCAGTGACGCACCCCTCCTAGGGACGGCATGGAAGAGCACCAGTAAGCCAGTGACTCAGCCCCTGTAATAGGGTTAGAGGCAGAGAATCCCAGTGGAGAGAGGGAAACCAGCCAGGCAGAGACAGCAAGGGCGATTCGTTGCTCCAGTGTCTTTCCGTTCACCTTCATTCTCCTGGGCCAGACTACACTCAATCATAGGGCCTACTAAAGAGATGAGTCTTCAATAAAGACTTAAAGGTTGAGACCAAGTCTACGTCTCTCACATGGGTAGGCAGACCATTCCATAAAAATGTAGCTTTATAGGGGAAATCCCTGCCTCCAGCTGTTTGCTTAGAAATTCTAGGGACAGTTAGGAGGCCTGGATCTTGTGAATGTAGCGCACGTGCAGGTATGTACGGCAGGACCAAATCGGAAAGATAGGTAGGAGCAAGCCCATGTAATGCTTTGTAGGTTAGCAGTAAAACCTTGAAATCAGCCTTTGCCTTAACTTCTTATGGCTGGGGGCAGTATTGAGTAGCTTGGATGAATAAGGTGCCCGGAGTAAACTGCCTGCTACTCAGGCCTAGTTGCTAATATATGCAAATCTAGATTTGGTTAGAAAACACTCTGAAGTTTCTAAAACTGTTTGAATGGTGTCTTTTGAGTATAACAGAACTCATATGGCAGGCAAAAATCTGAGAAAAAAAATCACCCAGGAAGTGGGAAATCTGAGGTCTGTAGTTTTTCAAGTAATTGCCTATCGAATATACAGTGTTTATGGGGTCATATTGCACTTCCTATGGCTTCCACTAGATGTCAACAGACTTTAGAACCTTATTTGAGGTTTCTACTGTGAAGGAGGGGGGAATGAGAGCTAAATGAGTCAGGGGTCTGCCAGAGTGACATGAGCTGATCACGCGCGCTCACGTGAGAGCGACCTGCGTTCCATTGCAATTTTAAAGACAAAGGAATACTCCGGTTGGAACGTTATTGAAGATGAATGTTAAAAACATCCTAAAGATTGATTCTATACATCGTTTGACATGTTTCTACGGACTGTAATATAACTTTTTGAACTGTGTCTGAACTTTTGCCTGGACTTGCCTGCGCCGTGTGAGTTTGGATTTGTTTACCAAATGCGCTAACAAAAGGAGGTATTTGGACATACATTATGGACTTTATCAAACAAAACAAGCATTTATTGTGGAACTGGGATTCCTGGGAGTGCATTCTGTTGAAGATCACAGGTAAGTGAATATTTACAATGCTATTTCTGACTTCTGTTGACTCCACAACATGGCGGGTATCTGTTTGGTTTGTTTTGTTGTCTGAGTGCTGTACTTAAGGAGAAGTCTATCTATAATTCCATGCATAATAGTTGTCTTTTATCAATGTTTATTATGAGTATTTCTGTAAATTGATGTGGCTCTCTGCAATATCACCAGATGTTTTGGAACTACTGAACATAACGCGCCAATGTAAACTCCGATTTTTGGATATAAATATGAACTTTATCGAACAAAACATACATGTATTGTGTAACATGAAGTCCTATGAGTGTCATCTGATGAAGATCATCAAAGATGAGTGATTTATTTTCTCTATTTCTGCTTTTTGTGACTCCTCTCATTGGCTGGAAAAATGGCTGTGTATTTCTGTGACTAGGCGGTGACCTACCATAATCGCTTGGTGTGCTTTCGCTGTAAAGCCTTTTTGAAATCGGACACTGTGGTGGGATTAACAACAAGTTTATCTTTAAAAACTTCATGTGTAAATCTGTGTTGTATGTGTCGAACTGCATTTCTTTATCTTGGCCAGGTCGCAATTGTAAATGAGAACTCGTTCTCAGCTTGCCTACCTGGTTAAATAAAGGTGAAATCAAATAAAACAATTTAAAAAATGGTGTAAAATACTTTTAATTATGAGATTTCTGATTTCTCTTTCACTGGCTGTTGTCATATCGATACCGGTAGCGGGATCTCAGCCATAAGAAGTTTTAACAGGAAGCCAGTGTAGAGAGGCTAGCACTGGAGTAATATGATCAAGAATTTGATCAATATGGTTAAGATTTTAGCAGCCGTGTTTAGCACCAACTGAAGTTTATTTGGTGCTTTATCCAGGTAGCTGGAAAGTAGAGCATTGCAGTAGTCTGACCTAGAAGTGACAAAAGCATGGATACATTTTTTTCGTATCATTTTTGGACAGAAAGTTTCAGATATCTGCAATGTTACGTAGATGGAAAAAAAGCTGTCCTTGAAACAGTCTTGATATGTTCATCAAAAGAGAGATCAGGGTCCAGATTAATGGCGAGGTCCTTCACAGTTTTATTTGAGAGGACTGTACAACCATCAAGATTCATTGTCAGATTCAACAGAATATCTTTTTTTCTTGTGACCTAGAACAAGCATCTCTGTTTTGTCCGAGTTTAAAAGTAGAACATTTGCAGCCATCCACTTCCATACGTCTAAAAGAAGGCCAGCATCCCGGAGTCGCCTATTCACTGTTGACGTTGAGACTTGTGTTTTGCAGGTACTATTTAATGAATCTGCCAGTTGAGGACTTGTGAGGTGTCTGTTTCTCAAACTAGACACTAATGTAATTGTCCTCTTGCTCAGTTGTGCACCGGGGCCACCCACTCTTTCTATTCTGGTTAGTGCCAGTTTGCACTGTTCTGTAAAGGGAGTAATACACAGTGTTGTACGAGATCTTCAGTTTCTTGTTAATATCTCACATGAAATAGCCTTCATTTCTCAGAACAAGAATAGGCTGATGATTTTCAGAAAAGTTTTGTTTCTAGTCATTTTGAGCCTATAATCGAACCCACAAATGCGGATGCTCCAGATACTCAACTAGTCTATAGAAGGCCAGTTTTATTGCTTCTTTAAACAGAACAGTTTTCAGCTGTGCTATCATTGCAAAGTGGTTTTCTAATGATCAATTAGCCTTTAAATTAACTCTGTATGCCTATGTAGATATTTCATAAAAATCAACCGTTACCAGCTACAATAGTAATTTACAACATTAACAATGTCTACACTGTATTTGTGATCAATGTGATGTTATTTTAATGGACAAAAGTGCTTTTCTTTCATAAACAAGGACATTCCTAAGTGACCCCAAACTTTTGAACGGTAGTGTTTCTCTATGTTTATATACAGTGCCTTGCGAAAGTATTCGGCCCCCTTGAACTTTGCGACCTTTTGCCACATTTCAGGCTTCAAACATAAAGATATAAAACTGTATTGTTTTTGTGAAGAATCAACAACAAGTGGGACACAATCATAACATAATTTTGCACGCCCAATTTTTCTGTTTTTGATTGATAAAAAAGTTTGAAATATCCAATAAATGTCGTTCCACTTCATGATTGTGTCCCACTTGTTGTTGATTCTTCACAAAAAAATACAGTTTTATATCTTTATGTTTGAAACCTGAAATGTGGCAAAAGGTCGCAAAGTTCAAGGGGGCCGAATACTTTCACAAGGCACTGTATTTATTTAGCCCCAAAATATATCCCTTTTTGAGGACTCAAACCTGTTCTAGAACACATTGTTTCTGTAGGGACTGGCTACGATTAAAACTTATGTTCACTTCAAAAAGCTTGTTGAAGACTTACAGTAAAAATTGCTACTCAGCTAGCAACTCACTTCTATGCAACAAGAATGTTTCACAAAAAGAAAGGACTAACCTTTTAATAGAGGACTTGAACCCCTATAATTGAGAAAAGACAAAGGCTTAACACCTTTTAATAGAGGAAAGGACTTGAACCTTATACATCACAGATACATATCACTAATTGCATCCACTAATTTTAACCTGATTTTATTATTTTAAAATTATATTGGTCTAGACTCAATTATGCCATCAATCAGGAGATTAAGAGTTTACTCCCCAAAGTGGGATGCACTCAGCCTTCTATCTTTCTTCTGGATCAACACACAGTTTGATTTTTTTTGTAGTTGTTCAGACCAATTAATCCGGGTCAAGGCACCAACTATTAGCAGTTGATGTTACTCTTCAATAACACAAACCCCAAATCAAATCAGGGGGAGGAAAATAGGTTTATTCAAAGAGAACAAATCATCCTCTCCCATATTCCCCAGGTCGTTGCTGTAAATGAGAACGTGTCCTCAATCAACTTACCTGGTAAAATAACGGATAAATAAAAATAAATAAAATAAAATGCAGGGAGGTAGATGTTCATGCTCCCCTGTCCTCAGTGGTTCTCTCCAGAGGGATTCTCTCCACAGAACAAAGGGATAGGGTGTAGTTTTATAACCCAGCCCTAGCCTGTGGTTGACCAATTAGAATCCCTTGCAATAAAACATTGCCAATGGCCAAATAACAAGTATCCTATTTCAGATTCAATGTATAAACAATTTGGACCAGAGAGAACTTGCCATGTAGCTGTGAGACCCGGACTGAAATCCCCCCCCCTCATGTCTCTGACCCATTGATATTACAGAACAATCACTATTTCCATTGATTGTTAGTACTCTATTGACCTCTCGTCCTCTGCGTTGTGTATTATCTTAAAAATATTCGTACATCTCTCTTTCTCCCAAACAGGTTCACTCATCTTCCTACCTCCTTCATTCTGCCCATTTTCTCACTCTTCTGCCCTCCATCTTTGCCTTATCTTTATTATACCAGTGTTTCTTCCTCTGATATTTTCATATTTTCCTCTGTCTCTCATTCTCCCTTCCCTCTGTCTCTGAGGCTTTTTCTCTAACTGCTGCACTGTGCTGCTAGTAGCAGAACTATAGCCTCTCCTAACAGCTTGTGTATTCGCCTGAGGCAGAGTAGCTCATGTCACTGCCTCGGCATAAGTGCAAACATTTCAGTGTAAGCAACAGCCTGTTGTATTCCTCTGAGTAACTGTACAACACTTCACTTACTTCGGTAAGACCACGAGACACACGCATATTTGGATTCACTTCATTTGAAGGTGAAAATGTGCCTAGACATCCTAATATCCATACAGTCATTCGATATGAAACAGCCACAAAGATATGAAGACACATGATGCGTGACTGAGGCTATACCATCTCATGTCTGTGCTTCGACTTCTCCAGGAATTTCCGATCCTTTGAACCAGTGGGGAGTACCAGAGCTTGATTAGTATAACTTTGCGTCACACATTTTGGTAACACTGATGAAACAAAATGTCCATAATTACACTGAATGGTTAATCTTCCCTAACAGATAGTCTCAGTATGACAGTTCATTCAATAGCATAAATGAGGACTGTACCAGTTAATTACCAAGTTAATGAACCGGATAATCCAAGGCGTGACATGCTTAGGGATCTCTGTATAGGAGAAATATGGCCGCACATTGTTACTCATCAATGGTTTGATCATCCAGCATGATTTTCTGTGCCACTCCAACGATGGTCATCAACATGTAACAATTGTATTCAGAGTATGAATATGGAGGAATCACAGCATCACACAGACCAAAGTGTGTTAGTATTAAGTTTGTATTTAACACATGCTGGGCGTAATGAAACCATATCAAAACGTTGGTACCCAGCCTCTCTCCCTGTAGCCCTCCAGATGTATGTTAAGGAGAGGAAGTCAGATAAGAACATTTGATAGCCAGGCCATCTCTCCATATTTATGGCGTGTGTGACAAGGAAGGCCGCAGGTGGTTAACACCACCATCCCTCCTTGCCGTGGCGGCACTCGGACTCTGACACCTTCAATCGGTTGGGTAATCACAGCTCAATCAGCACGGCATCGCGTGTCACACCGTTACCACCAGCTGTCTGTCATCCACAGCAACACCGTGCCATCAACCACTTGGTTCTTAGAGATCTCCAGGTCAAGCATCAATAATAGGTTGCTGCTGTCACAGAGCCTCCCAACAGAGCCTCTCAAAGAGCCTCACAACGGTGTAGTCTCTTTTTTTACCTCTCCTCTCTTTTGGTATTTTCTTCTCTGTGCCTCCTGTCCACTCTTTATCTTTTATCTTTCTCTCCCTGCTTTTATTTATACTCTCTCTACTTCATAAACTCCAAAATATACAAGCAAATAAAGTACTAATCATAGGGGACCATCATTCATCGGTCTTCAAAATTGTATAGGTTTGTAATTTGCAAAAGTAAAATGTAAGTAATTTCAAAGACACTGCCCTATAGGGTCAAGTAATGATGCATTTATAATAACAAAACATAAATGAGGATGTAGCACATACTGTAGATAAACAAACAAATGTTTTGTTCTTCAGCCAAACATTCCAAACTTGTTGTTTAGGCTGTTAAACTCAAGGAGCCTATCGCCACAAGATTAGCGCCATCTGATCTCTCGTTAAATCATCAATACGTGCTAAAATCACCCACAGAGCTGATCTCAATTGCAATCATTAATGGCTTTCATATTACTGCTTCCTAAATCTAATGTCAGTGTTAACTGTCTTAACTGTCAGGGCAGGATTCAATCCATATCTCAGAAGTATCGCGATAAGATTCGCATTATAGCTCAATTTAAATGTAAAGGAAGTGTTCCCATGTTTGCAGAGACTGCATTCATGGTAAACGATCCACATGTCGGCTCAATCGGAAATTACCTTTACATTTTAACGCGGATCTTCCACGATTCTTTGGATTGTATCCAGCCCTTAGTCCTACTTTCAACCAAAATAACGTTGTGGTCAATAATAATAGCAGATGGACTGAGAGCATTGTGTGGTAGAACTACTGTATTATGCTCCTTGACCCTTGCACTTATTGATTATCATTAATCACTGTGGTTAAAGGTGTGTTATGAGTCACATTTACATAATCGTTTATGGCATGAACTGCTCTTCCACATGCTTGCATAAAAATACATAGACAAATGGGGCTGGTGACCTTTCAGGTCAGGGTTCATCGGTGTGTCTAGTGGGTAATCGATCCCCGGTGGACAGTCCTTCACCGAGGTGATTTATTTGGAGAGTTAATGAGGCCTATGATAGACTGGTCATAATTATTTAATGCAGGGTGGGGAATGTATATATATATATATATATACACTGCTCAAAAAAATAAAGGCAACACTAAAATAAGACATCCTAGATCTGAATGAATGAAATATTCTTATTAAATACTTTTTCTTTACATAGTTGAATGTGCTGACAACAAAATCACACAAAAATGATCAATGGAAATCAAATTGATCAACCCACAGAGGTCTGGATTTGGAGTCACACTCAAAATTAAATTGGTGAACCACACTACAGCCTGATCCAACTTTGATGTAATGTCCTTAAAACATGTCAAAATGAGGCTCAGTAGTGTGTGTGGCCTCCACGTGCCTGTATGACCTCCCTACAACGCCTGGGCATGTTCCTGATGAGGTGGCGGGTGGTCTCCTGAGGGATCTCCTCCCAGACCTGGACTAAAGCATCCGCCAACTCCTGGACAGTCTGTGGTGCAATGTGGCGTTGGTGGAGGGAGCGAGACATGATGTCCCAGATGTGCTCAATTGGATTCAGGTCTGGGGAACGGGCGGGCCAGTCCATAGCATCAATGCTTTCCTCTTGCAGTACCTGCTGACACACTCTAGCCACATGAGGTCTAGCATTGTCTTGCATTAGGAGGAACCCAGGGCCAACCACACCAGCATATGGCCTCACAAGGGGTCTGAGGATCTCATCTCGGTACCTAATGGCAGTCAGGCTACCTCTGGCGAGCACAAAGAAATGCCATCCCACACCATGACTGACCCACCGCCAAACCGGTCATGCTGGTGGAAGTTGCAGGCAGCCGAACGTTCTCCACGCTGTCTCCAGACTGTCACGTCTGTCACATGTGCTCAGTGTGAACCTGCTTTCATCTGTGAAGAGCACAGGGTGCCAGTGGTGAATTTGCCAATCTTGGTGTTCTCTGGCAAATGCCAAACGTCCTGCACGGTGTTGGGCTGTAAGCATAACCCCCACCTGTGGATGTTGGGCCCTCATACCACCCTCATGGAGTCTGTTTCTGACCGTTTGAGCAGACACATGCACATTTGTGGCCTGCTGGAGGTCATTTTGCAGGGCTCTGGCAGTGCTCCTCCTGCTCCTCCTTGCACAAAGGCGGAGGTAGCGGTCCTGCTGCTAGATTTTTGCCCTCCTACGGCCTCCTCCACGTCTCCTGATGTACTATCCTGTCTCCTGGTAGCGCCTCCATGCTCTGGACACTACTCTGACAGACACAGCAAACCTTCTTGCCACAGTTCGCATTGATGTGCCATCCTGGATGAGCTGCACTACCTGAGCCACTTGTGTGGGTTGTAGACTCCGTCTCATGCTACCACTACAGTGAAAGCACCGCCAGCATTCAAAAGTGACCAAAACATCAGCCAGGAAGCATAGGAACTGAGAAGTGGTCTGTGGTCACCACCTGCAGAACCACTCCTTTATTGGGGGTGTCTTGCTAAATGCCTATAATTTCCACCTATTGTCTATTCCATTTGCACAACAGCATGTGAAATGTATTGTCAATCAGTGTTGCTTCCTAAGTGGACAGTTTGATTTCACAGAAGTGTGATTGACTTGGAGTTACATTGTGTTGTTTAAGTGTTCCCTTCATTTTTGTGAGCAGTGTATGTCACCCTGACCTGTAGTATCATCTGTAATGATAACTATTTGGCCCTATAAGGAAGACCAATAAAGGTGTGAGTAAAGAAAAGGGCCAGATTTACTACACTGACAAGGAAGTGTAATAAAGTTTGGCTACTTTGAAGAATCTCGAATGTAAAATATTTAGATTTGTTTAACACTTTTTTGTCACGATCGCTCTAATGATTGGACCAAGGTGCAGAAAACAAAAATTCAGTCATCAAAACGCCAAACTTTTTTTCCAAATTAACTCCATAATATCGACTGAAACACGGTAAATGTTGTTTAGAATCAATCCTCAAGGTGTTTTTCACATATCTCTTCGATGATATATCGTTCGTGGAAGTCTGCTCTCTCCTCTGAATCACATGGAAGAATGCTTGCAGCTGGAGATTACGCACCAATTTCGACAAAGGACACCGGGTGGACACCTGGTAAATGTAGTCTCTTATGGCCAATCTTCCAATGATATGCCTACAAACACGTCATAATGCTGCAGACACCTTGGGGAAACGGTAGAAGGTGTAGGCTCGTTCAGGACGCATTCACAGCCATATAAGGAGACAATGGAAAACAGCGCCTCAAAAATTTAGCTCATTTCCAGTTTGAAGTTTCATCTTGGTTTTGCCTGTAGCATCAGTTCTGTGGCACTCACAGATAAGATCCTTGCAGTTTTGGAAACGTCAGAGTGTTTTCTTTCCAAAGCTGTCAATTATATGCATAGTCGAGCATCTTTTCGTGACAAAATATCTTGTTTAAAACGGGAACGTTTTTTCATCCAAAAATGAAATACTGCCCCTAGTGTTCCAAGAGGTTAATAAATTAACACCAAACAAAAACAACAAACTACCAAACAAACCGTGACGCTACTGGTATGAACACAGGCAACTAATTGTAGACAAGATCCCACAAATCACAAATGAGGAAATAGCTACCTAAATATGATCCCCAATCGAAGACAACGATAAACAGCTGCCTCTGATTGGGAACTATATCAGGCCACCATAGAAATACAATTCACCTAGATGACCCACCCTAGTCACTATCACGCCCCAAACAACATAGAGAATAAACAGCTTTCTATGGTCAGGGTGTAACATTTTTGGTTACTACATGATTCCATATGTGTTTTTTCATAGTTTTGATGACTTCACTATTATTCGACAATGTAGAAAATAGTAAAAATTAAGAAAAACCATGGAATGAGTCGGTGTGTCCAAACTTTAGACTGGTACTGTATATATATATATATATATATATTTGTTCAATTTCGTGATATCCAATTGGTAGTTACAGTCTTGTGCCATCGCTGCAACTCCTGTACGGACTCGGGAGAGGCGAAGATCGAGAGCTGTGCGTCCTTCCGAAACACGACCCCGCCAAACCGCACTCCTTCTTGACACAATGCTTGCTTAACCCGGAGGCTAGCTGCACCAATATGTCGTAGGAAGCACTATACACCTGGCAACCGAGTTAGCCTGCACTGTGCTCGGCCCGCACAGGAGTCACTAGAGCGTGATGGGACAAGGACAACCCAGCTGGCCAAACCCTCCGCGAACCCAGATGACGCTGGGCAAATTGTATGCCTCTTCATGGGTCTCCTGGTCGCAGCCAGCTGCGACACAGCCTGGGATCAAACCAGGATCTGTAGTGACGCAGCTGCAATGCAGTGCCTAAGACGGCCGCGGCACTCTGGAGAACCATGAAGTGTATTTGAGTTTAAAAAGGCTTCTCAAGTTTGGAATTTCCACTTTGAAACTTCAGACTTGATTTGGCCTTACGGAAAATGTTAAAACTCTTATAAAAAGGTCCATTAATTATAATCCCAAAAATGATTCAAATTTCCTGTTGCAGCAGGATTATTTTCCTGGCTCAAATTGACATCTTATATCTGTACCTCTCAACACAATATCTTGTCCTGACACACACGGTCTACCATAATTCAGTGTATGAAAGAAGAGCAAGTGAAAAAGAAACCTATGAGTTATTTTTTCTTCTTCTAACTAAGACCCCTAGACACTACACTATTTAAGGTGCTTTCTCTAAAGTTTTGTGCACAAATTTGTACATCCCTGTTAGTGAGAATTTCTCCTTTGTCAAGATAATTCATCCGCCTGACAGGTGTAGCATATCATGAAGTTGAATAAACAGCATGATCATTACACAGGTGCATCTTATGCTGGAGATAATGAAAGGCCACACTAAAATGGGCAGTTTTGTCACACAAGACAATGCCACAGATGTCTCAAGTTTTGAGGGTGAATGCAATTGGCATGCTGACTGAAGGAATGTCCACTAGAGATGTTTGCAAGATAATTTAAGGATAATTTCTCTACCATAAGCCACCTCCAACATCGTTTTAGAGAATTTGGCAGTACGTCCAACCGGCCTCACAAACGCGGACCATGTGTAAGCACGCGAGCCTAGGACCTCCACATCCGGCTTCTTCACCTGCGGGATCGTCTGAGGAAACTGGATTTTCACAACTGAATAATTTTTGCACAAAATGTCAGAAGCCATCTCAGGGAAGCTCATCTGCTGGTACGCTGGAGGAGCGTGCTCTTCACGGATAAATCCATGTGCAAATACAGTGCATTCGGAGTATTCAGTATTCAGACCCCTTCAGTTTTTCCACATTTTGTTACTTATTCTAAAATGGATAAATAAACGTTTTTCCTCATCAATCTACACACAGCAGTCCATAATGACAAAGTGAAAACAGGTTCCTTCCAACGGGACAACGACCCTAAGCACACAGCCAATACAAAGCAAGAGTGGCTTCGGGACAAGTCTCTGAATGTCTTTGAGTGGATCGAACATCTCTGGAGACACCTGAAAAAAGCTGTGCAGTGACGCTCACCATTCAACCTGACAGAGCTTGAGAGGATCTGCACAGAGGAATGGGAGAAAATCCCCCAAATACAGGTGTGCCAAGCTTGTACCATCATACCCAAGAAGACTCGAGGCTGTAATCGCTGCCAAAGGTGCTTAAACAAAGTTTAAAAAAAATATTTAATACATTTGCAAACATTTCTAAAAAGCAGTTTTTTGCTTTGTCATTATGGGGTATTGTGTGTAGATTGAAGAAGATGTATTTTTATTTTTAGAATAAGTCTGTAATGTAACAAAAGTTGGAAAAATTAAAGGGGTCTGAATACTTTCCAAATGCCCTATGTACATATTTTCTAAAGGTCTCTCTTGATCAAAACATCTGCCCGCTCCTCTGTGAACGTCACACAGAGCTCTAGCTTGGATTCCCGAACTCGATAGGAACTCACCTTTTATCTCACATGAATATTGTCCATCTGAAGCTGTGACATAGGGTTCAGCCAGGAGTTGATGTACAGTCGGAAGAGAAAATTAAATGGTAGGAGGGACATCCCAGTTTCAAAATGAGAACTCATTCTCAACTGGCCTACCTGGTTAAATAAAGGTGAAAAAAAAGGTTTCAGTTTTCACATCCTACGTCACACAGGCAGACAAAATATACTATAAAAGCCAGGGCTTTTGCTCAATACAAGCCACTTCGATCTACAGTGTCCACAGATCGTTCAGAACCGGTACCAGAACCACACCGATCCCTAAACAGGTACTTTAAATCTAATAGGAATATTAACAAACACTTAATCAGGCTATCGTCTACAACATTGCAGATGTCAAACGGAGGATTGATTACTTAGCAAGTTAGCAAGCCAGCGAGGCAAGGTAAATATCACAAATAGAGCTAGATAAAGCCAGAAGTATAATATACTTGTTGAACATAGCTATAGCCATCAGTCTTGCATGTTTTCATGGTCATCAGTCACTCACTGTTAAGTTTGTCAAGGTCATGACATCAGCGTTAACAATCATGCTTACAGAGCTTGTTATTGCGAGGATGCGAGCGCATCACTCAAACCTGTCAATTGCATGTAAACAAGAAATAACTCTATAGAGAGAGAGGGAGAGAAGTGAGAAAGACACAGAGAGAGAGGGAGAGGGGAGCGAGGCAGTAAGAGAAAGACATTTTATTTGATTAGCATCCTCATTAGCTCACGCCATAATGACAACTAGTCTTCCTGGGGTCCGACTGGCAACTAAAAAGACATTACAGACAAATTACATTACAATTGACATTTAAAGGCATTTAACATGAACTACATGACCAAAAGTATGTGGACACCTGCTCGTCGAACATTCCAAAATCATGGGCATTCTTAGGGATAGTCATCCCATCAGCGGGACACCTGTCAACAATTTCCGGTGAAATCAGAGGGCGCGCAATTCAAATAAATAATTGTAATATTAAACATTTATGAATATACAAGTATCTTATGTCGGTTAAAATCTAAAATTCTTGTTAATCTAACTGCATTGTTCGATATACAATAGCCTTTACAGCGAAAGCATACCATACGATTCTTTGAAGACGGCGCCCCACATCAACATGTTTTTTAACCAGCACAGGCTTCATAAAATCACAAATAGTGATTAAATAAATCACTTTCTTTTGAAGATCTTCCTCTGTTTGCAATCCCAGTCCCAGCTACAACATGAATGGTCGTTTTGTTAGATAAAATCCTTCTTTATATCCCAAAAAGTCTGTTTAGTTGGTGCCATTGATTTCAGTAATCCACTAGTTCAACATGCAGACAAAGGAATCCAAAAAGCTACTGCTAAACTTTGTTCAAACAAGTCAAACTACGTTTCCATTTAATCCTCAGATACTCTAAAATGTATATAAACTATAATATTTCATACGGAAGGAAGTATGTTCAAAAGAACACTCGCGTGCCGACAGACTGATTTTCCACTGTGACTCTGTACCAAAACTCCAAATTCTTCCTCGTTTTGGAAGAAACAAGCCTGAAACCTTGAACACAGACTGTTGACATCTAGTGGAAGCTATAGGAATTGCAATCTGGGAGCTATAATTGCATAGAACCCATAGCTTTCCATTATAAGAGCCTGGGACCCCCCAAAAAATATATTATGTTTATATGCATATCCTGGCTTCTGGACCTGAGTAACAGGCAGTTTACTTTGGGCACGTCAGTCAGGTGGAAATTAAGAAAAATAGACCCTAGCCCTAAGAATTTTTGATTATTATTTTTTTCAACCCACTACAACACACTCAACCACATTTCTTAATTAATTAATCCGTGTGTACATTCACTCGTTATATGCTGATGCAGCACTATACATTGTAAAGTCAACAGCATACATAACTTCTTTTGCTTTTTTGAATTACTGAGGGTAAATGATCAGCAAAAGATTGAGTAGAGGGGTTGGGAGACGGACAGAGTATTAAAGAGATACAGACGATGCAAAAGGGAAACATGAACACAATTCTCTTGACCGAGGGTAAAAGTCACTATCTAGAGCAGGGGTTTTCAATGTTATCCAACGAGGTCCGGAGCCTGCTGGTTTTCTTTTCTACCTGATAATGAATTGCACCCACCTGGTGTGCCAAGTCTAAATCAGTCCCTGGGAACAATTAAAACAAGCATTGGAACTGGCTACTAGGCCCAGAGTCAGGTTTGAGGGATCTAGGGTGTCCAATCCAAAACACACCTTTTGACCAATGATTAAAATGTTATGTTAATTGAGTAGATAATCCTCTAAAAAAACATTCTCTATCATAATCTGTTCAAAAGTTGGAGCTTTTACCCTTGTAGAATGGCCAGAATTAGGGTGATTAACCTCTCTAGGGTACGTGGGACGCTAGCGTCCCATCTGGCCAACATCCAGTGAGGTTGCAGAGCGCCAAATTAAATTACAGAAATGCTCATTATAAAAATTCAGAAAACAAAACATATTTTACATAAATTTAAAGATGAACTTCTTGTTAAACCAACCACAGTGTCATATTTATAAAATGCTTTTCGGCAAAAGCATACCTAGCCCAGAACATACCTAGCCAAGAACGTAGCCCAGTTGACAAATTATTACAAACAGTAACCAGCCAAGCAGATGCGTTACAAAACTCAGAAATAGAGATAAAATTAATCCCTTACCTTTGATGATCTTCATATGGTGGCAATCAGAAGACATTCATTTACTCAATAAATGTTCCTTTTGTTCGATGAAGTCTCTTTATATCCAAAAACCTCCATTTTGTTAGCGTGTTTTCTTCAGTAATCCACAGGCTCAAACTCAGTCAAAAGAATCAGACAAAAAATCTAAATTGTATCCGTAAAGTTCATAGAAACATGTCAAACAATGTTCATATTCAACCCTCATGTTGTTTTTTAGCCTAAATGATCTATAATATTTCAACCGGACAATAACGTTGTCAATATAAAAGGTAAACAAGAAATGCACATGCGCCTGATAAAGCTCTGCGACACGTTAGGGTCCACTTGATCAGACTGGTCTTACGCCCTCATTTATAAGAATACAAGCCTGAAACGATTTCTAAAGACTGTTGACTTCTAGTGGAAGGCATAGGAACTGCAAATGGAGTCCTAAGTCAATGGATACTGTAAAGGCATTGAATAGAATTTTTTTAAAAATTTGTAAAAAAAAACTTCCTGAATGGATTTCTCAGGTTTTCACCTGCTAAGTCAGTTCTGTTATACTCAGACACTATTTTAACAGTTTTGGAAACTTGAGTGTTTTCTAGTCAAATGTACCAGTTATATGCATATCATATCTTCTGGGCCCGAGTAGCAGGCCGTTTAATTTGGGCATGCTTTTCATCCAAAATTCCGAATGCTGTCCCCTACTCTAGAGAGGTTAAATCAATGGCCAGAATAAGAGGCCAGAATAAAAAGAGGTAGAAAAAAGCTGAAAATTGCATTGCGTCAGCTAGGCTGGATTCGTGCAAGAATTCATTGCTACCTGATAGGCAAATTTTCCTGTTGAACTCGTTATCTTCTCGAATCTGCAAGGAGGTTTTTTTCCCGCAAGTGATGTTAGAACGTTCTCTCCATTCCAGAATGTGATTGTTTTGTAACAGTACATTTAATCCGCAATGCCATCAAACCAAGGCCTGTTTTTATTTATAGGCTGTTTCAAATGATTTTCTAACAAGTTTTCCATTTCTAAGAAATGGACTTGGGGTGTGTTCCACCTCCTCATTCATTCACATAAAAGTAGTCCTTTTTACTTTTGCGCTTCCCAATTGTTTGTGCAGTTCAAGTCTGCAGACAATTGCACATCTCCCATCAGAACAGGATCTGCACATACGTGTTCACATTTTCCGTCTGTTGCCCACATCGCAGTCATTGTTGTTTTCATTACTATTAATAACTTTGGAAATGTGTGAGTTTCTATCAAAGTAAGTGCCTTATTACGTTATAATAGTTTCTGTATATCGTGTTACGTTGTTTCTACTGTAGCTCACTGTATGTATGGGGCATAATATATTTGTGTATATTCCTTATAACCGCAGACACGCAAGGTAACGTTACTATTTTCATAACCTTTATGGTGTTATATTCAATTGTGCTTATGTAGCAAGCTACATTCTTCTATTAGCTCTGTAAAACAATGCTAATTGCATCAGAGATGTATTAGCTTGTGTTGTATTTTGAAGCTACCCTGGCCTTATGACTCCCAAGTGGTGCAACTGTCTAAGGCACAGCGTCTCAGTGCTAGAGGAGTCACTACAGACACCCTGGTTCAAATCCAGGCTGCGTTTCTATCAAAGTAAGTGCCTTGTTACACTATAAATGTTTCTGTATCTGATTTGTATGTGAACTGTATGTCCAATTACAAAAAATACCTTGTTCAGTAATCACCTCCTCTGTTTATTGGCGTTTAACTATGTTGCCATTGAGGGCAGCAGTGTCGATCAAATGGAAAAAAATATTCTTATAACACTTGGTTGTTTTCTGAGTGCATTCCACAAAGCTGTTTATCGTGCCCACCTTATCCACTGCCCCCATCTTGAGGTTATAGTAAAGCACACAGTCTGGTTTGATTTCTCTCTCCCGTCAGGTGGTTCACTTTCCCTGTGGCTGACATGCTTGCTGTATGGACAGTGGAGAGGACATGGACTTCTTGTTTGTCATGCCACTTTACTGCCAGCTGTTCTCCTTGAACTCCACCTCCCCTCTCTGCATCTTCCTACATCCGAATGCTGGCATCCCCTTCCTGTTCAAACTGACTGTGCTGTTGGAGAGCAGATGCTGGAAGAGTGTGGGACTGCTTTAACAATTGTCCACATACATAGTGTGTCCTTTGGTGAGATGAGGTGCCAGCATGGTCATCACCATGGATCCAGACACCCCAAGCCCCTCATAATGTTGGATGTCAGTGGTGGACCCTGTGTACGCTATAATGTCCTGGTCTTCATGTCTGTGCAATCTGGTTTCCGAGCCGGTCACGGGTGCACCTCAACCACACTCAAGGTACTAAACGATATCATAACCGCCATCGATAAAAGACAGTACTGTGCAGCAGTCTTCATCGACCTTGCCAAGGCCTTCGACTCTGTCAATCACCATATTCTTATCGGCAGACTCAGTAGCCTCGGTTTTTCGGATGACTGCCTTGCCTGGTTCACCAATTACTTTGCAGACAGAGTTCAGTGTGTCAAATCGGAGGGCATGCTGTCCGTTCCTCTGGCAGTCTCTATGGGGGTGCCACAGGGTTCAATTCTCGGGCCGACTCTTTTCTCTGTATATATCAATGATGTTGCTCTTGCTTTTCTAACCTCTCTGGATTAAAATCAAATTATGATATGTATTGGATCACAAAAAATACAACTTTTACAGTACTGTGTAGTTTACCAATAAAATGGTCTGACGGGGGATGTGGACATACTCGGTATACAGTTGAAGTCGGAAATGTACATACACATTAGGCAAATACATTTAAACTCAGTTTGTCACAATTCCTGACATTTAATTCTAGTAAAAAATCCCTGTTTTAGGTCAGTTAGGGGCACCCCTATCTTGTCACAACACAACTGATTGGCTCAAACGCATTCACTTCTTGTTGACAGAGGGCAGTATTTTCACGTCCGGATGAAATGCATGCCCAAATTCAACTGCCTGCTACTCATCCCCAGAAGATAAGATGTACATAGTATTATTAGGATTTGGATAGATTTGGATAGAAAACACTCTGAAGTTTATAAAACTGTTTGAATCATGTCTGTGAGTATAACATAACTTATATAGCAGGCGAAACCCCGAGGACAAACCATTCAGATTTTCTTTTTTTTGAGGTCACTCTTTTCAATGGGTTTTCATTGGGAATCCGGGTTTCTAAGGGACCTTCCTGCAGTTCCTATCGCTTCCACTGGATGTCAACAGTCTTTAGAAATTGGTTGAGGTTATTCCTTTGTGTAATGAAGAAGTACGGCCATCTTGAACGAGGGTCACTTGAAGTGTACTGTTAGATAGAGGCGCGTGACCAGAAAGCTAGCTACAGTTTGTTTACTTCCTGTATTAATCACAGATCATCCCATCTTCAATTTAATCGATTATTTACATAGAAAAATACCTAAAGTTGTATTACAAAAGTTGTTTGAAATGTTTTGGCAAAGTTTACAGGCAACTGATGAGATATTTTGTAGTCCTGTTGTTCAAGTTGGAATGGTGTTTTTCTGGATAAAAAGCGCCAAATAAATTGACATTTTGGATATATATCGAAGGAATTAATCGAACAAAAGGACCATTTGTGATGTTTATGGTACATATTGGTGTGCCAACAAAAGAAGCTTGTCAAAGGTAAGACAATTATATTTTTATTAATGCGTTTTGTGTCGCGCCTGCAGGGTTGAAATATGGTTTCTCTCTTTGTTTACGGAGGTGCTATCCTCAGATAATAGCATTGTTTGCTTTCGCCGAAAATCCTTTTTGAAATCTGGCATGTTGGCTGGGTTCACAACAACTGTAGCTTTAATTTGCTATTTTGCATGTGTGATTTAATGAAAGTTAGATTTTTATACAAATTTATTTGAATTTGGCGCTCTGCATTTTCCCTGGCTTTTGGCCAGGTGGGACGCTAGCAGAGAGGTTAGACTTGTCTCAGAAATTGCAGCCCAAATAAATGCTTCACCGAGTTCAAGTAACAGACACATCTCAACATCAACTGTTCAGAGGAGACTGCGTGAATCAGGCATTCATGGTCAAATTGCTACAAAGAAACCACTACAAAAGTATACCAATAAGAATAAGACACTTGCTTGGGCCAAGAAACATGAGCAATGGACATTAGACCGGTTTGAAATCTGTCCTTTGTTCTGATGAGTCCAACTTTTTGATTGTTGGTTCTCACTGCCGTGTTTTTATGAGATGCAGTGTAGGTGAACAGATGATCTCCGCATGTGTGGTTCCCACCATGTAGCATGGAGGAAGAGGTGTGATACCCAATACACCTCCAGGCTGTATAAAGGCTATTTGACCAAGACGGAGAGTGATGGAGTGCTGCATCAGTTGACCTGGCCTCTACAATCACCCGACCCCTCCCAATAGAGATGGTTTGGGATGAGTTGGACCACAGAGTGAAGGAAAAGCAGCCAACAAGTGCTCAACACATGTGGGAACTCCTTCAAGACTTTTGGAAAAGCATTCCATAAATTTTTTAAACACTATTTTGGTTACAACATGATTCTTTGGTTGATTTCATAGTTTTGATGTCTTCACTATTATTCTACAATGTAGAAAATATTACAAATAAAGAGAAACCTTTGAATGAGTACGTGTGTCCAAACTTTTGACGGGTACTGTATCTGAACATCCACTGTACATCAATCACTTGCTTCACATACTGTATGCACAAATTGTCACTATTATCTTGCAATGTATGGGGGAACCATCTCAAAGCTGCATCATTATGTTAAATAATAGAAGAGCTGGCACGACCGCCTGGGCTGTTAATGGTTCTGAGCTGAAAGCACACAGCTGAAAGGCATTCTGGGATTGATGAGGTGCGTGGATACCTGTGAACATTTTAGTGACATGGTAACAAAGGGATTCTGCTTATGCAGCACATCTGAAGGTTACTAAACTCTTGGTATATGTGTGTGTGTATGTGTGTGTGATTGTGTGTAGTGTGGACACAGTGATAGTCACTTAGGAGAGAGGGAATCACTCTGGGATCAGGTGGAAGTGGTCTGATGGTTTGTGTTAGCAATCCTACCCTTGAGAAAATTAATTTGGTTATTGGTTGGTCCAATTTAGCGAGCTAGCCCAGTAGCTAACTGGCTAAACCAGCATGGCATTGATCCACTTAGATGGATAGAGAGATGCACACGAAACGCCTGTCACTTCTTTATTCCATTGTAGTTTAAGGAATTGCTACTTTTATAAACCTCTGGGTTCACAGAAAACAATGAATTGGTCCTCTACAACAGACACACAGTGCCAGGATACTTCAGAGAGATATAGCTTTCTCGCAAGGATGCTAAACTGCAAATTGTCCAATAGAAACTCAGTGAATGTTCCCATGCAGTATTCATAGAGGTACACATAAAACCTTTATTATCCTGGCTCATCTTCATATCATACTTCGCAAATTTGTAACATATTTGTCACGTTCTGACCTTAGTTCTTTTGTTATGTCTTTGTTTTAGTATGGTCAGGGCATGAGTTGGGTGGGTAGTCTGTTCTTTTTTCTATGTTGTGGTTTTGTGTTTGGCCTGGTATGGTTCTCAATCAGAGGCAGGTGTCGTTCGTTGTCTCTGATTGAGAATCATACTTAGGTAGCCTTTTCCCACCTATGTTTTGTGGGTGATTATTTTCTGTTCTGTGTTTTGTTTCACCGTTCAAGGCTGTTCATTTTGTCGTTTTATTGTTTTTGTTCAGTGTTCAGTATTCTTATTAAAACAATATGGATACTTACCACGCTGTGCATTGGTCCTCCTCTTCTTCCACCCACGACGAGCGTTTCAATATTGTATGAATTGCAATTGAAAACATATTGTACGAATTGCAATTCGTAACATATCATACAAAATGGATGATGGACATCCACAAATTAATACATACCATATGAAACGTAACCTACGGTTGAAGTCGGAAGTTTACATACACTTAGGTTGGAGTCATTAAAACTCATTTTTCAACCACTCCACAAAATTATTGCTAACAAACTATAGTTTTGGCTACTTTGTGCATGACACAAGTAATTTTTCCAACAGTTGTTTACAGACAGATTATTTCACTTAGAATTCACCGTATCACAATTCCAGTGGGTCAGAAGTTTAATTTAATTTGACTGTGCCTTTAAACAGCTTGGAAAATTCCAGAAAATTATGTCATGATTTTAGAAGCTTCTGATAGGCTAATTGACATAATTTGAGTCAACTGGAGGTGTACCCGTGGATGTATTTCAAGGCCTACATTCAAACTCAGTGCCTCTTTGCTCGACGTCTAGGGAAAATCAAAAGAAATCAGCCAAGACCTCTGAAAATAAATGTCTCGTTCATCCTTGGGAGCAATTTCCAAATGCCTGAAGGTACCGCGTTCATCTGTACAATCAATTGTACACAAGTATAAACACCATGGGACCACGCAGCTGTCATACAGGAAGGAGACAAATTCTGTCTCCTAGAGATGAACGTACCTTTGTGCGAAAAGTGCAAATCAATCCCAGAACAACAGCAAAGGACTGTGTGAAGTTGCTGGAGGAAACAGGTACAAAAGTATCTATATCCACAGTAAAATGAGTCCTGTGTCGATATAACCTGAAAGGCCGCTCAGCAAGGAAGAAGCCACTGCTCCAAAACCACCATAAAAAAGCCAGACTACTGTTTGCAACTCCACATCGGGACAAAGAAGGTAATTTTTGGAGAAATGTACTCTGGTCTGATGAAACAAAAATAGAACTGTTTGGCCATAATGACCATCTTTTTTCGGAGGGTCTGGTGCATTTCAGAAAATAGATGGCATCATGAGGTAGGACAATTATGTGGATATATTGAAGCAACATCTCAAGACATCAGTCAGGAAGTTAAAGTTTGGTCACAAATGAGTCTTCCAAATGGACAGTGACCCCAAGCATATTTCCAAAGTTGTGGAAAAATGGCTTAAGGATAACAAAGTCAAGGTATTGGAGTGGCCTCACAAAGCCCTGACCTCAATCCTATAGAACATTTGTGGGCAGAACTGAAAAAGCGTGTGCGAGCAAGGAGGCCTAATAACCGGACTCAGTTACACCAGCTCTGTCAGGAGGAATGGGCCAACATTCACCCAACTTATTGTGGGAAGCTTGTAGAAGGCTACCCGAAACGTTTGACCCAAGTTAAACAATTTAAAGGCAATGCTACCAAATAGTCATTAAGTATATGTAAACTTCTGATCCACTGGGAATGTGATGAAAGAAATAAAAGCTGAAATAAGTCACTCTACTATTATTCTGACATTTCACATTCTTAAAATAAAATGTTGATCCTAACTGACCTAAGACAGGGAATTTTTACTATGATTAAATGTCAGGAATTGTGAAAAACTGTGTTAATATGTATTTGGCTAAGGTGTATGTAATCTTCCTACTTCAACTGTATATGTTCATACTAATCAGGGGGAATGGGAGGCAGGTGTGCGTAACGAGACAAGACAATCCGGGGTTGGTGGTAATCAATCCAGTTCAGTGACACCTAGAAGGCCATAGACCTCCGGAGCTTGTGAACGGAATGAGCAGCAGTACCGGGGAGATCCGTGACAGTGTCAACCACACACATGACTCTATCCATCACACTCAGGATGTGTGTGCATTTTTATTTTTTAATTTTTATTTATGTCATATTGACGGTGATTTCCTGTTTACTGTGGGTGTTTGGCTGTGTAACTGTCCTCAGTGTATAAATCATGCTTTCTCTATTCTGGCGCCAGATTGTCATTAGGCTCTACCCTGCCTCACCCATCCACTACACACACACGCCCACACACAGTCTGGGAGAGACATATGGTGTCACAATGCTCCACCAAATGCTCCAATAGGTTTAACTTGGATCCAAGGCCTAGTGGTGCACTTTGACCTCCCTACTGTGTGCGTCCGCTTTTGGAGCAACTACCCCTACACCCACCCACCGGATTAAACTAACTGGACTGCTGAACAGAAAAGGACAGGTTAGAAGCAGAGCCAATCAGAGTGTGAAATCCACTAGCTACCCTAGTCACTCCAAACCAGTATAGCATCATACAGCAGTATACTGTTGTACTTAACCAATAAAAGCCATACACCGGTAGGTGCCTTTGTAACTAATCCTCTGGCCCATCATGAAATGGAATGATGGAAATAATAAATAATGCATTTCTCCCTTCCAAGTTCTGCTAAGTTATCCAATCAGCTTGCTCTTCATTAAAGATAAGCAAAGCCTGGTGAGCCTTTTCAATCATCAATGGAAATCATTTCTATAAGATGTTTTTTAGGGCACATTTCTGATTGGCATTATGGCATTTCATTTTTTAACTACTATACTCACCAATGATAGAGTAGACTACAAATTAATATGGTGTGGATAATTTTGTTCAGAAACTAAAATCCTGCAATATGAATACTCATAACAATTAGAATTTGGGAGACATACCTCAGTCTCCTTCAGTCATTAGTGAAATGTAATAGAACATGTTGTATGATGCTGACTAAGGCTAAAACAGTCCCAATTAAAGCCTCCCTGCATCTCCACTTCAGCATGAATTACCCATGATGCCCATCAGAGGGTCACACCCGCAGGCAGAGGGGCAGATGGGACGAGAGAATTATGTCAGCGCCCGATAGGTCGACAGTTGGAGGAAGAATGGCACTTGGTCTGCTGATGAATGTTCTTATAGTATACAATAGGCGGTTGGTATGAGACTTTGGCCCAGTCGAGAGACAAGGCCATATGATAAAGTGAGACTCCCATCTCTGGCTATGTGTGTTGCCTGTACAGTAATCACTGTTTAATGTGATCTGTGTTCTGGTATGTGATTAATGCAGCAATCAGGCACAGTATGCTATCTTGAGAGGACCACCACCTTGCGCTATGCACACACTATAGTGGTATAGAGCCAGTGTATGGGGATGTTATGTAGTGTAGTTTAGTTGTGCTGCTGTGTATCTTAGGAAGGCAAGACCTTGAGTGTGGAGCAAAGCGGCTGGGACTAGAGAAGGGAGTAGTTGTGAGAAATAATGTCATTAGATCCCTGCCACTGTAGACACAGAGGTAATGTGGAGAGATGGGTTGGATATTGAGATGAGCTGTGGGGAGCTGACACATTTCATAATTCTCCTCACTTTAGATTAAGTGTTGTCTTCTATACGCAAATGAGCTGTGGGCCCACCCAAACTAAGAGGCAGAAAGATACAGTAGAATATGGGTTGGGCAAATGCAATTGCCACTGACTGATTTGATTTTGGTGGTAAACGTCCACCATCCATCCATCCAAGTTTTAGAACACCTACTCATTCAAGGGTTTTTCTTTATTTTTACTGTTTTCTACATTGTAGAATAATAGTGAAGACATCAATACTTTGCAATAACACATATGGAATCATGTAGTAAACAAAAAAGTATTTTATATACATTTTATTTTTGAGATTCTTCAAATAGCCACCCTTTGCCTTGATGACAGCTTTGCATGATCATTACACAGGTGTACCTGGGGACAATAAAAGGCCACTCTAAAATGTGCAGTTTTGTCACACAACACAATGCCACAGATGTATCAAATTTTGAAGGAGCGTGCAATCTGCATGCTGACTGCATGAATGTCCACCAGAGCTGTATCCAGTTAATCAAATGTTAATTTCTCCACCATAAGCTGCCTCCAACGTCATTTTAGAGAATTTGGCAGTACGTCCAACTGGCCTCACAATCACAGACCACGTGTAACCACGCCAGTCTAGGACCTCCACATCTGGCTTCTTCACCTGTGGGGTCATCTGAGACCAGCTACCAGCAAATCAGAGACTGTGGGTTTGCACAACCATCAGAAACTGTCAGAAACGTCTCAGGGAATCTGCATGCTCATCGTCCTCACCAGGGTCTTGATCTGACTGCAGTTCGGCGCCCTAACCAACTTCTATGGGCAAATGCTCACCTTTGATGGCCACTTGCACGCTGGAGAAGTGTCCTCTTCATGGATTAATTCTGGTTTCAACTGTACCGGGCAGGTGGCAGAAAGCGTGTGTACTGTAGCGTTGTGTCGGTGGGAGGTTTGCTGATGTAAAGGTTGTGAACAGAGTTCATCATGGTGGCGGTGGGGTTATGGTATGGGCAGGCATAAGCTACAGACAACAAACACAATTTGATTTTATCAATGTCAATTTGAATGCACAGAGATCCCATGAGGAGATCCTGAGGCCCTTTGACGTGCCATTCATCCGTTGCCATCATCTCATGTTTCAGTATGATAGCGCATGGCCCCATGTCGCCAGGATCTGTACACAATTCGTGGAAGCTCAAAATGTCCCAGTTCTTCTATGGCCTGCATACTCACCAGACATGTCACCTATTGACCATGTTTGGGATGCTCTGGATAAACAAGTACGACAGCGTGTTCCAGTTCCTGCCAATATCCAGCAACTTCGCACAGCCATTGAAGAGGAGTGGGACAACATTCCACAGGCCACAATCAACAGCCTGATCAACCGTAGTATGCGAAGGAGATGTGTCACGCTGCATTTGGCAAATGGTGGTCACACCAGATACTGACTGGTATTCTGATCCACGCCCCTACCTTTTTTAAAAGGTATCTGTGACCAAAGAGATGCATATCTGTATTCCCCGTCATGTAAAATCCATAGTTTAGGGCCTACTGATTTCCTTATGGGAATTGTAACTCAGTGAAATCTTTGAAATTGATGCATGTTTGCGTTTCTATTTTTATACAGTGTATTATCTGCTAGCTACCGTTCAATCGAGTACAGAATGACAGAGACATAATACAATATGGAATTTTTCTGAATAGTTTGGGGTAGCCTCATCACTGAAGAATGCTCCTCAAAGCCAGATGCTGATGACAGACTGGCATCGAACTGGTTGCACCACCATTGTATTTGTCACATGCGCCGAATACAACAGGTGTAGACCTTACCGTGAAATGCTTACTTACAAGACCTTACCAACACTGCAGTTTTAAGAAAATGATTTACTGAATAATCTAAAGTTAAAAAAAAGGGCAATAATAACAATAACGAGGATATATACATGGGTACATGAGTCATGTGTGGGGTTACCGGTTAGTCGAGGTAATATGTACATGTGGGTAGGGGTAAATAGATGATAGATGATAAACAACGAGTAACAGAAGCATAAAAAGAAGGGTGGGGGTGTCAATGCAAAAAGTCCAGGTAGCCATTTAATTAGCTGTTCAGCAGTATTATGGCTTAAGGCTAGGCGTCTCGCTAGCGGGACAACTTCCGGTGAAAATGGAGGGCGCGCAATTCAAATAAATAATCATAAAAATTATGGATATTAAACATTTATGTACATACAAGTGTCTTATATCGGTTAAAAGCTGAAATTTGTGTTCATCGAACTGCACTGTCCGATTTACAGTAGGCTTTACAGTGAAAGCATACCATGCGACTGTTTGAGGAAGGCGCTCCACGTAAAAATATTTTTCCAGGTTTCATAAATTCACAAATAGCGATAAAATGTTCACTTACTTAAAAAAATATATTCCTCTGATTTCTCGTCCAAAGGGTCCCAGCTACAACATGTAGTGTGATCTTGTTAGATAAAATCCTTATTTATATCCCAAAAAGTCAGTTTAGTTGGCGCCATCGATTTGAGTAATCCACTCATTCAACATGCAGAGAAAGGAATCCAAAAAGCTACCGCTAAACTTTGTTAAAACAAGTCACAATACGTTTCTATTTAATCCTCAGATACCCTAAAATGTAATTAAACAATAATATTTCATACAGAAAGAAGTATGTTCAATAGGAAAACAATATTAGCAGCTGTGTGTCCTCTTCATCTCATGCGCATACACCGATTTCCAAGTCTGTGTTCCTGTATCAAAACTCATTATTCTTCCTCGTTTGGGAAGAAACAGGCCTGAAACCTTGACAAAGACTGCTGACATCCAATGGAAGCCATAGGAATTGCATACTTGGAGCTAGATGACATTTTTCACTTATACGTTCCATTGGAAGAGCATGGGCTCTCAAAAAAAACATTCTGGTTGGTTTTTCTTTGGATTTTCTCCCTCCATATCTATTGTGTTATAGTCCCTACATTATTTTAATATTTCTATAAACTTCAGTGTTTTCTTTCCAATGGTACCAATTATATGCATATCCTGGCTTCAGGGCCTGAGCAACTGGCAGTTTACTTTGGGTACGTCAGTCAGGCAGAAATTGAGAAAAATAGACCCTATACTGAATAAGTTTTAAGGGTAGAAGCTGTTAAGAAGCTTTTTGGACCTAGACTTGGCGCTCCGGTACCGCTTACCGTGCGGTAGCAGGGAGAACAGTCTATGACTAGGGTGGCTGGAGTCTTTGGCAATTTCTAGTGCCTTCCTCTGACAGCGCCTGCTATAGAGGTCCTGAATGGCAGGAAGCTTGGCCCCAGTGATGTACTGGGCTGTACACAATACCCTTTGTAACGCCTTGTCGGAAGCCGAACAGTTGCCATACCAGGTGGTGTACCCAGTCAGGATGCTCTCGACGGTGCAGCTGTGGAACTTTGAGGATCTGAGCACTCATGCCAAATCTTTTCAGTCTCCTGTTTGGGAATAGGTGTTGTTCTTCCCTCTTCACGACTGTCTTTGTGTGTTTGGACCATGTTAGTTTGATTGTGATGTCATAACTCTCCTATGATGATCTGAAGGATCAGGTTACAGTGGGTCCGTTCTACAGCGTGCTCTCTCTAATAGGGGGGAGAGCAGGAAGTCGACTGTTTTATGGCAGTCATAAAATACGCTGCCTCTATGCTCTGTAGTGTTCATGATTGGAATATAAACTGTGGAACACAGAGAAACCCTTGGACATCAAAAGTTTGAATAATTAAACAATATTTATATTTTTGAGAATGTGGGAGTGGTCCGTGGAGGACAGGAAACACACATAACTGTATCTCTCAAAGTGTACATTTCCCAGCTGTCAGGTTTACATCTAAATATTGTGTAAAATATGTGATTACATATGGAACTATTTGTGAAAATATTAAATGTGATGTTAGCTTTCTAAATGAGAGTATGGATTTTCATATAAAGTTTAACCAGTCAGTGGCCACACCCCCGTGAGCCCAGATATCACATTAGGCATCATAGAACCACCCCTTTTTCTACAGAGTATAAAACCTACTTCCTACAAAATGTACATTGGCAGAGAACGCCGGGACGGAGTCCCCACGTTGGAATGACTACGATTCTATAGGACATCAGAACAGAAAATATGGAGCTGATGCTACATGTTGAAATGGTTAAGAACTACAACTCCATAGGCCACGGAGACCATACAGCGTGTAGCGTTGGCTACATGGCTGGAAATGGTTCAACTCAAATCTTAGACGTATAAATACTAGTCTGCAGCTGGAAATTAAGTAAGTCTAGTACGAGAATACAAACAACCGCAGAAGCATCTATTTTATGCAACAAACATCTGTACGCCTGACGTGTCCATTACAACAGACACTCTCCAGAGCCACTGAGAAAGCGACAACTACGAAAGACATTGTGACTTCTGAGGAAGTTAACCAGAGACTCTCTGATGAACTGACTCTTCAGCAGACGGACCGGCGATTCCAACAGAAAAGACAACTGCGACATACGGGCGTAAATATATAAATTGCAATTATTTTCGAATGAGCGACCGTTCATGTGCAAAGGATTAGCATTTCAATTAATATAATTATCATCGGAGTGTAGTGAATCCATTTTGTCTCTTTTAAAAACTTTTTTTTAAAACATTTATTTAACTAGGCAAGTCAGTTAAAGAACAAATCCGCTCTTTATCCGTCCCCACCCCTTTCCATTGTCTACCAAGCCATCATACCGGTTTAGCCCACTAGGGACTTATCAATGCATTTTGTTAGTAACCAATAACTATATTGTTTGTTTATGTATTTCTGTGATTTGATTAGTTAGTTAGTAAATAAATAATTAAGCCAATTTGTATATAGCTGATTCATGATTTAGGCTAGGGTTCGCGCAGATACCCAAGGGTTTGCAACGTTCAGTAATGAGAACTGATGAGGTAATAATAATACATTAATACAAGACTGTACTCGATAAGATATAAAAATATCCGAAGGGTCGATTTTGAAATAGAAACTCTATAAATATTTTCCCTGACTTCCTAGTTAATTAAAGTTTAATCACGTAACAATAATTACACATAGAGAATTGTTATTTTATCAAATCAGTCTGCACATTTAATGATAGTCACAGACACGACAGTGATGTGGACACCAAGGAAATTAAAGCTCTCAACCTGCTACACTATGGCCCGTCAGGAAGTCCAGGATCCAGTTGCAGAGGGAGGTGTTTAGTCCCAGGGTCTTTAGCTTAGTGATGAGCTTTAAGGACACTATGGTGTTGAATGCTGAGCTGTAGTCAATGAACAGCATTCTCAGATAGGTGTTCCTTTAGTCTAGGTGGGAAAGGGCAGTGTTGAGTGCAATAGAGATTGAGTCATTTGTGAAAAAGTTGGGGTGTAATGCAAATTGGAGTGGGTCTAGGGTTTCTGGGATGATGGTGTTGATGTGAGCCTTTCAAAGCACTTCATGGCTACAGACATGAGTCCTACGTGTCGGTAATTATTTGGGCAGGTATCCTTGGTGTTGTTGGGCACAGGGACTAAGATGGTCTGCTTGAAACATGTAGGTTTTACAGACTCAGCTAGGGACAGTTTCAACTGTTCTGCCTTATTATTATTCGACCATGCTGGTCATTTATGAACATTTTAACATCTTGGCCATGTTCTGTTATAATCTCCACCCAGCACAGCCAGAAGAGGACTGGCCACCCCACATATGCTCTCTCTAATTCTCTCTTTCTTTCTCTCTCTCTCGGGGGACCTGAGCCCTAGGACCATGCCCCAGGACTACCTGACATGATGACTCCTTGCTGTCCCCAGTCCACCTGACCGTGCTGCTACTCCAGTTTTAACTGTTCTGCCTTATTATTATACGACCATGCTGGTCATTTATGAACATTTGAACATCTTGGCCATGTTCTGTTATAATCTCCACCCGGCACAGCCAGAAGAGGACTGGCCACCCCACATAGCCTGGTTCCTCTCTAGGTTTCTTCCTAGGTTTTGGCCTTTCTAGGGAGTTTTTCCTAGCCACCGTGCTTCTACACCTGCATTGCTTGCTGTTTGGGGTTTTAGACTGGGTTTCTGTACAGCAATTTGAGATATCAGCTGATGTACGAAGGGCTATATAAATATGATTTGATTTGATTTGACAGGTTGAGAAGTGTTCAGCGCATGCTTGGAGTACACGTCCTGGTAATCCGTCTGGCCCTGCGGGTTTGTGAATGTTGACCTGTTTAAAGGTCTTACTCACATCGGTTACGGGAAGCGTGATCACACAGTAGTCCGGTACTGCTGGTGTTCTCATGCATGGTTCAGTGTTACTTGCATCAAAGAGCGCATAAAAGTAATTTAGCTTGCCTGGTAGACTTGTGTCACTGGGCGGCTCGTGGCTGGATTTCCCTTTTTAGTCCATAATAGTTTGCCACATCCGATGAGCATCGGAGCCGGTGTAGTAGGATACAATCTTAGTCCTGTATTTACTCTTTGCCTGTTTGATGTTCCGTCTGAGGGCATAGCGGGATTTCTTATACGTGTCTGGGTTAGAGTCCCCCTCCTTGAAAGCGGCAGCTCTACGCTTTAGCTCAAGGAAGATGTTGCCTGTAATCCATGGCATCTGGTTGGGGTATGTACATACGGTCACTGATGGGACAACGTCATCAATGCACTTATTGTTGAAGCCAGTGACTGATGTGGTATACCCCTCAATGCCATCGGATGAGTCCCGAAAAATATTCCAGTCTGTGATAGCTTAGCATCTGCGGCATCTGACCACTTCCGTATTGAGCGAGTCACTGATACTTCCTGCTTTAGTTTTTGCTTGCAAGCAGGAATCAGGAGGATATAATTATGGTCAGATTTGCCAAATGAAGGGTGAGGGAGAGCTTTGTAGACATCTCTGTGTGTGGAGTAAAGGTGGTCTATAGTTTTTTCCCCTCGTGTTGCACATGTAACATGCTGATAGAAATGAGGTAAAACGGATTTAAGCCTCCCTGCATTAAAATCCCCAGCTACAAGGAGCACCACTCTGGATGAGCATTTTCTTGTTTGCTTATGGCTTTATACAGCTCATTGAGTGCAGTCTTAGCGCCAGCATCAGTTTGTGGTGGTAAATAGACAGCTACAAAGAAAGTATTTCAAGGCCTACCTTCAAACTCAGTGCCTCTTTGCTTGACATCATGAGAAAATCAAAAGAAATCAGCCAAGACCTCAGAAAGATAATTGTACACCTCCACAAGTCTGGTTCATCCCTGGGAGCAATTTTCAAACGCCTGAAGGTACCATGTTCATCTGTACTAACAATAGTACGTAAGTATAAACACCATGGGACCACGCAGCTATCATATCGCTCAGGATGGAGACGTGTTCTGTCTCCTTGAGATGAACGTACTCTGGTGTAAAAAGTGCAAATCAATCCCAGAACAACAGCAAATGACCTTGTGAAGATGCTGGAGAAAACAGTGACAAAAGTATCTATATATTCAGTAAAACAAGTCCTATATCAACATAACCTGAAAGACTGCTCCTAAACCGCCATAAAAATACCAGACTACGGTTTGCAGCTGCACATGGGGACAAAGATTGAATTTTTTGGAGAAATGTCCTCTGGTCTGACATGACAAAAATAGAACTGTTTGGTCATAATGACCATCGTTATGTTTTGAGGAAAAAGGGGGAGGCTTGCAAGAACACCATCCCAACCATGAAGTACGGGGGTGGCAGCTTCATATTGTGGGGGTGCTTTGCTGCATGAGGGACTGGTCTATTTCACAAAATAGATGGCACCATGATGCAGGAAAATTATGTTGATATATTGAAGTAACATCTCAGACATCAGTTAAAGCTTGGTCGCAAATGGGTCTTCCAAATGGACAATGACCCCAAGCATATTTCCAAAGTTGTGACAAAATGGCTTAAGGACAACAAAGTCTTGGTATTGGAGTGTGCATCACAAAGCCCTGACCCCAATACTATAGAACATTTCTGGGCAGAACTGAAAAAGCTTGTGGGAGTAAGGAGGCCTACAAACCTGACTCAGTAACACCAGCATTGTCAGGAGGAATGAACCAAAATTCACCCAACTTATTGTGGGAAGCTTGTGGAAGGCTACCAGAAAATGCTTGACCCAAGTCAAACAATTTAAAGGCAATGCTACTCAATACTAATTGTGTGTATGTAAACTTCTGACCCACTGGGAATGTGGTGAAAGAAGTAAAAGCTGAAATAAATCATTCTCTCTGCTATGATTCTGAATTTTCACATTCTTAAAATAAAGTGGTAATCCTAACTGACCAAAGACAGGGAATTTTTACTAGGATTAAATGTCAGGAATTGTGAAAAACTGAGTTTAAATGTAGTTGGCTAAGGTGTATGTAAACTTCCGACTTCAACTGCATATATAGTGTATAATGTGTATATTTATGTTACATTACAGGACATATTTGAAAAAGAGACCTAGGTCTCAAAATAGAGTTCAATGAATGTAAAATATATATTTAAATACCTGCACATGTTAAAGTAGCCTTTTATTGTCCCCAGCACAAGGTGCACCTGTGTAATTATTATGCTCAATAATCAGCTTCTTGATATGCCGCACCTGTCAGGTGGATGGATTATTTGGGAAAGCAGAAATGCTCACTAACAGGGATGTAAACTGTGTGCACAACATTTTTGTGCCTATGAATAATTTCGGGGATTTTATTTTGCTTATGAAACATTGGACCAACACTTTACATGTTGCGTTCATATTTTTGTTCCATGTACATTATATCCTATAAGGTCATTATTGTCACTTTGATTGGGCTTTGAGGAGCTCATCAGCCAATTTAAATAGAATGAAGGAGAAATATAACATATTTTCTTTAGAGCCATGCTCAGACAAGACAGTGTAGCCCTGAGAAGAGGAGAGGTGAAAGTCTATTACCACTAGCTACAGCCAGAGGGGGAGAATATGACAGCACCTGTCTCCTCTCCGACTTCTTGACCTGTTCTGGGAGAACACAGCCTGGCAAATGTCACATCTCTTTATCCAACCCCCACACCCCTCTCCCCCAGTGGATGGCCCAGACTGGTGAGACGTGCTGGGGGAGATGTGGTGGTGAGAGCTCTGGATGCCTCTGGAGAAGAGGGGGACCTTGTTGTCAGTACTTAGAGTAGAATGAGAGGCTGTATTTAGCATTACTGAAAGGCAGTGTTTGAGTGCTTCACATTTTAGCTGTGTACTTGACTTTTTCTGTCCGATCATTGTTGACTGTATCAACTGAATTTCGACCTTCAGCTACACCTCGAATCACATCGGTTGATGCACTACCTCCTTCAGGAGATCAGCTCACTCAGTCATTACGTTTTTTCTTCTTCTGTTAACCACACTGAATGGAGTCGACAGAGAACCAAAGGTATGTTAATCTAGAGCCCCACCCTGACAACATCCGGTGAAATTGCAGAGTGCAAAATTCGAAATACAAAAATCATAATATTTACATTTACATTTACATTTAAGTGCCTTACATCATTTAAAAGCTTAACAGAATCGGTGGAATGAATACACCCTTGATTACCCCCAAACACTGTTCACTTTCATAGCAGTCACAAACAAAGAGCATAATCTCTTTGTTCATTGTATAATTTCATCTCGCATCTAAGCGCTATTTTGTGACCAGGCAAAAATGCCTTTCCAAGCTAAACCTTCATATCATAACTACTAACCGCTATACACAGTCTACTGTACATCATTGTCAGCATATTAGCTAAGGTCATAGTCAACATAGCTACTAGAATTAACACGTTAGTAAATCCGGTACAATCATGCACTACAGTGTACTGCAAGCAGTTTAGCAGTTTCACCGGTGGGCCTCGGTAGCAATAAATTAATAAAACTAAAAGCTTACCTTGACTTGGAAGAGTTCCAGTTTTGAATAGCCAATGGATGCCCATTCTAGCCCGGCAAATGCGAGGAGCTGGAATAGAGTGCACCGGGCTATGAATGCGAACTGGAGATCACTGCATAACACGGTGTCTGACCAGTCACATGCTCCCCACTGTAAGCACGAGGAGTTGGCTCAGGTCTCCAACCTGACTCAGCCAATCTCCCCGTGTGCCCCCTCCCAAAATATTTTTTGGGGGTTGCCTCTCGTGCTTGCCTCGTTTGTATAACTCATCGTAATGTCGCTGTTCCGCTTTCGCTGTCTCGATTTCTTCCTTCGGACTGCGATACTCCCCCGCCTGCGTCCAGGGTCCTGCTCCATCCAGAAATTATTCCCAGGTCCATTTCTCCTGAACACGCTGCTTGGTCCTTTGTTGGTGGGATATTCTGTCACTTTCGTTATAAAGATGAGACCAAGGCACAACGTGAGTAGCGTTCCACATGTTTTTAATTAAACCGAAACTCAGCGAAACAAAACAAACAAGCACAAACGAACCGTGAAGCTATACGAATAGTGCAGACAGGCAACTAAACATAGAACAAGATCCCACAAACACCAAAGGGAAATGGCTACCTAAATATGATCTCCAAACAGAGACAACGATAAACAGATGTCTCTGATTGGGAACCATATCAGGCCAAGATAGAATTACACAAACCCCTAGACCTACAAAACCCTAGACATACAAAAACCCTAGACATACAAAACCCTGAGAGAATATACAAACCTTAGACAATAGAAAACTAGCGAACCCATCCTAGTCACACACTGACCTAATCAAAATATAAAGAAAACAGAGACATATCAGGTCAGATTTGGACAATGTTTTTTATGCTGGTGTATGCGGGGCGCTGTCCTCAGATAATCGCTATTTGTGATTTTGTGACGCCTGTGCTGGTTGAAAAAGTAGTTTGGTGGGGGGCGCTGCCCTCAGATAATCGCATGATATGCTTTCACCGTAAAGCCTTTTTAAAATCTGACAATGCGGTTGGATTAACAAGAAGTTAAGATTTTAAATTATGTATTTTCATGAACGTTTAATATTACTATTTTTGTATTTTGAATTTCGTGCTTGGCAATTTCAAAGGATGTTGTCGTAGGTGTCCTGCTAGCGGTTCATGCACCAAAAGAGGTTTTTAGTGCATGAAGGTGATAGTTTGTAAGTGCGCCGAGGTACTTAACACCGTATTAAAATCCAGGGGAACAAATTTCACTGGGACCGGGGGATGGGGGGTCATGTCCCCCCCACAATCTGAAATTGCATTTTTGTCCCCCCCAGTTTTATCATTGCAATGTGATTCAAAAAGAGGCACTATGTGGATGCCTCCGAGTGGTCGGGTAGATGTTTGGAGAGTTCAGCCAGCTGTATTCAGGACCACGCAGACAGAGAGCATGCTGACAGGCTGTGTGAAGTCAAAGCTTCTGGAAGGCTGGCTGAACCAGCACGGGAGAGTTGAGCATAGTTCAGTGTTTATGTGTTGCGCTCTTTCACCGAGTTATAAAAGCAAGCCGAGCAGAAACTGGCTACTATTTAGTTGACTGATGTAGCTGGCAAGGTAACTGCTGTTTAACTCAACAGAAAAAAACAAAACTAGTGTGTTGTAACTAGTATTGTAACTGACATGTAACGTTAGCTAATGTTTCATCCCCTCTCGACTGAGGTGAATGAATAAGCTACGCTAGCTAGTAGCTACCACAGCCAGGTCTGCTCTAGCCTCTAGTTATCCATCAGATAGCGACATGAGGTGGCTATTATTTCTATCTAACAGCTGTTGTTTGCATGAAAATGTTTGTTGCTTTGTTTTGTCCCATTTCAGAAGTAAATTGGCTACCTTACATCATTTGATGTACATTTAGAGAGAGAGCTAGCCAAAGGTTGGCTAACATTAGCTGTTAGTTTTGCTTCAATCACACTAAACCCGAATCAAACGATGAAACCATTGGTCAAACGATTAAGTATTGTTATTCTGACATTTTTTCAGTGCAATGTAAAGTTATTGATCTGTCAGTTTCCCCAGCTAATTCCCTATTTTTCTCACTGACACGGTAATAACAGCTCTAACGTTATAGGCTTCACTGTCATGGTGGACAGTGACAGTAGCGGTCTGCGTTGGAACGCCCACACGTTGGCTTTCTGTCCGACTCCACCCGCAACAACAAGAACTGGTCCCAAACCTAACCGCAGTCCCGCAATAGTATTTTAGGCGTATGTGACGCAGTTAATTTGCCAGCCATGGTCCAAGCAATATCAAATGCAATATCAAATGCACAAAAATAACTTAACAAATAGGTTCAATTACAGAGATTCTCACGTGGCCCTTATATTGCATTATTGGGCTATATCAGCCAATATCCTAGAAGTAGTTTGAAGAGAATAAAGTTGGAGCAACTTGCACTTTCTCTTGAGCTATTTTTAAAGCCTACATTTAAGAGTGGGAAGATTTTCAGATGAAGAAATAGGGGCTATCAAGATTTAGTCCTATTTCTAGGCAATGTAGTAAACTATAGCTTAATCATAGGCCTATTTATGAAGTACATTTCCTTGTAAAGATAACTGCCACGTGCTTCTCCGCTCCTGCATAGGCAATAGCCTACTCTATCTTCTTCAGGATTGGTGGGTCTCCTGCGGGATGGTTGAGTTAACATAGGCTAATGCGATTAGCATGAGTATGGAAGTAACATGAACATTTCCCAGGACAGACATATCTCAAATCAAATCAAATGTATTTGTCACATACACATGGTTAGCAGATGTTAATGCACGTGTAGCGAAATGCTTGTGCTTCTAGTTCCGACAATGCAGTAATAACCAACGACTAATCTAACTAACAATTCCAAAACTACTACCTTATACACACAAGTGTAAAGGGATAAAGAATATGTGCATAAAGATATATGAATGAGTGATGGTACAGAGCGGCATAGGCAAGATGCAGTAGATGGTATCGAGTACAGTATATACATATGAGATGAGTATGTAAACAAAGTGGCATAGTTTAAAGTGGCTAGTGATACATGTATTACATAAAGATGCAGTAGATGATATAGAGTACAGTATATACATAGACATATGAGATGAATAATGTAGGGTATGTAAACATTATATTAAGTAGCATTGTTTAAAGTGGCTAGTGATATATTTTACATCAATTCCCGTCAATTCCCATTATTAAAGTGGCTGGAGTTGAGTCAGTGTGTTGGCAGCAGCCACTCAATGTTAGTGGTGGCTGTTTAACAGTCTGATGGCCTTGAGATAGAAGCTGTTTTTCAGTCTCTCGGTCCCAGCTTTGATGCACCTGTACTGACCTCGCCTTCTGGATGATAGCGGGGTGAACAGTCAGTGGCTCGAGTGGTTGTGGTCCTTGATGATCTTTATGGCCTTCCTGTGACATCGGGTGGTGTAGGTGTCCTGGAGGGCAGGTAGTTTGCCCCCGGTGATGCGTTGTGCAGACCTTACTACCCTCTGGAGAGACTTACGGTTGTGGGCGGAGCAGTTGCCGTACCAGGCGGTGATACAGCCCGACAGGATGCTCTCGATTGTGCATCTGTAGAAGTTTGTGAGTGCTTTTGGTGACAAGCCAAATTTCTTCAGCCTCCTGAGGTCGCCTTCTTCACGATGCTGTCTGTGTGGGTGGACCAATTCAGTTTGTCGGTGATGTGTACGCCGAGGAACTTAAAACTTACTACCCTCTCCACTACTGTTCCATCGATGTGGATAGGGGGGTGTTCCCTCTGCTGTTTCCTGAAGTCCACAACCATCTCCTTAGTTTTGTTGACGTTGAGTGTGAGGTTATTTTCCTGACACCACACTCCGAGGGCCCTCACCTCCTCCCTGTAGGCCGTCTCGTCATTGTTGGTAATCAAGCCTACCACTGTTGTGTTGTCTGCAAACTTGATGTTTGAGTTGGAGGCATGCGTGGCCACGCAGTCGTGGGTGAACAGGGAGTACAGGAGAGGGCTCAGAACGCACCCTTGTGGGGCCCCAGTGTTGAGGATCAGCGGGATGGAGATGTTGTTACCTACCCTCACCACCTGGGGGCGGCCCGTCAGGAAGTCCAGTACCCAGTTGCACAGGGCGGGGTCGAGAGCAATGGTCTGGAGCTTGATGACGAGTTTGGAGGGTACTATGGTGTTAAATGCTGAGCTGTAGTCGATGAACAGCATTCTCACATAGGTATTCCTCTTGTCCAGATGGGTTAGGGCAGTGTGGTTGAGATTGCATCGTCTATGGACCTATTTGGGCGGTAAATTGGAGTGGGTCTAGGGTGTCAGGTAGGGTGGAGGTGATATGGTTCTTGACTAGTCTCTCAAAGCACTTCATGATGACGGAAGTGAGTGCTACGGGGCGGTAGTCGTTTAGCTCAGTTACCTTAGCTTTCTTGGGAACAGGAACAATGGTGGCCCTCTTGAAGCATGTGGGAACAGCAGACTGGGATAGGGATTGATTGAATATGTCCGTAAACACACCAGCCAGCTGGTCTGCGCATGCTCTGAGGGCGCGGCTGGGGATGCCGTCTGGGCCTGCAGCCTTGCGAGGGTTAACACGTTTAAATGTTTTCTCACCTCGGCTGCAGTGAAGGAGAGTCCACATGCTTTGGTTGCGGGCCGTGTCAGTGGCACTGTATTGTCCTCAAAGCGGGCAAAAAAGTTATTTAGTCTGCCTGGGAGCAAGACATCCTGGTCCGTGACTGGGCTGGTTTTCTTTTTGTAATCCGTGATTGACTGTAGACCCTGCCACCTACCTCTTGTGTCTGAGCAGTTGAATTGCGATTCTACTCTGTCTCTATATTGACGCTTAGCTTGTTTGATTGCCTTGCGGAGGGAATAGCTACACTGTTTGTATTCGGTCATGTTTCCGGTCACCTTGCCCTGATTAAAAGCAGTGGTTCGCACTTTCAGTTTCACGCGAATGCTGCCATCAATCCACGGTTTCTGGTTTGGGAATGTTTTAATCGTTGCTATGGGAACGACATCTTCAACGCACGTTCTAATGAACTCACTCACCGAATCAGCGTATTCGTCAATGTTGTTGTTTGACGCAATTCGAAACATATATCAGTCCACGTGATGGAAGCAGTCTTGGAGTGTGGAATGTATGCAGGGAGCAACAAAATGGAGTCGTGGTCAGCTTTTCCGAAAGGAGAGCGGGGGAGGGCCTTATATGCGTCGCGGAAGTTAGAATAGCAATGATCCAAGGTTTTGCCAGCCCTGGTTGCGCAATCGATATGCTGATACAATTTAGGGAGTCTTGTTTTCAGATTAGCCTTGTTAGAATCCCCAGCTACAATGAATGCAGCCTCAGGATATGTGGATTCCAGTTTGCAAAGAGTCAAATAAAGTTTGTTCAGAGCCATCGATGTGTCTGCTTGGGGGGGAATATATACGGCTGTGATTATAATCGAAGAGAATTCCCTTGGTAGATAATGCGGTCGACATTTGATTGTGAGGAATTCTAAATCAGGTGAACAGAAGGACTTGAGTTCCTGTATGCTGTTGTGACCACACCACGTCTCGTTAACCATAAAGCATACGCCCCCACCCCTCTTCTTACCAGAAAGATGTTTGTTTCTGTCGGCGCAATGTGTGGAAAAACCAGCTGACTCCGATAGCGTCTCTCCAGTGAGCCATGTTTCCGTGAAGCAAAGAACGTTACAGTCTCTGATGTCCCTCTGGAATGCTACCCATGCTCGGATTTCATCAACCTTGTTGTCAAGAGACTGGACATTGGCGAGAAGTATGCTAGGGAGTGGTGCGCGATGTGCCCGTCTCCGGAGTCTGACCAGAAGCCTGCTTCTTTTCCCTCTTTTACGAAGTCGTTTTTTTGGGTCGCCGGCTGGGATCCATTCCGTTGTCCTGGATGAAAGGCAGAACACAGGATCCGCTTTGCGAAAGTCATATTCTTGGTCGTACTGATGGTGAGTTGACGCTGCTCTTATATTCAGTAGTTCGTCTCGACTGTATGTAATGAAACCTAAGATGGGGTACCAATGTAAGAAATAACAAGTAAAAAAACAAAAAACTGCATAGTTTCCTAGGAACGCGAAGCGAGGCGGCCATCTCTGTCGGCGCCGGAAGTTAGTCTGATATTGGCAGAAAGATTAAATCTGTGTTGATCTAACTGTACTGTCCAATTTACAGTAACTATTACAGAGAAATAATACCATGCTATTGTTTGAAGAGTGCACAGTTTTGAACATGAAATGTTATTAATAAACAAATTAGGTACATTTGGGCAGTCTTGATACAACATTTTGAACAGAAATTCAATGGTTCATTGGATCAGTCTAAATATTTACACTTTAGTGTATATCTTTATACACTAAATATATACAATATTTACACAAAATCAAAATTGCACCTGGGTTGGAATAATACATTATGGCCTTTCTCTTGCATTTCAAAGATGATGGTACAATTATAAAAAAAAATTTAAACAGTGTGTGTTATATGTGTTATATTCTCTTAATTCATTTCACATTTCCACGAACTTCAAAGTGTTTCCTTTCAAATGCTACCAAGAATATGCATATCCTTGCTTCAGGGCCTGAGCTATGGGCAGTCATTTTAGGCAAAAATTGAACTGGAAGCAGCAAGAATGATGACAGCAACACTTGCTACATTTTGCATTGCCCTATATGATATAGCCTACCTTTTAGGAGGATGATTTGCAGGCAGAGACAAATAAATGGGTAATCAATACTTGAAAATGAAAAGGCACAATGCTCGATCACCATAGTTGCCCAACCTACGTATGTGCACGTTGTGCCTTTTCATTTTCAATGATGACAATTTAAAAAAAATTGTATTTCATCTCACGTTGGTTCAGCACCCTCCACTTCTTTCCATTATCAATCTTTATTTATAGACACTGTAGTAAACTACAGTCTAATCATATTTAAGTTAAGTTCATATTCAATTTATCTGCCATGTGATTCTCCGCCCATGTAGGCAGCCTACTCTATTTCAATGATACCACACATGCTAGGCACACTTGAACTCTCATGCCCAACTAGATTAGGTAGGCTACTGAAGTTGAAGTAGCAAATTCTGAGTGTGTGAAGAAATCAAAAAATATGTAATTTTAATACAATAGGTATGCTAACGCATACAAGGCAGAAAGAGGACCATTTCCATATAATCTGTGGGACAACAAAAATACTTTCATCCCGAAGTCATTTGTCTGACTGACAGCTCCCGCCCGAGCATGATCTCTGTCGGAACACACAGGTCCCGCAGGCATCCCGAGGGAATGCAGCCCTCAAGTGCAGTCAGTACACAACGCTGTACTGAACCTGTCTTAGCAGGATCAAATCATGACAGGGGTCCAGCAGAGTCAGACTTCAAGGGAAGAACATTCTATGAAGCTCAGTTGAATTTTGCAGTATATTAACACTATCAGTGAATCTTACAAAGTTCCATCTTGAAATTGATGGGTAGAGCTACAGTACAGCAGTTTAAGCTTAATGCTACAGTCTGGGATCTGGAAATAATGGTCATTTTAATTATTGAACCATTGATTATATTCTTGGATAATATCATGTATATCTTGTATACACCAAGGTAATTCTTTGTCATGCCTCATTTTAGGAGGATCAGATATTGATGCATCTCAGCAGGGTCAGGCAGCCAGGGAAGAGCAGTCTGTGATGAAGGTGTGGTGAATTTTTGCAGATACAACACTTTATTCTCTCTCGCTTTTTTAAGGCAGTCTGACAAACCTCCAAAGTTGATTTTGAAACTGTTTCAAGAGTTGAAAGAGGCTTTTCCCGATGACAAAAAACATATACAACAAAAATGTGAGGAAGACCTGGTTGAAGCTATTGATGATGAAGAATGGATACAGATATGCTTGAACGCCCAGTTCTATTCATACCATCGCAGACATATATTACTGCAGTTTAAGACTATACATAGGAAACACTATATGCCAGTGGGACTGAATTACATGGTATTCCTCTGCTGATGGTGTACAACACTAAAGGGGGTATATTTGCGTATGTTATGGTCTTGTGAAGGCTGGCTGAATTCTGGCAAAGAGTATGTATTTTATCTCAGCATGGCTACAGATTCTCCCTTCTCCTTGTTTTTGTTTGCTTAGAAATGTTGATACTGGAGACTGTTATCTGAAGAAACCGTGTAACCAAGAATTTATAGCAGCTAAGAAATGCATTGCCATTAATTGGAAGGTTAGTTATCCTACTACAATGTAAAGTTATGTATCACCAGATTTGATTTATTACAAGATTAAGGGTATACTGGGAAACTTTCATTAGGTCTGGATGCCTTATGGAATAAAGTATGACTAAAGGAGTCTGTACTGAAAACATGCCCAGGTTAGGGAGGATCAACCTATTTAGGCAATCCCTAGCTGTTAGGCTGCTCAGTCCTGGCCCTGGGGGGTTTGCCGTCCGGTGGGTTGTCACTCTGGCCTTGGCCAAACACACCAAAATCAATAATGAAGGTTTCACTTAGATCCTAAAGCTGAGTGGGATGTGTTGGGTTGGGGCGCTGCAGGGTGGTGGACCCCTAGTGATAGGACGGGGCGATCCAGCTATATTGTGTGCAAGTAAAAAGAGTTCTACATTACTGTGAGTCCTACGAGATCAATTAAATTGAAGATTTCCTGCTTCTGTGTGTTCATGTACACGACTGTTCAAAAGATTGGGGTCACTTAGAAATGTCCTTGTTTTTGAAAGAAAAGCACATTTTTGTCCATTTATAATAACATCAAATTGATCAGAAATACAGTGTAGACATGGTTAATGTTGTAAATGACTACTATAGCTGGAAATGAAAGATTTTTTATGGAATATCTACATATGCGCACAGAGGACCATTATCAGCAAACATCACTCCTGTGTTCCAATGGCAAGTTGTGTTACCGAATCCAAGTTTATCATTTTAAAATGCTAATTGGTCATCAGAAAACCCTTTTGCAATTATGTTAGCACAGCTGAAAACTGTAGTTCTGATTAAAGAAGAATAAAACTCTTTAGACTAGTTGAGTATCTGGAGCATCAGCATTTGTGGGTTTGATTACAGGCTGAAAATGGCCAGAAACACAGTCCTTTCTTCTGAAACTCGTCAGTCTATTCTTGTTCTGAGAAATGAAGGCTATTCAATGCGAGACATTTCCAAGAAACTGAAGATCTCATACAACACTGTGAATTACTCTCTTCACAGAACAGTGCAAACTGTCTCTAACCAGAATAGAAAGAGGAGTGGGAGGCCCCGGTGCACAACTGAGAAAGAGGACAAGTACATTAGACTGTCTAGTTTGAGAAACTGACGTCTCACAAGTCCTCAACAGGCAGCTTCATTAAATAGTACCCGCAAAACACCAGTCTCAATGTCAACAGTGAAGATGCGACTCCGTGATGCTGTCTTTTGTTTCTGACTCTCGTTCTGTCACAACTCCCGCAGACACACATAGGCTCTGGCATTTGCAACCATTTTCCTTACTCACTCACTTACTCACTTAACTTTTCCATTCGCACAAAACACACTTCCAACAAACCCGTACTCCCCCCACATATAGTATACACCAGTATACATACCCACATACTGTGCCTTCTATGTCCTCTGTTTGTAGCATTTTTATTTCTTCAATTTTATTGGTACACATGGTGTACACATGGTTAGCAGATGGTAATGCGAGTGTAGCAAAATGCTTGTGCTTCTAGTTCTGACAGTGCAGTAATATCTAACAAGTAATCTAACAAATACACAATGACTACCTTATACACACAATGTAAGGGGATGGAATAAGAATATGTACATATAAATATATGGATGCGCGATGGCTGTGTGGCATAGGCAAGATGCAATAGATGGTATAACATACAGTATATACTGTACATATGAGATGAGTAATGTAGGATGTGTAAACATTATTAAAGTGACATTATTTAGTGACTAGTGATTCCTTTATTAAATGTAATTAATGGCTGTTTAACAGTGATGACCTTTAATAGTGATGGCCAGATAGAATCTGTTTTTCAGTCTCTCGGTCCCAGTTTTGATGCGCCTGTACTGACCTCGCCTTCTGGATGATAACGGGGTGAACAGGCAGTGGCTCGGGTGATTGTTGTCCTTGATGATCTTTTTGGCCTTCCTGTGACATCGGGTGCTGTAGGTGTCCTGGAGGGCAGGTAGTTTAACCCGGCTGATACGTCGTGCCGGCCGCACTACCCTCTAGAAAGCCTTGCGGTTGAGGGCGGTGCATTTGCCATACCAGGTGGTGATACAGCCCGACAGGATGCTCTTGATTGTGTATCTGTAATGGTTTGTGAGGGTTTTATGTGACAAGCCAAATTTCTTCAGCCTCCTGAATTTGAAGAGGCTCTGTTGCGCCTTCTTCACCATGCTGTCTGTGTGGGTGGACCATTTCAGTTTTTCTGTGATGTGTATGCCGAGGAACTTAAAACTTTCCACCTTCTACACTACTGTCCCGTAAATGTGGATAGGGGGGTGCTCCCTCTGATGTTTCCTGAAGTCCACGATCATCTCCTTTGTTTTGTTGATGTTGAGTGAGAGGTTATTTTCCTGACACCACACTCCGAGGACCCTCACCTCCTCCCCGTTGGCTGTCTCATCGTTGTTGGAAATCAAGCCTACCACTTTAGTGTCGGCTGCAAACTTGATGATTGATTTGGAGGCATGCATGACCACCCATGGGTGAACAGGGAGTACAGGAGAGGGCTGAGAACGCACCCTTGTGGGGAGTTTTGAGGATCATCGGGGTGGAGATGTTGTTTCCTACCTTCACCACCTGTGGGAGCGGCCCGTCAGAAAGTCCACGACCCAGTTGCACAGGCCGGGGTGACCTAGTGTCTCAAGCTTAATGATGAGTTTGGAGGGTACTATGTTGTTGAATGTTGAGTCAATGAACAGTATTCCTCTTGTCCAGATGGGATATGGCAGTGTGCATTGTGATGGAAATTGCATTATCTGTGGACCTATTGGTTAGTAAGCAAATTGGAGTGGGTCTAGGGTATCAGGTAGGGTGGAGGTGATATGATCCTTGACTAGTCTCTCAAAGCCCTTCATGATGACAGGAGTGGGTGCTACGGGGCGATAGTCATTTAGTTCAGTTACCTGTCTTGGAAACAGCAACAATGGTGGCCATCTTGAAGCATGTGGGGACAGCATTGGGATAGGGATTGATTGAATATGTCCGTAAACACACCAGCCAGCTGGTCTGCGCATGCTCTGAGGACGAGGCTAGAGATCCCGTCTCGGCCGGCAGCCTTGCAAGGGTTAACACCTTTAAATGTTTTACTCACTTTGGCCACGGAGAAGGAGAGTGGGCCGTGTAGAGGGTCTTTTGTATTGTCCTCAAAGCCTGCAAATAGGTTGTTTTATTTGTTAGGGAGCAAAATGCCAATGTTCGCAATGGGGCTGATTTTCTTTTTGTAATCCGTGATTGTCTGTAGACCCTGCCACATATGTCTCGTGTTTGAGCCGTTGAATTGTGACTACTTTGTCTCTATACTGATGCTTTGCTTGTTTGATTGCCTTGCAGAAGGAGTAACTACACTGTTTGTATTCAGTCATGTTTCCCTTCGACTTGCCATTATTAAATGCAGTGGTTCATTCTTTCAGTTTTGTTTGAATGCTGCCATTAATCCACAGTTTCTGGTTAGGAAGGTTTTAATATTTCACAGTTGGTACAACATCTCCAATGCACTTCCAAATAAACTCACTCACCGAGTAAGCGTATAAGTCAACGTTATTGTCTGAGGCTACCCGGAACATATCCCAGTCCACGTGATCTTGAGGCAACAAGATGGGGTCCTGGTCAAATTTGCCAAAAGGAGGGTGGCGGAAGGCCTTGTATGCATTGTGGAAGTTAGAGTAGCAGTAGTCCAGTGTTTTGCTCAAGCGGGTACAACAATCAATGGTGCTTACCGGGAGGTGGTAGAATTTAGGTAGTCCTTTAGGTAGAATTTAGGTAGCCTTGTTCTCAAATTAGCTTTGTTAAAACCCCAAGCTACAATAAATGCAGCCCCAAGATATATGGTTTACAGTTTACATAGAGTCCAGTAAAGTTCTTTCAGGGCCATTGAGGGATCTGCTTGGGGGGGATATACACGGCTGTATATTCGAAGAGAATTCTCTTGGCGGTCGGTATTTCATTGTAAGGAATTATAGGTCAGGTGAACAAAAAAGTACTTGAGTTCCTGTATGTTGTTATGATTAAACCATGTTTCATTAATCATGAGGGATACACCCCCACCCTTCTTCTTTCCAGAGAGATATTTGTTTCTGTTGGCGCGACGCATGAAGAAACCCGGTGGCTGTACCAACTCTGACAACATGTCCCGAGTGAGCCATGTTTCCGCAAAACAGAGAATGTTACAATCTCTGATATCTCTCTGGAAGGCAACTCGTTCCCTAATTTCGTCCACATTGTTGTCAAGAGACTGGACATTGGCGAGTAATATTCTCGGAAGCGGTGGATGGTGTGCTCGCCTTCTAAGTCTGACCAGGAGGCCGCTCTGTCTGCTTCTCCTGCGGTGACAACGTTGTTTTGGGTCGGCCAAAAGGGTGGAGGTGTGGGTGGAGGTCCGAACAAAGGATCCGCTTCGGGAAAGTCGTATTCCTGGTCGTAATGTTGGTAGGTTTACGTCGTTCAGTAGTTCTTTCCAGCTGTCTGTATTAACACTTAAGATTTTCTGGGCTAACAATGTAAGAAATAATACATAGAAAACCAAATTTCTGCATAGTTTCCTAAGAACGTGAACCGAGAAGACCATCTCTGTCGGCGCCGTCTTGACATTGATTACTGCCTAATTAAGTGCATTGGGTACTTTGTTGTTCCAGTTCCTTGTATTTGGGGAATTATTATTTCATAAATTGTCCTATTTTTATATAATACTATAGATTAAAAAAATTATTTATTTTTATTTTACAACATTCCCTAACTTGAATAGTATAGTGTATTTGTATTTTTTGGAATCAATTGTTCTATGTTTGTGGCGGCAGGTAGCCTAGTGGTTAGGGCGTTGGGCCAGTAACCGAATGGTTGCTAGATCGAATCCCCAAGCTGACAAGGTAAAAATCTATCCCTGAACAAGGCAGTTAACCCACTGTTCCTAGGCCATCATTGTAAATAAGAATTTGTTCTTAACTGACTTTCCTAGTTATAATAACAGTTACATTATTTTTTTTCCCCACTCTTTTGAAATTACAATCCCTACCATTGATAGTGTTGGATGTTCCATTTAATTTAGAATAGCTATGGATTGGTCTTTATGTCTCGGTTATCAATGTATAACTTGACGACTGCGAGAGCTACATCTCCCTTTTAGTCTATTCTCTTTGAAAAGGGGGTACAGTACTTTGCACAGTTCTGCGATTTCCTTTGGGAACTGATCATTCATGCCTATTTTAATGCTGGCGAGTCTTTTGTCCAGGCTTTCAACCACTATTTTATCTTTAAAGGATGCCCATTTGGCAACGATTGGGCACTCGTATCGCTGTCCTCTCTGTCCAAAATGATGTACCCATTCAAGTTAAATTTAGTCAACAGTATCACCTGGGATCTGCAGCACTTTAACCATGAATTCTTCACCACGCTCTCTGCATCTTCACCCCCATCCTCTTAAATCCCAGTAAGCACCAGTTTACAACCTTTATGGCACTTGCCGCAATGCCAGAAGTATTAATTAATTTGTTTTGCCTCATGTAGGCCTACTGCTTGCTTGGCAGATTTTTGTATGTAGGCTAGGCTTACTTTAGTTTAGGCTTTTGCTTTTAATTTAAATACATATTTTAGATTTATCTGTGAATCTTGATGGCATTGCTTGCTTATGTGAGTGTAATTACTATAGATATTGCATTTTGCGTTATTTGATGGGTATGTACAGTACATTGTAGAATAATAGTGAAGACATCAAACTATGAAATAACACATATGGCATCATGTAGCAACCAAAAAAGTGTAAAACATATCAAAATATATTGTATATTTGAGGTTTGACACCCTTTGGCTTGATGACAACTTTGCACACTCTTGGCATTCTCTCAACCAGCTTTATAAGGTAGCCACCTGGAATGCATTTCAATTAACAGGCGTGCCTTGTTAAAAGTTAATTTTAACATCCCATCCGAAAGATGGCTACACAGGGCAATGTGGGTTGAATCCGTGAGCCAACTAGTGGAAAATGTCAATGTGCCCTTGAGCAAGGCACTTAACCCTAATTGCTCCTGTAAGTTGCTCTGTATAAGAGCATCTGCTAAATCACTAAAATGTCATTATAAACTGTATGGTTCGAATGATGATTGACTGACAGCCGTGTTATATCAGACCGTAACTGCTCTAATTATATTGGTAACAGGGCTGTATCCAGGCACTCCGCATTGCGTCGTGCTTAGACCAGCCCTTAGCCGTGGTATATTGGCCATATACCACACCCCCCGGGCTTTATTGTCACCTCGCTCTCTGTAACCGATGGGCAGTACATTAGACCTTTAAACAGCAGACCACCATAGTTTCCTTGCCCAATAACACCAAGGTAACCTGCCTAAATGACTTTCCAGGACAGGACGACAACCTCTCCCTCAAAGTCAGCAAGATAAAGGAGCGGATCGTGGACTTCAGGAAAAGGAGGGATGAGCACACCCCCATCCACAATGATAGGGCTGTAGAGGAGCGGTTCAAGAGCTCCAAGTTCCTTGGTGTCCACATCACCAAGGAATTAACATGGTCCACACACACGACAGCAACTCTATCCACTCCGGAAGCTAAAAAGATATGGAATGGGCCCTCAGAACCTTTAACAGTTCTACAGCTACACCATTGAGAGAATCTTAACAGGCTGCATCGCCGTTGGATACAGCAACTGCCAGGCACTACAGATGGTAGTGAGTATGGCCCAGTACATCAATGGGGCAGAGCTCCCTGCCATCCAGGACCTATATACCAGGGGGTGTCAGGAGAAGGCCCAAAACATTTTGTTTCTATTTCTTTCTCTGCATTTTTGGGAAGAGCCCGTAAATAAGCATTTCACTGTTGTTTATGAAACATGACACGACACAAGAACACACGCACACAAACACACGCACACAAACACATGCACACAAACACATGCACACACCTTTGTACTCATCATATGTTCTTTATTTTACTCTTACTATTCTGATGTCTAGTCACTTTAACCCGCCTTTATGTACATATCTACCTCAAATACCTTGTACCCCTGCACATTGATCTGGTACTGATACTCACTGTATATACGGTGCCTTCAGAAAGTATTCATAACCCTTGACTTATTCCACATTTTGTTGTTTTATAGCCTGAATTGAAAATGTATTCAATAGATATTTCCCTCACCCATCTACACACAATACCCCATAATGACAAAGTGAAAACATGAGTCAATACTTTGCAGAAGCACCTTTGGCAGTAATACTACAGCTGCGAGTCTCTAAGAGCTTTCCGCACCTGGATTGTGCAACATTTGCACTCTGTAACTCTGTAACTGTTTTAAAGTCACCATTTGCCTCATGGGGAAATCCCTGAGCGGGTTCCTTCCTGCCCGGCAACTGAGTTAGGTAGGGTGCCTGTATTTTTGTAGTGACTGGGTGTATAGATACACCATCCAAAGTGTCATTAATAACTTTGCCATGCGCGAAAAGCTTTTTTATAAAATAAATGGCCTATCTACCAATAGGTGCCCTTTTTTGTGAGGCATTGGAAAACCTCCTTGGTCTTTGTAGTTGAATCTGTGTTTGAAATTCACTGCTCGACTGAGGGACCCTACAGATAATTGCATGTGTGGGGTACAGAGATGAGGTAGTCATTCAAAAATGATGTTAAACACTATTATTGCACACATAGCGAATCCATGCAACTTATTACGTGACTTGTTAAGCACATTTTACTCCTGAATTTATTTAGGTTTGCAATAACAAAGGGGTTGAATACCTATTGACTCAAGACATTTTAACTTTTCATTTTGTATTAATTGGTAGAAAGTCTTGAAAAACATAATTCCACTTTGATAAAAAAATCAGTTTTAAATTCCCATTCCCATTTAAATTCCAAAATGTGGAAAAAGTCAAGGGGTGTGAGGATTTTCTGAAGGCACTGTAACTCCATTCTTGCGTATTTTTTTCCTTTTGTGTTACTCTTTTTATTTTTATTATATAGATTTTAACTCAATTGTTGGGAAGGGCTTGTAAGCAGTGGTGGAAAAAGTACCCAACTTGAGTAAATGTATAGATACCTTAATAGAAAATGACTCAAGTAAAAGTGAACGTCACCAAGTAAAATCCCACTTAAAAGTTTAAAAGTATTTGGTTTTAAATATACAGTTGAAGTCAAAAGTTTACATACACCTTGGCCAAATACATTTAAACTCACAATTTCTAACATTTAATCCTATTAAAAAAATAAATATAAAAAAATAAACCAGTTAGGATCACCACTTTATTTTAAGAATGTGAAATGTCAGAATAATAGTAGGGAGAATGATTTCTTTCATCACATTCCCAGTGGGTCATAAGTTTATATACACTCAATTAGTGTTTGGTAGCATTGCCTTTAAATTGTTTAACTTGGGTCAAACGTTTCAGGTAGCCGTCCACAAGCTTCCCACAATAAGTTGGGTGAATTTTGGCCTATTCCTCCTTACAGAGCTGGTGAAACTGAGTCAGGTTTGTAGGCCTCCTTGCTCGCACACGCTTTTTCAGTTCTGCCCACAAATGTTCTATAGGATTTAGGTCAGGGCTTTGTGATGGCCTCTCCAATACCTTGACTTGTCTTTAAGCCATTTTTGCCACAACTTTGGAAGTTTGCTTGGGGTTGTTGTCCATTTGGAAGACCCATTTGCGATCAAGCTTTAACTTCCTGACTGATGTCTTGAGATGTTGCTTCAATATATCCACATAATTTTCCTACCTCATTATGCCATCTATTTTGTGAAGCGCACCAATCCCTCCTGCAGCAAAGCAACCCACAACATGATGCAGCCACCCCCGTGCTTCACGGTTGGGATGGTGTTCTTCGGCTTGCAAGCCTTCCCCTTTTTCCTCCAAACATAGCGATGGTCATTATGGCCAAACAGTTCTATTTTTGTTTCATCAGACCAGAGGACATTGCTCCAAAAAGTACAATCTCTGTCCCCATGTTCTGTTGCAAACCGTAGTCTGGCTTTTATATGGCGGTATTGGAGCAGTGGCTTCCTCCTTGCTGAATGGCCTTTCAGGTTATATCGAGATAGGAGTCGTTTTACTGTGGATATAGATACTTTGTACCTGTTTCCTCCAGCATCTTCACAAGGTCCTTTGCTGTTGTTCTAGGATTGATTTGCATTTTTCGCACCAAAGTACATTCATCTCTAGGAGACAGAATGCATCTCCTTCCTGAGCGGTATGATGGCTGCATGGTCCCATGGTGTTTATACTATTGTAACATAAACAATGTCTACACTGTATTTCTGATCAATTTGATGTTATTATGGACAAAAAAAATGTGCTTTTCTTTCAAAAACCAGGACATTTATAAGTGACCCCAAACTTTTGAACGGTAGTGTATATCTGATCAAAATCAGGTTGTCCTCAAGGGTCAGTGGTTTCGTCTCTAACCCTGTTTATACCTGGTGCTAATTTGCATCCTGTGTCCTCGTTCTGATTGTGCCAACATTTCCAGGCAGGTGCAGATGAATAAAAAAGGCATTGTAACGTGATTTTGATCAGATATAGGTTTCTTAAAATAAACAGGGTTAGAGACACAACCACTGGCCCTTGAGGAAAATCACACCTCCACTATATCCGTAGTCAGGGGAAGTAACAAAGCTGTGGGGAATCTTCCCATCCACACACAGTGGATCAGACCTGTCCACTGCCACTGCGGCTCTATGGAAGGCCTTCTGTTGTCCCAGAGTGCGCGTTTCCATAGTGACCTGGTCATAGTCATGATGTGATTGCATCACATCTAGCCATCTACCTTGGGACATGGTACCATTAGGGAGAGAGACAGGGAGACAGAGTAAAGAAAGGAATTGAGAGAGAGAAGGAGAAAGAGAGAGGGATTAGCTCAGTGTAAAGGTGTGGTGTTTTACCCTTTATACTAAGCTTAGTGTGCACACACACACACAGTTACATATTTACAAACACAGTGCTGTTTGTGCCAGGAACTGAGTACAATGACAAACATCATTGATTTTCCTCTCCCCCAAGATGAGGTTAAAAAATCACTTCAATACGAACATAAAAATTACGACTCCATTTAGGCTCAGAGATACTGTGAACTTAAGGACATCCAGGAGACAAGGGAACACTTAGCAATGCCTCTGAACTGTCATACAACAGTCTCGTTATACCACATACTGTCCTCTGAACAGCAAAGTTCACAGGTGACGTGGATTCAATCTTGGTTCTTGGATCAGAGTCAGGTAGTTGGGAGAGAGATGGTATGACTGTTCTGTGCGTGCATGCATGCTCTTTCTGTGTGTGTAGGTTTTGACCTGGGCATCTGTGTAGGCCAATATGAATCCGTATTAGTGTGCAGTATGTTTGTGTAGGTACAGCGCTTTCTGTTAAAGATTCCCCTGCTCTACAAACCCCTCTCCCTTCTCTTCTGGAGAGCTGTCAGAACAAAGTGATGTCCATCCATCTCCATGTGTCTCTCAGAGTGCCTCCTGAGACTGACTCACCAATCATTGGGTGGACGGACATGCAACATGGGACAGTGATAGAGAGTGATGGAAAGAGAGAGAGAGAGCTTGATCATGCAGAGAGCTAAAACTTTTTAAATTGGGTATTAAGATGACGTCATGGATTGAAAACCAGGGAATCACACAACTGAGACGAGATATGTGAGAGAGGTGCGAGAGACAGAGGAGGAAGGGAGATGAGCTTTTCATAAAGGGTCCTACTGCCATCTTCTGATCACAGAGTGATAACACCATGTAGACTTATAAGACCAGTGGACCGGTTCTGTACATCTTTCTCTTGATTTCCACAAACCTCACAATGTGTTCATATTCCTTGGCCATCATAGTGAATGAGTTTTGGCACATTTTTTATGGCAGAAAAGTTTGAACAGTGTCCATATCTAAAGATAGTTGAAAGAAGATAAGATTAGCAGAATATAACAGATAAAAAATAAGAGACATCATCTAAAATAGAAGTGATACAATGTAATGACTTATTTGTACGGAGAAGAAAGAGAGGAAATGAGGGAAGGAAGCCACTTCATACAATTTAGATGCACCCTGTCATTGCTCACACAGAGCCCTCTGGTGGTGAAAGAGTAGACTGGCATGCTATACAGGCCTGACTGATCCCTGTCTCTCACATATGGATTTCCTTAGCTCAGTTAGATACTATAGTATTCAATCGCTGTGTCATTGAAAATGTGTCTGTAAAAGTTCTAATGCTAAAGAAAACAAAAAAGCTAATAGCCGTGATTTAGCACCACTCAAGTGGACAGCTCCGGAATCGGAATACCGAAGTTCAGCACCCCATGAGCATGGACAGCGATCATCTCACTGGTGCAGTGACATCACATCTCCCTGGTAGAATCCCTGTTTGAAGATACATGGGAAGTTTGAAGCTGTGAAACTTGGAAAGAGAAGTATTCCATATGAATTGTTTGCTAGCCCACTAATATAATGTTACGCGTAATGTTCCCCTGATGTTTGAATGTCCAGTTTAATTTTAATCAAGGGAACATTCTATGTATATTAGCAAAAACCTCCTGAGACCCTATTTATCATGTTTTGGCATTAGAGTTAGGAGAATATTACCGAAATGTCAAACAATGCTTACCCAGAACATGGTTCTCGGATATAAGATATTAATGTTCTACACACGTATCATGTGTACAGTTTTCTAAAGGTTTGAAGAATATTCATGAATGTCACACCAAAAATACACAGACCAGGGATCTACACAATTCAGATTTTTTTTAATGTCTCCCATTCAACTCATGAGTTGAAATTCAAATTGAACTAGCCAAATTGAGTTTCAGTGACAAGAAGTAGAATTTAATTCAGCGAAATTCAAAGGCATTTCACTCAGTCATAGAACATGAGAGTTTCATTCACTCTGACAGGTCACACTTCCCAAAACCAAAGAATAAATAATTTTTCTCAGAAAAAGTATTCATATGCTCTTTTAACATTATTGTTTAGAATTACCAACAATGGGCCCCCCGAGTGGCGCAGCGGTTTAAAACACTGCACCGCAGTGCTAAAGGCGCTACTACAAACTCAGGTTCATAGGACGGTGCGCAATTGGCCCAGCGTCGTCCGGGTTAGGGGAGGGTTTGGCCAGGGGGGCTATACTTGGCTCATCGTGCTCTACCGACTCCCCTTGTGGCGGGTTGGTGCCTGTAGGTTGAACGGTGTTTCCGCTGACACATTTGTGCGGCTGGCTTCCGGGTTAAGCTGGCGCGTGTTAAGGAGCAAGGTTAGGGGGGGGGTGGGATTTTTCGGTGGATGCATGACTTCACCTTTGCCTCTCCTGAGCCAGTTGGAAATTGGAGAGAAAAAGGGCTGTAAAAAAAGAAAAAAAGATGGGCTCATTTACATTTCCACCATTTGGTGTTTTCCCCAAATAGATTATTTTGAGTGATTCATGAAAATAACTTTACATAAAAGGTTTTGTTTTCCTTGATCATTCATTTTAAGAGTTTGTCCTGAAAATCAATTGGTAAGTGTTACCTGAACTTAACCCTTAACTGTTGTCTTAAGGGTCAAAAATGACCCGCCAATATGTTTAACAGCAGAGAAATTACCTACCTAAATTACATTTTTTCAACTTGGGATTTGATGACTTTTCCGAGAGTGACCCCAACATGAGAAAAAGTGAAACATCGCCTATGCTCATATTTCAATGAAAGCTGTACTCCACCAGGGTACAAATATTATTTTAGGGTCATTTTTCACCCGGCAGTTATAAAATAATTTGGTCACCACAAAAAAACACAAAGACACACACAATGAGAAATAGAGATTGTGTGCTACTAATTGAACTCAGCCAGCAGCTACTGAAGAGGATGATCAACATGGTTGGCACAGTTAGAAAGAACAAGACTGAGCTGCCCCCTGCACTCCTCGCAACAAGGGGGAGAGAGGCCTTCTCATTAAAGTTTGAAACAAGATCAACCCTACCTGGATGCCTGATAAGCGGAACAAGAGGAGGGTGTTCCTGGAGCAGCTGAGAAATGCACTTGTAACCCCACACATTCAAAGAATGGAGCCCCCCCTCACAGCAACCTCTGCAGCAATTGTGAAAACTGTTCAGGGGGCTGAATCTTGTCCTGATCCACCTGAGGCTGAAGCTGGGGCAGGCAAGAGGAGGAGATACCAATGCTGCCCCCTAAAGAAGGACTGTAAAACAAATAATATGTGCTGCACAAGTGAGAAATGCATCTGCAAAGTCCATGCACACACACTTGCATACTGTCCAACATGTGCTAATTAGAGTTGATTGATTTATGTTAGTAACGTTTTTGTTTTGTATCCATCTTATTTAATTCATGTTAATTGTTGTTGTTTATACACCTTGTGGGTGGGGGCAATGTTTTAAAAAATGGAAGAAGACTAGTATTTTGAGGTTGAATTCCTCATTGTACAGTATATAAGTATATATCACTACGTTGTCAAAAAAGTTCAAGACTGTTATTGTTTATCTTCAATAAAATGCCTTCAAAACTACTTTCTGCACATTTCTCTTACTTTCTAAGGCTATACATGCATTGTGAAGAGGGAAAACCCAGATATTCACAAAGTTTGTGATGAATGACAGGTTGTTTCTTCATGCAAAATAGATCTTAGGTGAAAAATTAAATTAAGCTCCTTTATTTGAGGGTTTTAGTGAAGGCGGGTCATTTTTTACCCTTAGGACAAGGGGAGTATACAGAATGTTAAGACTACACACGGGTTAAAATGTTTTGTTGACCCAAATTTAGCTCCTACTTAGGCAAAAATTAAGTTAGGGACATCCACACACACAATGCTTTTCAACATACAGTGCCGTCGGAAGGTATTCAGACCCCTTGACTTTTCCACATTTTGTTACATTACAGCCTTATTCTAAGATGTATTGAATTGTTTTTTCCCCTCATTAATCTACACACAATACCCCATAATAACAAAGCAAAAACAGGTTTTTCAACATTTTTTGCTAATGTATTAAAAATTAAAAACTGAAATATCACATTTTCATAAGTATTTAGACTCTTTACTCAATTACAGCATCGAGTCTTCTTGGGTATGATGCTACAAGCTTAGCACACCTGTATTTGGGGAGTTTCTCTCATTCTTCTCTGCAGATCCTCTCAAGCTCTGTCAGGTTGGATGGGGAGCATTGCTGCACAGCTATTTTCCAGTCTCTCCAGACATGTTCGACGAAGTTCAAGTCCGGGCTCTGGATAGGCCACTCAAGGACATTCAGAGACTTGTCCCAAAGCCACTCCTGCATTGTCTTGGCTGTTTGCTTGGGGGAGTTTCCTGTTGGAAGGTGAACCTTCGCCCCAGTCTGAGATCCTGAGCGCTCTGGAGCAGGTTTTCATCAAGGATCTATCTGTGTTTTGCTCCATTCATCTTTTGCCTCGATCCTGACTATTCTCCCAGTGCCTGCCACTGAAAAACATTCCCATAGCATGATGCTGCCACCACCATGCTTCACCATAGGGATGGTGCCAGGTTTCCTCCAGAAGTGACACTTGACATTCAGGCCAAAGAGTTCAATCTTGGTTTCATCAGACCAGAGAATCTTGTTTCTCATAGTCTGAGAGTCTTTATGTGCCTTTTGGCAAACTCCAAGTGGGCTGTCATGTGCCTTTTACTGAGGAGTGGCTTCCATCTGGCCACTCTACCATAAAGGCCTGATTGGTGGAGTGCTGCAGAGATGGTTGTCCTTCTGGAAGTTTCTCCCATCTCCACAGAGGAACTCTAAAGTTCTGTCAGAGGGACCACCAAGTTCTTGGTCGTCTCCCTGACCAAGGCCCTTCTCTCTCATTTGCTCAGTTTGGCCGGGCGCCCAGCTCTCGGAAGAGCCTTGATGGTTCCAAACATCTTCCATTTAAGAATGATGGAGGCCACTGTGTTCTTAGGGACCTTAAATGCTGCAGAAATGTTTTGGTACCCTTCCCCAGATCTGTGCCTCGACACAATCCTGTCTCGGAGCTCTACGGACAATTCCCTCGACCTCGTGGCTTGGATTTTTGCTCTGACATGCACTGTCAACTGTGGGACCTTATGGACAGGTGTGTGCCTTTCCAAATCATGTCCAATCAATTGAATTTGCCACAGGTGTACTCCAATCAAGTTTGAGAAACATCTCAATGATGATCAATGGAAACAGGATGCCCCTGAGCTCAATTTCGAATCTCATAGCAAAGGGTCTGAATACTTATAAATAAGGTATTTGAGTTTTACTTTTTGAATACATTGTCAAACACTTCTAAAACACTATTTTCACTTTGTCTTTATGGGGTATTGTGTGTAGATTGCTGAGGAAATGTTTTTATTTAATTTCACGTAACAAAATGTGGAAAAAGTCAAGGGGTCTGAATACTTTCCCAAGGCACTGTACATATTTGACATACTTTGACATACATGATGACATTGTGCATGTTCATTTATACAGTAATTATTCACTTCTTCGAGTTAGGGGGCGCTCTTTTAATTTTTGGATAAAAAACGTTCCCGTTTTAAACAAGATATTTTGTCACGAAAAGATGCTCGACTATGCATGTAATTGACAGCTTTGGAAGAAAAAACTCTGAAGTTTCCAAAACTGCAAAGATATTATCTGTGAGTGCCCCAGAACTAATGCTACAGGCGAAACCAAGATGAAATTTCATACAGGAAATGGTCCAGATTTTGAATGCCCTGTGTTCCAATGTCTCCTTATATGGCTGTGAATGCGCCAGGAATGAGCCTGCATTTTCTGTCGTTTCCCCAAGGTGTCTGCAGCATTGTGACGTACTTGTAGGCACATCATTGGAAGATTGACCATAAGAGACTACATTTACCAGGTGTACGCCCGGTGTCCTCCGTCGAAATTTTTGCGTAATCTCCAGCTCCATGCGCGTTCTATTTTCTTCAGAGGAGAAAGTCAACTGCCACGAATGATTTATCATCGATAGATATGTGAAAAACACCTTGAGGATTGATTCTAAACAACATTTGCCATGTTTCTGTCGATATTATGGAGTTAATTTGGAAAAAAGTTAGCGTTGTAATGACTTAATTTTCGGGTTTTTTCTTACCCAAACGTGATGAACAAAACGGAGCGATTTGTCCTACACAAATAATATTTTTGGAAAAACTGAACATTTGCTATCTAACTGAGAGTCTCCTCATTGAAAACATCTGAAGTTCTTCAAAGGTAAATGATTTTATTTGAATGCTTTTCTTGTTTTTGTGAAAATGTTGCCTGCTGAATGCTAGGCATAATGCTATGCTAGGTATCAATACTCTTACACAAATGCTTGTTTAGCTATGGTTCAAAAGCATATTTTGAAAATCTGAGATGACAGTGTTTGTTAACAAAAGGCTAAGCTTGAGAGCTAATATAGTTATTTAATTTCATTTGCGATTTTCATGAATAGTTAACGTTGCGTTATGCTAATGAGCTTGCGGCTATAATTACACTCCTGGATACAGGTTTTTTTCGTAGCCAAACGTGATGAACAAAACGGAGCGATTTCTCCTACACAAATAATCTTTTTGGAAAAACTGAACATTTGCTACCTAACTGAGAGTCTCCTCATTGAAAACATCTGAAGTTCTTCAAAGGTAAATTATTTTATTTGAATGCTTTTCTTGTTTTTGTGAAAATGTTGCATGCTGAAATAAATAATAAATAAAATACTTTGATACTTTTTCCACCACTGGTTCCAATGAAACATGTCTAGAACATTAATATTGAATATTCTGAGAACATGGTAACCATGTTTTGGTAAATTCTGTTTGATATTAAAAACCAGTTGAATGATAGTGCAATCTAGATTTCCGCCTAAATAGAGATATCTCAAACGTAATTATTTTTCATGTGATGGCCATAAGCAATAACTGGTAAGGCTGTATAGTTTTGGAATGATCTGGAACTCCCCTTTCTGGAAAAAATAGTTATAGATTACTGAGGTGTACTCACTCGTTACAACTTCAACTTTAAGCACAATATGATTTTGTACATCTGTGACCAAGAGAAAGTGCTCTTAGTTACATTCTATGAAAGTATTTAGTACATTTTCATGTTGTGAGCTCTAAATCCTGCTCAGAATATCACAGCGAGAAGAAACTAGTATTGTTGCATCCGCTAGATTATCCAGTTTCAAATGCACTATTGCAAAAGCAGCTGTGAATTTCACAAACGCAGGAAATCATTCCTTTGTCTGGATAGGCCAGAAAATGTGACACATTTGTATTTGTACTTGTATTTATTAGCAGCTACTCTTCCTGGGGTCCAGCAAAATTAAGGCGGTTTATACAATTTGAAAACATTTTAAACCACTCACAAATTTCACAACACATTGTGTGCCCCCAGGCCCCTTACTCCACCACTACCACATATGTGTGTGTGTGTGTGTGTGTGTGTGTGTGTGTGTGTGTGTGTCCGCTGTTCCATAAGTAGTTTTTTTATCTGTTTTTATATAATTTTATTGCTTGCGTCTGTTACTTTCCTGAATTTACCCAAAGTAAACCGCCTGTTACTCAGGCCCAGAAGCCAGGATATGCATATAATTGGTAGCATCGGATAGAAAACACTTTGAAGTTTCTAAAACTGTTAAAATAATGTCTGAGACTATAACATCATTGATGTGGCAGGCTAACATCCGAAGAAAAACCAACCAGAATATTTTTTTTGAGGTCCCAGGCTCTTATAATGAAAACCTATTGTTCCTATGTAATTCTGTCTCCCAGATTGCAATTCCTATGGCTTCCTCTAAATGTCAGCAGTATTTATTTAAGGTTTAAGGCTTGATTTATGAAAAAACATCAAGAATTTTGAGTTTTGGTTAGGAGGGCACCAGAACAATATCAGTTTTTCGGGAGAGGGCGTGCTCTTACTAATTTTGCTTTTCTATTGAACATACTACTTTCCGTATGAAATATTATAGTTTTTACATTTTAGAGTACCTAAGGATTGTGTAGAAACGTTGTTTGACTTGTTTGAACGAAGTTTAGCGATAACTTTTTTGATTCCTTTGTCTGCGTGTCGAACGAGTGTATTACTGAAATCGATGGCGCCAACCAAGCTGACATTTTGGGATTTAAAGAAGGATTTTATCTAACAAAACAACAATTCATGTTGTAGCTGGGACCCTTTAGATTGCGAACAGAGGAAGATCTTCAAAAGTAAGGGATTTATTTAATCGCTATTTGTGATTTTATGAAGCCTGTGCTGGTTGAACAATATGTTGATGTGGGGCACTGCCCTCAGACAATCGCATGGTATTCTTTCTCCGTAAAGCCTATTGTAAAGTGGACAATGCAATTAGAATAACAATAATTTAAGCTTTTAAATGATATAAGATACTTGTATGTTTATGAATGTTTAATATTCCGATTATTATTTATTTATTTGAATTGCACACCCTCCAATTTCGCTAGCAGGACCCTATCCCTAAGAAGATTTAAAATACACTCAGAACACACTGTGTGCCCTCAGGTCCCTACTCCACCACTACCACATACAGTATCTACATTACTAAATCTGTGTGTGTGTGTGTGTGTGTGTGTGTGTGTGTGTGTGTGTGTGTGTGTGTGTGTGTGTGTATACATGTGTCTGTGCGAATGTTTGTGTTGATTCACAGTCCCTGCTGTTCCATAAGATGTTTTATTATTTATTTATTTTACTGCTTGAGTCAGTTACTTGATGTGGAATAGTTCCTTGTAGTCATGGCTATATGTAGTACTGTGTGCCTCCCTTAGTCTGTTCTGGACTTGGGGATTAGACACACAGACAACTCGGTGCATTCAACAAGAACCTCTCACAAATAAAAGTAGTGATGACGTCAATCTCTCCTCCACTTTCAGCCAGGAGAGATTGACATGCATATTATTAATATTAGCTCTCTGTGTACTTCCAAGGGCCAGCCGTGCTGCCCTGTTCTGAGCCAATTGCAATTTTCCTGTCCTTTTTTGTGGCACCTGACCACAAGACTGAACAGGAGTCAATGTACGATAAAACTAGGGCCTGTAGGACCTGCCCTGTTGATAGTGTTGTTAAGAAGGCAGAGCATCGCCTTAGCTACTACTGGAACAATATGTTTTGACCATGACAGTTTACAATCTAGTGTTACTCCAAGCAGTTTAGTCATCTCAACGTGCTCAATTTCCACATTATTTACATACAAGATTACGTTGAAGTTTAGAGTTTAGGGAGTGTTTTGTTACAAATAAAATGCTTTTAGTTTTTAGAAATATTTATGGCTAACTTATTCCTTGCCACCCACTCTGAAACTAACTGCAGCTCTTTGTTGAGTGTTGCAGTCATTTCAGTCGCTGTAGTAGCTGACATGTATAGTGTTGAGTCATCCGCATACATAGAAACTCTGGCTTTACTCAAAGTAAGAGGCATGTCGTTAGTGAAAACTTTTAAAAGCAAGGGGCCTAAACAGCTACCCTGGGGAATTCCTGATTCTACCTGGATTATATTTGATATGCTTCCATTAAGGAACACTCTCTGTGTTCTGTTAGACAAGTAACTCCTTATCCACATTATAGCAGGGGGAGTAAAGCCATAACACATACGTTTTTCCAGCAGTAGACTATGATCAATACTGTCAAAAGCTGTACTGAAATCTATTGGAAAGTGTGGTCTGAAACCTGACACTTCAAGTCAGCTTAGCTGGGAGAGTGGGAGCAGAGAGCAGAGAGATGGGGCTTTCTTGCACTATTAGATACGGGAACCTACAACGTTTACAGAGCGCTTTGGCCAAAATGTTAGTTGGAACCGGTCCAGAACCGCTCAATGTCCCCCAAATAGTGGACTTAACATCTAAAAGGTTTTAAGAGAATGTTTTTTTGAAACAGTTCTTGCACATCAGTGAAACATTCCTATGAAAATGCTAATGACCTAATGACACTCTTAAGGGAACGTTCTCTAAAGTTGTGGGAATGTTTGATGTTAGCTGGGCTCTCCCCTTCCTCTGTTTCCTCATGGGACTTTGATTACCTGGCCTGTTGTGTGTCTCTGACTATGGAAGGTAATTTATGTAGCCAATCTAGCGTTCATTTGTCAACCATCACTCTTCATTTTGACGCCTGCAGGACAAACACACTCAGGTCTCTGGGGCCTTGACATATGTTGTTTTGTTATTTTGATTGCAATTAGCGGATGTGTCGGCATAATAACAAATGATTGAACGGGGCCATGGCAATTCGGCCATCTAACCGAAAGACTGGAGGGTGACAGAAAGAAGAGATGGAGAAAGACAGACAAGAGAGAGAGATTCAGAGATGTAGAAACAGAGAGTGACACGGGCAGAGACACAGAGAGTGAAGGGGAAACGAGAGCAAAACATCTAGACAAAGGAGGACTAAAATTCTACCTGCTTCCACAACATATTCCTTCACACTCACAAACTGCTGTGTTTTCTCTCTCATTCACACTACCTGGTCCATAACAACACACCACCTATTCGCTCACACATACTCTCAGCTCCACAGCATGTCCCTTACAGGAGACGTTTGCCCTCTCTCCAGGTGTGTCCTCTTCCAATCATCTCTCCTGGCTCACTTGACCAGCTGCTGCAGGCAGGCTTGAAAATGAGTCCAGTGGGGACCACCCCCACCTTCATAGACACACACACACGTACACGCCCAATCTCCTTATTACTCGCCCCAGATTGCCCATCGTCGGCCCAGATGCCTGTATCCTCCCTCTGCCCCCTAAACACAGAATTATTGCGATTAGAGTATGATTGACAGCACTGGTTATTAATTCTAATCTTGGGCACATATGTGGGGTGGTGGGCAGAGGGCAGGCGGCTGTGTGTGCCAAGCGGATGCCACTTGGAGGCTAATTCACTTTGACATGCTATCAGAGCACGGTCACATCCACTCCCCTGAAGCTGGCACTGCCTATAGGAAACACTAACTTTCTCCTAGAGTAGAGGAGAGAAACATTGTCTCAAATGGGCCTCAAATGCACAAATCACTTAGCAACCCTCCTTCAGACACACACAGACTACTCTATCTTAAAATCAGACCTCACACATAGTTATGGGCCCACCCATAACCAAGGCCATACTCTTGACATGTTTATTACCAAGGGGCGGTCTATTGACATATCCTCTCTTGCTGATGTTGCTTTACCTGATCACCAATGTGTATTTTTTACTACCTTGATGCCCATAGCACAGGATAATACTGAATGCATTATTAAGAAATGCTATCTTACCTCTGAAGTTGCTAGAGATCTTATTGAGTGTATGAACAATACTCCATCACATATTCTGCCTTCCTCTTGTGGTGATTTAGTTAATAACTTTAATAGCAAATTAAGGGCAACCATTGATGCCAGTGAGGTTGAAATAGGCCACATCCAAACAAAGTGAGTGATGAGTGAGGAAACAAATTAATTAAAGCGAAATTGCAGAAAGGCAGTGGAAGTCGAGAAAGTCAAAGTTGCAAGTCCATTATGATATTCTGAGAGAGCAACTTGGCATATATAACAGAGCAATTAGAAATGCCAGACGGGCTCCTTTTCCTAACCTGATCACTAATAATCTGAATAATTTGAGAGTGCTCTTCTCGACCATTGATGGCCTGATAAATCCTATCCCAGCAAACCTATGTGAACATTCCTCCACATCTTAATGCGATGAGTTTGCAGCATATTTCAGACATAGGATAACAAACATTAAGCTGGGTATCAGTCAAGCAAGAGCTAATGAGAAGTTCGATGATATGTGCCCTAGCCTACCACCCAGAGGCTCTATGGATACATTTTCTCTTGTTGACACAAATATGCTCAGGTAATGGATATCACAACTTAAACTTCCTACCTGCCTTCTCGATCCTATCCCCACCACCTTCAAAACTGTTTTTAATTGCATATCTGAAGAAATGCAAGCTATTGTAAATCACTCACTTTCCCCACTGCACTAAAAACTGCTATGGTGAAACCCCTTCTGAAGAAAAGTAATCTAGCTCTAAGCAATTTTCGGACAATGTCCAACCTTACATTCTTAAACAAAATAATGGAGAAATTGGTTTTAAACAGGTAAATTATCTGGTTTTCGTGCCCACCATAGCACAGAGGCAGCCTTAGTTAAAACCTGTCTAGGACACAGGTTCCGCAAACAGAACACCCCCCCCCGCACATTCCACTGAAAAGGCAGCGTGGGAAATTCTAAAATATTCTTTAGAAATATTTAACTTTCACATATTAACAAGTCCAATACAGCAAATGAAAGATAAACATATTGTTAATCTACCCTTCGTGTCCGATTAAAAAAATATTTTACAGCGAAAACACAACATTTATTTATGTTAGATCACCACCAAATCCAAAAAAACACACTGCCATTTTTCCCAGCCAAAGATAGTCACAAAAGCAGAATTAGAGATAAAATGAATCACTAACCTTTGATAATCTTCATCAGATGACACTCATATGACATCATGTTACACAATACATGTATGTTTTGTTCGATAATATGCATATTTATATCCACAAATCTCGGTTTACATTGGCGCCATGTTCAGAAATGCCTCCAAAATATCCAAAGTATTTACAGAGAGCTACATCAGATAACAGAAATACTCATCATAAACTTTGACGAAAGATACATGTTTTACATATAATTGAAGATACACTGGTTCTTAATGCAACTGCTGTGTCAGATTTTTTTTTTAAACGTTACGAAAAAAGCATACCATGCAATAATATGAGACGGCGCTCAGACTTAAATATATTTCTGCGCCATGTTGGAGTCAACAGAAATACGATGATCTTTCATCAGAATGCAGTGCAAGGAATCCTAGTTCCGCAATAAATCGATGTTTTGTTCTATAATGTCTATTACTAGTGTCCAATTAGCTACTTTTGCTAGCACGTTTAGTTCACATGTATAAAAAACTGGCGCTGGTCCGAAAACTTCAAAAAGTTATATTCCAGTTCGAATAAACTGGTCAAACTAAGTAGAGAATCCATTTTCAGGATGTTATTATCATATATATCCAATAACGTTCCAACCGGAGCATTCGTTTTTGTCTACAGAGTAATGGAACGCAATGCGATATACTGACTACTGCGCGTAACCAGGAACTGGCATTCTGCCAGACCAGTGACTCAAACAACTGCCATCCATTCCCACATCACACTAGGGGCTTCATTTCACATTTTACTGACTGTTGACATCTAGTGGAAGGCGTAGGAAGTGCGAAACAGATCCATATCTTATTTGGATGTGAATAGGCGATGAGTTGAAAATCAACCAGCCCCAGAATTTCCACTTCCTGTTTGGAAGTTTGCCTGTCCTATGAGTTCTGTTATAGTCACAGACATAATTCAAACAGTTTTAGAAACTTCAGAGTGTTTTCTATCCAATAGTAATAATACTATTAGCATCTGGGACAGAGTAGGAGGCAGTTCACTATGGGCACACAATTCATCCAAAGTGAAAATGCTGCCCCCTATACCTAAAAGGTTAAACTGGTAAATGATCTTAGAACCAACACTGATTCCAAACAGCTCTCTGTCCTTGTTCTCTTGGATTTATGTGCTGCATTCGACAGTGTTGAGCATGATGTCCTTCTGGAAAGACTGGAGAGGCGGGTTGGCCCCTCCGATCCAGTTCTAAATTGGTTTGGGACCTTTTTATCCGGTCAAGAGTTTGTCACCCTTGGTGAACATAACTCACAGGAAATACATATCACATGTGACACAAGGTTCGATTTCTCCTAAAGGGGAGGGTCCGAGTGGGCCTCTTTCACGGCGGCGGCTCGGGTGCCTGACATGGACCCCACTCCATCATAGTCTTAGTCCGCTTTTGTGGCCTCCTAGGAATGGCGACCCTCGCCGCCAACCTAGGACTGGCAACCCTACTAAAGGGCCCCACTGGACTGAGGGGCAGCTCCGGACTGAGGGGTAGCTCAGGACTGAGGGGTAGCTTCTGGCTGCTGACGGCTCTGGCAGCTCCCGGCTGGCTGACAGCTCTGGCAGCTCCTGACTGGCTGACGGCTCTGGCAGCTCCTGGCTGGCTGACGGCTCTGGCAGCTCCTGGCTGGCTGACGGCTCTGGCAGCTCCTGGCTGGCTGACGGCTCTGGCAGCTCCTGGCTGGCTGGCGGCTCTGGCAGCTCCTGGCTGGCTGGCGGCTCTGGCAGGTCCTGGCTGACTGACGGCTCTGGCAAGTCCTGGCTGACTGACGGCTCAGGACAGACTGGCGGCTCTGGCGGCTCAGGACAGACTGGCGACTCTGGCGGCTCAGGCCAGCCGGGAGACTCTGGCGGCTCAGGACAGACGGGAGACTCTGGTGGCTCAGGGCAGACGGGAGACTCTGGCGGCTCAGGACAGACGGGAGACTCTGGCGGCTCAGGACAGATGGGAGACTCTGGCGGCTCAGGACAGACGGGAGACTCTGGCGGCTCAGGACAGATGGGAGACTCTGGCGGCTCAGGACAGACGGGAGACTCTTCACTGACGAGTCGCGGTTTTGTCTCACCAGGGATGATGGTCAGATTCAAGTTTATCATCAAAGGAATGAGCATTACACCGAGGCCTGTACTCTGGAGCGGGATCGATTTGTAGGTGGACGGTCCGTCATGGTCTGGGGTGGTGTGTCACAGCATCATCGGACTGAGCTTGTTGTCATTGCAGGCAATCTCAACGCTGTGCGTTACAGGGAAGACATCCTCCTCCCTCATGTGGTACCCTTCCTGCAGAATCATCCTGACATGACCCTCCAACGTGACAATGCCACCAGCCATACTGTTCGTTCTGTGTGTGATTTCCTGCACGACAGGAATGTCAGTGTTCTGCCATGGCCAGCGAAGAGCCCGGATCTCAACCATATTGAGCACATCTGGGACCTTGGTGGAAGAGTGGGGTAACATCTCACAGCAAGAACTGGCTAATATGGTGCAGTCCATGAGGAGGAGATGCACTGCAGTACTTAATGCAGCTAGTGGCCACACAAGATATTGACTGTTAATTTTTATTTTGACCCCCCCCCTTGTACAGGGACACATTATTCCATTTCTGTTAGTCGCATGTCTGTGGAAATTGTTCAGTTTATGTCTTAGTTGTTGAATCTCGTTATGTTCATACAAATATTTACACATGTTAAGTATGCTGAAAATAAACACTGAAAATAAACACTATTGTTTTAACAAAAGTAGTGCACTGGGCCTTTAATAGTGCTGTGTTAGCGGACCGATGTAGACCTCTGCAGCGCGAGCAAAAAAAAAAAGACGTAGAACGGCCACCCTAAAATGACTTTCCGTGGCTATGAAACCTACCTCCTATTTTTGATTATGAACTCAATTTCGAGTCGCACATTAGGAATGTAGCCAAAATAGCTTTTTACCACCTGAGGAACATTGCCAAGGTGCAGTAGTTTCTCTCTCAGGCTGATACAGAGAGACTCATCCATGCTTTTATTACAAGCAGGCTTGCCTACTGTAATGCTCTCCTGTTTGGTCTACCCAAGAAAGTCATTGGTCAACTGCAAAACATACAGAATGCTGCAGCACGGGTACTGACCAAGACCAGAAGGAGAACACACATTACAACGGTTTTAAGGTCTATGCACTGGCTGCCTGTGAATTTTAGAATTACTTGTAAGTGTCACGCCCTGACCATAGTAAGCTGTTTATTTTCTGTGTTGGTTGGGGCATGATAGTGACTTGGGTGGGTCATCTAGGTGAAATGTATTTCTATGGTGGCCTGATATGGTTCCCAACCAGAGGCAGCTGTTTATCGTTGTCTCTGATTGGGGATCATATTTAGGTTGCCATTTCCCCATTGGTATTCGTGGGATCTTGTCTATATTTAGCTGCCTGAGTGCACACCAGTAGCGTCACGTTTAGTTTGTGCTGTAGAGTTTGTTTTGTGAAGTTTATGAAATATGTGGAACTCTACTCACGCTGCGCCTTGGTCTACTCATTACGACGAGCGTGACAGTAAGATTCTTCTAATGGTTTTTTAATTATGCACCCCAATACATGTCAGATATCCTTATAAGTTATGTTTCCAGTAGGTCCCTCAGTTCCTCTGGCACTGGCATTTTAACTATCCCAATGCCTAGGACCAAGAGGCATGGCCTTTAGTTATTATGCCCCCAGCCTGCCAAACTGGACATATTTAAAAGAGATATTATTTTTTTTTAGCTTTGCTTTTCCTAAGGGTGCTTTTCAGTCATTCCATTTTTATTGTTTGACAAAAAGCACACATTACAAATGTGTCGAAAAATAAAAACTAACAAACCATGTAAAATAGGTAGTGTAGAGAAACGGTCAGATATTCAGAAGGAGACAGAAGGTTTGGGTGCATAAATGTTGATATTTACGCTTATAAAAAATATTGCAGTTTTGAAACTGCAGTAAAAGTGCAGGAACTGCCGTCGAATGTGGTATTTTGGACACAACAATTGCATAATGACTGCAGTGTACTGCACTCTGTGATCATACGCTAAGGGTATTTACAGTGTTCAAGTAGTGGTATCCGGTAAAGATATTTACAAAGCCAAACTGGACGAATTGACTTACTGGTGATAAAAAAAAAAATGTTAAACTTGAGCCTCAAGCAGCTTAACCCTGTGCTACCTAGTTGCCTCCCCAGTAGATTTTTCAAAACAGAACTGAATTGCCACCTAAACTGGGCCACACACAACACACACAACTGGCTAATACACACAAATGTAATTATGTAAAAGAACCACATGACATCATACTCAAACATTCAAATATACTAAAATTTCATAGCTATCAATCTATGAGACTTTGATCTATGATACACCGGTCCATAGAGGGAATCAAAGTATCTTTGGATTCAGATTTGATTCAGGCTTCTTCTCCATTTTCTGACCCCCCAAATCATTTTCGATCATTTATTCTCAGCCAGCAGATAAGCTCCCGTCTAACCAACCTCCCCCTTCTATACTTTTGAACACTGGGCTATGTGATATATGTGATAGCTGATTAATGACATTGTGTCTACTTTGTAAAACTTCCACTTTTATGTTTGTGGGTCAATGAGATTCATAACACATGTATTTATCTAAGGTGGCGCTAACAAAATCAGGTAGTTAGCTAGCTAACACAGCTAGCTAGCTAACACAGCTAGCTAACACTTGTTGACAGCTAACATTACTGGCAAACATTAGCTGCTGCAGGCCAAAACAAATCTCTGTCAACGTAACTAGCTAAGCTTACCTTCACTGACTCGCGCCACCTCCTCTGTTCATTCCTTGACACTGAAGTTGTCGATGATGGTCGGCAGGTAACCCTCACACTGTAACCCTCGAAGTTGAAGATGGAGGGGCAAGCGGAGGGCTTCAATGTTTGACTTCTTTCCATTCAGAAACTCCCGCTTGCGACATCAAAAGTGCCCTTCATAACAAATTCCTCCAAAATAAATGTTATTCAAGATCAAAATATTCAAAATAGAGATGTTTCTATGTTACATGCACATGTTTAGTATTAGTGGATTGAATTCATATCGTTGCTTGTGTTTCCATTCCCCTTAATTGAAAACTCTTCATGCCTCAGGATAATAAAGAGGCGTTCACTTGTCCTGTGCTACCAATGGCCATCAAGGAAAGGAGACAAGGAAAGCGAGGTAGTTTACAACTGAGACCCAGGACAAGCTTGGTTTACAGTTCATTGAAGAAGTACATTTCCTTTTCCAATAGGGGGCACCAAAACACCATTCCTCTCTATGGGCAGGTAAGTACTGACTCTTTAGTGGCATCAGGGTTTGGTATGCAACTACCAAGGACATTTGGTCTTTTAGTTCTTCATCCAAGTTCTCTTCCTCTCTTTCTGTTTATCCTATCTTCCATAGGGCCAGATCCTGAATTGCCCTGTGTGTGTGTGTGTGTGTGTGTGTGTGTGTGTGTGTGTGTGTGTGTGTGTGTGTGTGTGTGCGTGTGTGTGTGCGTGCGTGCGTGCGTGCGTGCGTGCGTGCGTGTGCGTGTGTGCGTGTGGACGTGTTTAACTATACTTGTGGGGACCAAATATTACCACAAGAATAGTAAACTAATAGACATTTGACCAACTGGGGACATTTTGTTGATCCCCACAAGGTCAAATGCAAATTTATAGGGGGTTTAGGGTTAAGGTTAGAATTAGTGTTAGGGTTAGAATTAGGTTTAGGGTTAGGAGCTAGGGTAGGGTTAAGGTTATGTTTTTGGGTTAGGGTTAGGGTAAGGGTATGGGTTAAGTTTAAGGGTTAGGGAAAACAGGATTTTGAATGGGACTGAATTGTGTGTCCCCACAAGGTTAGTTGTACAAGACGGTGTGTGTGTGTGTATGTGACACATTGCTCTGTTGTGTCCAATTAAAACATCAGAGAGAAGAACTACAACGAACTACTTCCCTGTCGTATAAAATCAATCACAAGTGTGCACACACACACACAGACACATGCACACAGACACAGACAGACAGACAGACACTCACACACGAGGACGGGTAAGGGTGCTAGTATAAAGGATCTGTCAGTGTGAGAGGGAACTGTGAGCAGGTGATGGCTTCAGAGTGTCTCTGGTAATGGGCTAAAAGGACTAGGAACATCAAAACGAGGCCTGGTGAAGGAGCTCAATTCAACTTGTCAGCATGACTATTCATTGGGCGGAAGAGGCGGCGCGCTTTAATTTCTCCATCTCGTCCCTTTGAGTGAGTGTGTGTGTGTGTGTGTGTGTGCCTTTGTTTGTATGTGTGAAAATGTGTCTGTGTGTGAATTCAACAACATCAATGAGAGAGAGAGAGAGAGAGACAAAGACAGAAACTCACCCCCTCCACTTCCATCTCTCTATCTATCACCATCTTTCACCATCCTCTCTCCCTCTCTCTCGTTGACACAGTGGCAGAGAGGAGTGTGGGTATAATCATGGGGAGAGGGTCTTCATATTCAGAGACTCGTAAATCTTCTATAAACTGTTCACTGCCAAGTCACTCCTTTAACCACTGACCCCTCACTCACCTGGAGAGGGGTCTCCCTCCCTGCAGACAAGGGCACCCTAATAGCCTTCCCCTCACATCACTCACTCCCCCTCTCCCCCTCTCTGGCTACCCATCACTTTTTCTCTCCAACATTTCTCCCTTTAATTCTCTCACACCTCTCCCCTATCATCTCTCTCTTTTTTTGTTTTACATTTTACCCCTTTTTCTCCCCAATTGGTAGTTACAGTCTTGTCCCATCTCTGCAACTCCCATACAGACTCGGAGAGGCGAAGGTCGAGAGCCATGCATCCTCTGGAACACAACCCTGTCACGCCCCACTGCTTCTTGACACACTGCTCGCTTAGCCCGGAAGCCAGCCGCGCCAATGCGTCAGAGGAAACACCATCCAACTGGTGACCGTGTCAGCGTGCATGCGCCCGGCCGCCACAGGAGTCGCTACAGCGCGATGGGACAAATCCTCCCCTAACCCGAACGATGCTGGGCCAATTGTGTACCACCTCATGGGTCTCCCTGTAACGGCAGACTGCGACAAAGCCAAGCCAGGGATCGAACCCGGATCTGTAGTGACTCCTCTAGCACTGCAATGCCTTAGACTGCTGCTCCACTCGGGAGGCCCCTCTTTCCCCTTTTGCCTCTCAATCAGGCTTTTCCTTGTTGGGTTCTCTTATTTCCTTTTGTTCCCACATAATCCTAACTACACTGCCCATAGTGGTATTTTCAGTGCAATGCATAGTTGATGGTTGTTCTACAGGGGCTGTTTAAACTAGGGGTCTCTAGTTAACAGTTAAGGAAACAGTTAATAATGGTAAAGTCAAATAAGTGAATATTCCAGACTTATTCATACAGTAGGAGGAGAGAAAGATTGAGAGAGGGGAGATGTTAAAAGAAGAGAGAGAGAGTTGTATAAGAGCTGAGGTGTTGGAGTGGCTCTTGATCATCATTAATAGCCGAGGTGCATTATACTGTAGATTCTGGTCATAAATAGTGTTTCGGAAGTGAGGTAGGCGCTTTACAGCTCTCTCTGGCGACATGTCAACGTTTAACGACAGTCACAACCCTGGGTGAAAGCACTGCTCCTATCCATAATTAACACACAATAATAAGCATGCACACACACACATAAACACACACGCACACACACAAAGCTTCGCTTGTACGGCCAGTGTAGCAGCCACTACCTTCTAGCTACTGATCCCTCAGGGCTTGAAACGAGGGAGGGTTCCTTTCTTTCTCTCTCTCCATCACGGTTCACATCTGGCTGTGTCATCCTGTGCTGACAGAATAGCCCTGTCGGCCCTCACATCAGGGCAGGTGACAAAGATCAATCTATTTCTCTCTCTCTCTCTCTCTCTCTCTCTCTCTCTCTCTCTCTCTCTCTCTCTCTCCAATTAGCTAACGAGGCGAAGAAGCCAGACACGAGCAAAGGATTGATGGAGGGGAGCAACTTCTCCCAGCAGGCAGTGCTTACTCATGAGTTTCCATATTTTCTTTCCCTTTATCCAGGATAACGTTACAGAGGTGAAAGAAGACAGAGAGGGAGAGAAAGAGAGAGGTGGAGAAGTCCTAGGGCAACCTTGAGAGGAGAGTAAAAGTTTGATTGCGCAAATTTCAAAAAGGGTTACAAATGTCACTACACATGTTAGGAGACATCTAGTCATGTCAGCCATAACATGACACGGACTGCCAGTTCCCACACCAGCAGAAATGTTCAGGGTAGTAGAAGATGTCCTCACAACCTTTGTTGTTTGTGTACTGTGTGTTTAGTTTCAGTGGTGATAGTGTATTTAATTTGTCTTGCAACCACATGAGAAAGAAACTGACAGAATGTGCCTTAAAATCTAAGTGTAATTACCTTTACTTAGCGAGGACACTGTGCGGATGCGTTGACTGGCCCATGGTTGGTGTCAAGACCCTGACATTCACGCTGACATTTAGGAGGAATCTATAAATGTCCACCATCAGGAAAGGTGACGTCCTATCCTGTCACTGAAGGCAGGATCGTGAACCTTGACCCTGAGGGCATAAGTGATCTAGAACGGAAGTGTGTGCGGCAGCAATGTCGAACAATGTGTGTGTGTGCATTACAGTCAGGTCACCTTGGTGTTCTGGTAGAAGTGGGTCATCATCAGAATACCTCTCTTCCCATCTGCCACTGGAATACCATCCAACCTCCTCAACTGCAGAGGAAACCAGGAGAGGAGAGGAGAGGAGAGGAGAGAGGAGAGGAGAGGAGAGGAGAGGAGAGGAGAGGAGAGGAGAGGAGAGGAAAAAGGTGGAAAGAAGAGAGACGGTCAAAGGGGTAAAGGAGAGTAGGATGTTAGGAAGTCAAGATCATGGCCGGAAAGAAAAGCAGCCTTGGTCCCTGAGGAGCAGCTGCCTGTGTCTATGAGTCAGTGTGTATCTGGTGACTTTATACCCATCAGCTGTCTGAACGTAGATATTAAAGCTGTGTGCTCTCAACTGTAATGGATTACCTGGCCAGGCTGTCTCCCAACCCGGCCCTGTTTGACTAGACCCTGTACACACACACACACACACACACACACACGAACACACACACACACACATGTGAGTAGATAGCGAGAGGCTGCCAAAAGTCTCCAGGACCTCTAGAAGGGCAGATTAATATCCACACTGACTGATGGTAAAAATGTCAAGGAACGACGTATACACACATACAAACACACACACACACTGTCTGAACCGCCAGCGGGCCAGTGGGGCCAGAGAGCAACCTTCTGCCAAGTGACACACACATGTAGCTGACCGGCTGCCAACACACACACGCACGCACACACACACACTCACACACCTGCAGCCAGCACACACAGAACGTTACCCCTCAACAATGCAATTTGACCCCCCCTAAGGCAGTGCATGATGATTGCAGTCATTTTTCCCTGTCACCCCACAACTGGTCACACTGTCAGTCACATTGTATGGTGTTGGCTATGGCTGAATTCATCATGTCTGCTGATACTTTTATAATCATTATATATGAAATAACACCATTCAAACAGACATGCACATTTGCCTGTCTAACATGGTACAGTCTTTTTAAATAGGGTTGAGGAATACAACAATTTGACCAAAGGTCTGCATTGCTGCCCACTAATGGCGAAAGTGCATAAAGATGGCAGGAAATTCAGATATGACGTCATTGTTTTAGCACCACCCACTGAGTTCTTAAACTCTGCCTCGCGATATGGTTCAATGTGCCAATAAATCAACACAATCTACTTCAAATGGTTGGCGTCTTCAAGCTAAAAGTGGGATCATGTATATTCTGCTACAACAAAAAATGTACAATACGGAGGAATTTGTGGTAAGTGCATGGGTTCCACCATCTTTATGCACCTTCAACTACCTGCCCCGTTCAGTCCAATGGGCTGTGAACTCCACCCCTGGCTCCACAACCCACCCCTGTACCCACTTCCCCCAACCATACCACCCAATCCCTTCCCCCCTACCGGCCCATCCCCCAGCCTTTCCCCTTATTTACCAGAGGAATGTGGCGGAGTGACAGTTTAGGCCTGATGGATGGCTGTGCCAGCGGAGGGGAGATAAACAGGCAGCTGATAGATCTGCTGCCGGCCCGGTGAAGACATCACACCGCACGCTTCAGCCTGTCGCCAGACAGCTCCGAGCCACGGGTGTCCGAAGGGCGGCCATTTTGTGTCCATGTGTGCCAGCGCTGGGTCCTAATCGCTCCCTGCATCTATAGTTGAAAAGGCCCCAACTAATGAACCAGTTTCACAAGCCCAGAGAAGCTGATTATGATTGGAGAGGTCCCACTGAGCTGGTACTGGTCCAAGTGCCCCTCTCATATGCTCTCTCTCAACCCTCCCTTCCCGTTTTATGCCCAAATAAAAAATATTTTGTTTTGTAGTTGCCTCTAATTGTCAGTAGAGAGCACTGTTAGCCTGCTCTTGAGGTCTGGCTGAAGTGGATGTGTTCAAAGATCAGTGATGAGTACTGCGAGAGCGTTAGTACTTACATGTTGTCACCGAGTCAGAGAAAGATACAGAGATACAGAGGGAAGGATACGTCTTAAATTTGTCTCCATAAAATGTGGGGTTGTCTTCTCTCGTCTCGGGATTGAATTAAGCCAATTTATTTTTTAGGGGACAAATTTCCCTGCCAGTATCTTGAGCAACTCTGGTGTTTTATTTGGATTGAGTGCTGTTTTGGCCGATGCAAAAAACGTAACCCGAAGAATGGCACATGAATCATTGGGTCCTCATTCAAAAATAACACTTTTCCAAGTAATACATTTATTTACTGTCTGCCAAAGTACCAAGCGTATGGATCACTTATGAGATTGAATTCTGCTCTGACTGTCTCGGAAGTAGTTAAAAACAGAAAAGAGACCAGTGACTGATTCTTTACCGTCGTCACACTGTGTCATTCACCATTAGATTTCCGTAACAAATCCCGTGTCGTAAATGGATCCCTTACACGTCATCCCTTCTATATAATCATAAAGTGATTGATTAGTGGTTAGAGCGTTGGACTAGTAACCGGAAGGTTGCGAGTTCAAACCCCCGAGCTGACAAGGTACAAATCTGTCGTTCTGCCCCTGAACAGGCAGTTAACCCACGGTTCCCAGGCCGTCATTGAAAATAAGAATGTGTTCTTAACTGACTTGCCTGGTTAAATAAAGGTAAAATAAAAATTAAAAATTAAAGTAAAGACATGTCGGTCCTTTAAAGGTTTATAGTTGCTAACCATCCGCTGCTGCTACTCTCATCTGTCCAACGGCCACGCTGGATATTGACAGGGCATTACAAAGGACGGCACGATGGCCTACATCTGACAGAAACCCTTCATCCCGGGTTTTAAAATGTTCACTTTGAAAGAGTTAGGGATCGAATATCATGCAACATATTATCATCACATCGCGTGGACCTGTCTGTGATTATCAACTACATCATGATCAGTATCACTAATTTACAAGACGCAAGACTCACACAATGCTCATCCAACCAAACCTTTTAACAGACTGGATAGCCACTGGATCCATGACTCACCGTAGGCCATTTAAACACCTTCAGTGTTTGTTCGTATTGAATGTATTGAGATATGTACTTGATATCATAACGAGTATACACGTGGAATGGCCTCAATCTGTTATCACCATTTTAAAATACTCTCCTCTCTCTTACTCCCCTCTCTCTCTCTCTCTCTCTCTCTCTTTCTCACTCTGTCTCCTTTTCGCCTTTCTCTTCACGTCCCCCTCTTTCTCCATAAGGATGTGTGAAACCTGCACCCAGTGACGGTACGGGAACTTTTTTTACAGGAGGGCCGTGGCGCTAGGGCTATGCGCTAGGCGCTAGTCGTGAAGAGAGTCGCCTAATTAAAAACACATGAATATGCATGAGACACTTGTACTGCTCGCACTAATGACATATTCAGGGAATGTTTGTCGGAGGCAGCGCGAGTCGAGGCGGTGGCGTGAGTGGTCCTCGCTGATGTCTAACTTAGCCCTGCGTGCTGGCAGAGAGATGTGGGGAGTCAGGACATCTCAATGAAACCGTAAGACCACGGTAGCAGGAAGCAGGTTCTACAAGCTTAGGAGGCTTTTCCTTAGGACATTCCCGGCCCACACGGTGAAACATTGACAAACTTTAAAAGAGGAAAATTGTGAACTATATATGTATGGCTAAACGTAGTCATGCTTATGTCTGATCAAGTTATCGAAGAAATTACATAAAGTAAGATAAAAGTGTTATAACTGCATATACTATACTATACTACACTTTGTAAAAGAGTATTAATTACATAGGCTATTCTACTTGATGTTACTCATCAAGTATTAGCACTAATGTGTAATGTAAATTGGGACCCAACATTCTGAGAAATTCTAAGAAGAAGGAGAAAGAAAGAGAGGAAGATGGAATTAGAGGAAGATGGAGAGAGAGAGGGGAAGAAAGGAAGGGAAAAGGGGAGTTATATGGTGGCAAATATGATAGGCTGGCTAATCACCACTTTGCCCTGCTAATGTGGAGCCCCTGTGGCAACAGAACATGTTTTATTCAGAGACTTATTACATTCCAGTCCAGACTGATATTTAGCAGCAGGGTTGGGGAGTAACTGATTAAATGTAATTAGTTACATATAATCTGACTACATAAAAACTGTAACTGCAATCAGTTTCATTACCAGCAAATATATTGTAACCAGATTACAGATACTTTTGAAAAACTAGATGATTACTTATTGGATTACTTTTAAATTCAGAAAGGATGTTTGTGAAAAAAAAAAACATTATGACAACTTTAAGTTTGTTCCACAAGTTTAAGTTTGTTCCACCTGAATGACTCAGAATACAAGTTAGAGACCACCATGATGACACACCAAATGCATTTGTTGGATCCTTTTTGTCTTCTTCTAATGCCTCTTATGGGGAAAGTAATCCAAAAGTAATCAAATTACGTTACTGAGTTTGGGTAATCCAAAAGTTACGTTACTGATAAATATTTTGGACAGTGTAACTAGTAACTGTAATGGATTACACATAGAAAGCAACATACCCAACCGTGCTTAGCAGTTAGCGCTACTAGAATTAGCTCACCAATAGGCAGTTATTAACATTGTAGCATGCTAAACGTTCTGCTCTTAATAAAACATAACGCTAAAGGAACATTTCAGTTAGACCTTAGTAGGCCTACACCAGCATCAGACAGACAGATTGTTCTACTCCCTATGGCAGCACAAGCACTACAAGAGGAGAAGGAAAAATGTAGATGGAGGAGAACGTTAACTGAATGGAGCGCAGAAGGAGCAGTGTTAAGAAGATATGACTGCAAGTAAGGTAGATTTGCGGCAATAGAGGGTTGTGTGCTATTGGTTTATGGTATGTGTGCGTGTGTGCATGTGTGCGTGTGTGTGTGTGCGTGTGTGTGTGTGTGTGTGTGTGTGTGTGATAGGCATTATGTGAGTACATGCTGGCCATATGGAAAAGACAATGAAGTAGAGTAATTAAAACAGAACAAAGAGAGAAGTGCAGCACCATAATTAGAACACTGATTAATCAGCTGATAATTTTATCTTGATTAATGTGACTGATTTTCTCTCCGTATTGACCCCAGACAGTCGGGCCTGGTCCAATTAAATTTAAATTATGCTGCAGAAATCTGTCCAGTCCCCCCTCCACACCATCTCCCCTCTATCCAACCCCCTTCCCCAAATCATGTCACATTATGCATTTGAATTGTTTTAGAATAAACATAATGTGGGAAGCAGTGGTTTTTGGTTTTCATTTTGTAAGACACACACAGACACTCCTGCATACACACACAAACACATACATTACATTATATTGGAATTGAATACATTTTAACAACACCAAATGTTAAAATTGCGAGTGACTCTGATAGTGTATTTTTCTGGATTTAATGGAGCCTTAGCCATGTTCATAACAGCATCTATGTTTTGTGTACATGTATTATTCTGAAAACCCGAAACCATCCATCTGTGAAGCCGATTTGATGAAGGGAAAGGTTACAATGTTGTCTGTGCTCTGCAATAGGCTAATCATCTTTCATTTTGAACAATGCCATACTAGCATTGGGGTATTCTTCTCCCAACACCTCAAAATGCCATTAAAACATGCGAGTGACTTCAGCATGCCACTGTCCCCTTGGTCCGTCCCTCAAACCCTTCCCCCTCTGACACCACCTCCATCAAAGCAAGAACCAATCTCTCCAATATTACACAATGGCAGGTGCATTTATTCTGTCAATTAAAATGCGAGGAAGGAAACAGTTGGAGGGCTAAATGAGAGAGCTGCTCTCCTCCCATCCTCCCATCCCTCGCTCCTCTCCTCTTCTCTCTGTCTGTTTTTTGGCCTGGGCTCAGCTGACTGGATGAGGGCCAGGTCCTGGAGAGTGACTTTGGGCCTAGCTGCCAACGCATGGTACCCGTGCCAGCCCTTGTGCCAGTCCCCCAGCAGCCCTCTCTCTCCCCCTGGCCTTGCTGCCTGGCAGGCTGGCTGCTCTGGCTACTGTGGTTGCTATGTAGTGGAGGGCACCGCTGCTGTCACACAGGGTCCCCAGCGGGAGTGACCGGGGCCAGGGTGTTAATGCCTTCAGATCTGGTTAAGAGCACAGTGACAGCTCTATTACCGATGGGGGAAGGAGGAAGAGGAGGAGGAGAGACAAAGGGATAGAGAAGGGGGAGGAGGCTAGGGCAGTTCTAACACATATGCAGGTATGGGCTTTGCGGACACGTGTACACAAGCCTCTGTGAGCACAAAAACGTATGGAAAATCTCAAAGGATTGCACATCAACAGCACGGCAACAACAGCCAATACAAGATGCACTGAGAGTCCAACACACACTCTGCTATGAGAAGATTTGAAGACCTGAGTGAAGGCATGTGCTTGTGGAAATTCTTGAAACACAGACAATTATCCACCCCGGTTCCTCTGAGAGAGTGAAAAGAGAGAGACACAGAGACAGAGGAGGAAGAAAAGGACCCTGGGATGAAGTCCAAATTCAGGCTTCCCGCCTCATTTCCTGTGACCTACATGAGGCATCTGATGGTTTCATTTTTGCCAATCACAGTACAGTTACCGTGAACAGTCTCCACTGGGACCAGAAAACTAACCGTCCATTTTAGCTGGCACATTCATTGTTGATGTGTCAACTGTGAGACCAAAAAACATTCTCACAATGAAATGTTTGTTACGATACACGCACACGTAAAGTTAACATGGACAACACAGATTATTTGATTTTAAACAAGACTCCGATAAGGCTTGACTACATTTCAGTAAGTAAGCCTCAAACATATTTACTGGCTAGCAGTTCTTCAAAAACAAGTAACGTCTGCCCAGCATCCACATACCTCTGCCCTGAATGTCTCTTGCTGTGCCAGTCTGGTTAGTCAATAAATAAATGATGAAATGTGAAATGAATAAAAACATGAATGACTGTGGCGATGACACCCAGTGACAGCGTTGAGATGGGAATTAGGTCCAAAGCAGCTCTAAAGCTGGTTATGGGCATGGGCCCCACTAACGAGCCGTGAGATTGAGTTTGACACGTCGGAGAACAGGTGCTTGTTTGTTTCATGAATAAAAGGACCCGGCAATGTACTGCCCACTGCCAAGCCAGTGCAAAAACACAACAATGTCCCAAAAATAAAAAAATATGATTTAAATTGAGCTAATGAAGAAAACATGCTTTCTGGAGGTTTATCCGTCTCCCTAGCCTCATTCTTTATGCCGTGCTGGTTTGCTGTTATCCCGTTCACAACGCTCTTCAGATATTCTAATATCCGCCGGCGCATTTTGGGCGCAGGTGTGGTGATGTGGGCAATAACAAGCTCTGAGTAATTACCACAGCTATATCCATAACAGCCCTAAACCCCCAAAGTGTGCTCTGTACCCCTTGCACCCCTCCTCCATTCCTCCACCCCAACCCCCCTTCTCTATCTTCGCTAAATCACAGAACTGGGCTTCGGTCCAGGCCCGGCGCTGCCCAGTTAGAGGTAAATAAAGCCGTGGATCCTCGTGGGGACGCTCTAATGTCGGCGTTAATTGTGAGTTATGGGTAAACATGGCAGGACTGCCGAGGTCAGACCTGTCAGCAATCAGACTTTTCAGGAGGAATTTACGAGACGCTTCCTGTTTATCCCGGAGCGGGCAGAATTAGCTCCTGGGTCTGTTGTTGTCGTTTTTGTTTTTGCACTTGTTCGCTCGTGTCAATAGCTTCCTCCCTGGCTGTCCTCCAATGGTTGCAGTTAAAACTGAATTTAACGACGCCATTCAGTCCTGTAGCTATGGGGAATACAGACAGTACAATGGAATACAGCAGAGGAGGGGTATCTCTAGCCCTCGCACTGTCTCTGGCTCCAGGTGGAATGATACCCATAACACCCCTCGGGATGGGCTATTTATCTCTCTGAACCATTGAACACTCAGAAATCAGTGTCCATGTCTCCATTCCCCATTAATATGTCTGGAACATGCCAGGTGCCATACAAGAGAATGTATCAGAGCATGTGCTGTGCCAGACTAGAATAATCTGGTTTGGATAGGAGGTCAACACACGTTGGTACTACTGTAAAGCCAGGAAGAGAGAGATGGAGAGAGAACGAAAGAGAGAAGAGTGGTGAAAAGGATAACAACAGAAAACAGAAAGTAGGTGTAAAGGAGACAGAAAGTAGATGGCAGAGAAAGTGAAAGAAAGAGAAGTGATAGTGAAAAGGTGAGAGGAAAAGTGAGAATGGGAGAATAAAGTGGCAGACACACCACAGATGTGAGAGAGAGAAAGAGAGCGAAAGAGAGAGAGAGAGACACAGGTCTGTAGCAGGAAGCAGGGTATGAGGTAGCGTTACTTTAGTGAACAGCTGTGCAAACAGCACTAATGCCAGCTTCTGCTGGGCCATGCGAGTCCATACGCAGCTAATAACACCAAACCTCCCTCTGCTTCTCCCAAGGCCCCGAGTTAAACAGAGATACAGCACGCCACAAATGATGGCTTCAAATGAGTCTTGAATTAGCATAATCATCTGATGAAGATCCGTGCACAGGGGAGAAGAGTTAGGAAAGTTACAAACACACAACAGTTGTGATGCGCTTTCACAACAGGTCGAGACCATCATGACTATGAGCTTATAAGGCCCACCACTACATCCCTCTCTAGGAGTTACTACCTTAAGACGTCTAGTCCAAACCATCCCTCTCCTCCTGCGCCAGAGTCCTCTGCACCTGCATCTACTCCAATGACCCTGCCTCCCACGACCTCTCAACCTGCCAGCGAACATGAAAGAGATCCTCGGTCCTGTAAATACATAGAAATATGTAAACTACGCCAGTGAGTCACACGGCATAAATCATACATAATACACAAAGGACATCACAAGCAAAGCAGGAGAGAGAGCGGCATCCCTCCTCCTTCGGGAGATAAATAATGCATTGGAAATAAGGAAGAGATTATTTATCTGTGGCTTGTGAGATTCTTCACAGGCAAATTATTCCCCGGGATTGACTGATAGTTAGACATAAGCGACTGAAACCACTGGAGGTTATAGTTAATTTTGCTCACTGTGCTTGAACCTTAATTGCAGTACTGGCTGTAGTGTCAAAAGGATTTTGAATGAGTGTGAGTCTGATTAGATGAAACCAACTCCCCTACCTCTTGGTAGATACCAGGACCCATGCAGATTTCTAGATGCTGCATGTTTGTTTGCTAGATTATGACCATATCAACATCCTACAATATATCAACATCCTACAATACTGTTTGGATGTGTGACTTCTCCTGATGTGAAACCTCACTTGATTGAAGGAGAGTCATTAAACAGTTTTGAACCCAGACCAGCGGACTTGCCTGAATGTCACGTCACACGTCAGTCTGTAAGCAGTAAGAAAGCTCTCTGTACTGTGATCAATGGAAGACCTGTTATTCGCCAATCAAAAACCTACAGGGCCTGCATTGCACAAATAAAGAATGAACCAAATACAGAAACCCTGATGGTGACCCATGGGTCTGTATGATCACATGTGCGGTGCTTGTATCTGTGTGTGTACGCAGCATGTCTGTGTGTGTGTGTGTGTGTGTGTGTGTGTGTGTGTGTGTGTGTGTGTGTGTGTGTGTGTGTGTGTGTGTGTGTGTGTGTATGTGTGTGTGTGTGTGTGCGGCTTTAAAGGCTTGCTGATTCCAGCAGTGATAAAAGTTTGGAATTTCACCTCACAAGCAGGTGACTCATCACCGCCACCAGGCCGTGCCATGTGGAGGTGTGATCCTCACCTCAGCAAGACAAACAGTAGAGAGGTGAGAGGACAGCACAGAATTAGCTACAGCAATTAGTGCCACGGCAACACACGGGGATGCTGCTGGGTGAAGGCAGAGGTGTTTTAGCCAGCAGGTTCCAACAGATACTGTGTTTAACAGGAACTGATGAAGGTCTCAGGTCTCGCTGGGTTTAGTGTCAGAAGGGAGATGTCGTCAACCCGAAATATGTATTTTTAACAGCGGCGACACTTGAAAGAGATTGGTGGTTAGAACCTGGTGGCAGGTCATGTGCGTGAGCATGTGTGTGTGGGTGTGTGTGCGCACGCGAAGCTGTGGTCACAGGTGAGTGTCATGTGTGATGATTATTATTACTGTACACCTGCTCCGCTCCTGCAATTAACTTTGGATATGCAAATTAGGCGTATTGCATCATGAAGCCCTCTCTCCTCCCCTACAGACAAAAGGATGTTCATCTGCTGGATCTAATTAAGATAATGAGAGAGGGAGGGAGGGAGCGAGGGATGAAGAGACACGAGGAAGAAGGGGGTAGAGAGAGGAGGAGGATGACTTGGTTGAGAGGAAGAGTGTTGAAAAATTGAAATATTGTGGCGATGAGAGATAAGATACTAAAACAACGGGGTGAAGTTGTGAGGAAATATAATTGTGTGTGTGTGTGTGTGAGAGTGTGTGTGTGTGTGTGTGTACGTGTGTGTGTGTGCGTGTTTAATAACCTTTTCTCTGTCCTGTGCTCTGCTCTGGTGGTCCCCTTCATGCCAGCTCTGATAGGAAGGGATTGATGAAGTGTTGGAGGGAGGGAGGAGAGGAGGAGGATGAGAGGAGAAGAGGTTAGGGGAGAAGATAGCAGGTGTTCTGACAAGGACAACAGCCTTCACACAAGCATGCCAGACACACACCCCACACAGACAACACACACACATAACATGTCTGCAGCGTTGGGTAGGTTACTTTCCTAATTTAATCTATTACAGTTACTAGTTACCTGTCCAATCTGTTATGCCCATACTCAGTAACTCTGTCGTTCTGCCCCTGAACAGGCAGTTAACCCACTGTTCCTAGGCCATCATTGAACATAAGAATTTGTTCTTAACTGACTTGCCTAGTTAAATAAAGGTAAAATAAAAATGTAAAATAAATAATGTACCCATACTCAGTAATGTAATCGGATTACTTTACCCTTAAGAGTGATTTGGTGTGTCATCATAGTGGTCTCTAACTTGTGAAAAGACTCGCTCAGGTTGACCAAACTTAAACTTATACTGTATTTTGTTGTTCTCACAAACATGAACTTAAAAGTAATCCTAGAAGTAATCATATCGTTTTTCTGAAGTATCTGTAATCTGATTACAATATTTATGCTGGTAATGTAACTAATTACAGTTACAGTTTTATTGTAAACATATTACATATCCCCAACCTACATGCCTGATCATGTCTCCCCTCCCCTCCGCAGGGATAGTATCATCACCTGGTTCTATCACACAGAGGGTCAGACAAATATCCACAAGTTAACAAAGTCACACAAGTTAACATCAAATGTGACCTCACACCAGATTACAGACTCAGATATCACACATTAACACTATTAAAGGTACCAAACTGCACAATATACCTTGCTCTATTTGATTTCACCCAGTGTTCCAGTGGACATTGAATTGTGTGTCTTGTTTTTCGTGATCAAATGTTTATTGATTTGGTGAAAAAGAACATCATATCTTGTGTTTTTGAGTACACATGACTATTCCTTGAAAGTCCCAGAGAGTACTGACACACATTGTATAGTGTTTGATACTGAACTAAAGTATGAGACCGGAAACTCTCTCTCGCCTTTTCTCTCTCTCTCTCTCTTTCTGAAATACAATAAAATACAAATCTCTCCATCCGTCCCTCTCTCCCCTCTCTCTCTATCAAATCAACTATAGTTTTCCCAAGCAAACGGCTCCACTCTCCATTCTCCCGCCTGCTTTTAATCTCTGTGTTCGGGGTGACTGATTGGGTAGGGAATGAGCAGCTTATTGGATGCAAGGGAAACAAATTGCAGTTTTAAGTGTGCTGCCATGCTACCAGACTAGAGTCGAGATGAAGCAGCACTCTACCCAGCGTGGGCAAAACACAAAACACAGCCTTCATTTGGACTACTGCCAGCTCAATCACTCTTACAGTATAAACACTGATGAGCATGCGCACATACACACACACACACACACACACACACACACACACACACACACACACACACACACACACACACACACACACACACACACACACACACACACACACACACACACCCAAAGACATGAATACATAGACATACACACACACACATAAACATGCACAGTCAAACACATACAGTGCATAGCTTTTCTTCTGTCTTTTGTGAACCTACAGCAATGACCCTCAAGTTTTCTATGCAAGGCACTTGAGTGTATCTGGTCTCTGACCTGGTAGAGACAGCACACAACAGCAGTGCTTGAACTCCGTCACTGAAGCCATTCAACAGCACTCATCTACAGCAAACGTGCTGCAAAGATACTAGCTTTCGATGAAAGACATGAAAATGCGAGCACCCACATTGTAAATATTGCAGTCAATTCCATTTAACTTAATCAAGGCAGTAGTTACAGTTTTTAATAATCACTTTGGCACTAATTTCAGAACCTTGTGGTCCTTTTTCAAAACTCTAGACACAAAACTCAAAACGGTCATCACTTGTAACACAGGCTGTCCAATATTCAAAACATTGCATTGTGCATTCATATCTTTAAAGAAATCTTGCACTTGCAGAGTCATTGGTTCAAATAACTTATTTATCATGAAATACCATAGGAACATTAATTTAGATCACCCACAGACAAGATACCGATAGTTTCGCTGTGTAGTTGTTCGTACAATCATTCTGTAAACAGCTGTTATTTGAAAGTCTGTTAGCTTGAATGAGTCTGGACATTCTCTTCTGACCTCTCTCATTAACAAGGTGGTTTTCCCACAGAACTGCCGCTCACTGAATGTGTTTTGTTTATCGCACCATTCTCTGTAAACTAGAGACTGTAGTGCATAAAAATCCCAGGAAGGCAGCTGTTTCTGAGATGCTGGAATCACCATGTGTGGCATCAACAATCATTCTACGGTCAAAGTTCCTTAGATTACGCATCTCGCCCGTTCTAATGTTTGGTCGAACAACATCTAAAGCTCTCTACTCTATATACTCTATATATTGAGTTGCAGGCAGCCACATGATTCGCTGTTCGAATGTAACCGTCTTTGATGAGCTAAATCAGGTCTGTAGAGCTGATGGCATGACCTATGTCATTGTGTGGGATAATGTCAGGTTCCACCATGCTCAAATGGTGCAAGCATGGTTTCAGGCCCATCCACAATTTACCACCCTGTGCTTCCCCCCTACTCCCCTTTCCTTAACCCGATTGAGGAATTTTTCTCCACATGGAGGTGGAAGGTATATGATAGGCGCCCTCATGAACAAGCCACCCATCTCCAGGCCATGGATGACTCATACAATGACATCACGGCAGTGTCAGGCCTGGATTCACCCAAAGATTCTTCCCAAGATGTTTGGCTAATGAAAACATCCATTGTGATGTGGATGAGAACCTGTGGCCAAATCCTCAAGACAGGGTTGATGGAAATATAGAAGTACAGTAATCAATCTTTTGTTTTGCTTTTTTACAGTAAACCAGGTGAGGAACACTGCATTTGACCTTTAACTGTTTTTTCTATTTTTGTTGCTAATTATTTTTGATTTGATTCAAAGAAACCAATGTTGTGATTTTATTGTATTTCATCAATAAATGTCATATTTTGTTCAAGGATTCCACTGTGTCTGTAGTATTCTCTCTACTAGTCCTTTTACAGTGATGCATTTACACGTAGTAGCATAATGAAACATGTATCACATATTTTGTACTACAATATTTAATGATTGGACGAACAACTACACAGTGAAACTATTGGTATCTTGTGTGTGGGTGATCTAAATGAATGTTCCTATGGTATTTCATGATAAATTAGTTATTTTACCCAATGATTCTGCAAGTGCAAGGTTTCTTTAAAGTTATCAATGCACAATGCAATGTTTTGAACATTGGACAGCCTGTGTTACAAGTGATAACCGTTTTGAGTTTTGTGTCTAGAGTTTTGAAAAAGGACCACAAGGTTCAGAAATTAGTGCCAGAGTGATTGTTAAAAACTGTAAAACAGTGGTGTGCAGAAGGGCATCTCTTAACGTACAACACCGTGAATAATTCAGGCTGTTGTGGAGGCAAAAGGAGGTCCTACCCAGTACTAGATAGGTGTACCTAATAAAGTGGCAGGTGAGGGTACAGCAATGTCAAATCTGAAAACATGGTCTGGAAAAGTGGTACATGGGACCATAGAAACAGTGTCTGATAAAGAATGATGATGAAACATTACATCCATAGGTAATGTTGTCCAATTGGTTCATGTTCCACGGTAATTGGTGTCAATGGATCTCGTTATCCTGAAACTTTCATGATCTAAACATGGAATATTGTTTGTCAGTTTCCGTAAAACTATACATTAAGAGTAACACAACAGTTACTTATCATTTTGAGCAGTTGTATCAATTGATAGTTAGATAATTGTAATGAAATTAGACAGTCATTTCAAATGGTAATACTCTGATGTTAAGTCATTTTGAACAGGTGATTTTAGTTCAATTAACAAATTATCTTAGCTTTATGTGTATTGTATCCAAGCAATTGGAAAAAGTGTTAGAGTTTTGAAAAATGTGCATTTTGATCATTGATTGTGAGTTTTGTGTATAGAGTTTTGAAAAAGGACATCAAGGTTCTGAAATGAGTGCTAAAGGGATTGTAAAAAACTGTAATGTAAAGTCAAAAGTCATCATAGGGCACTTCTACTGAGTTGAATTTTAGTTCATTGCCATGACTGGAATTGAAGCCAACCCTGGTAAATACAAAGGTTCTCTAGCTAGGATTATATTATTTTGTACCCTGAAGTAATTAACTGATCTGCATGCCACATTATTTGTCACCGAACAAACAAAACAACCCTACCTTTTTTTCACCTCCTCTCTCCCCCTCCTCCTCCTCCTCTCACCCCCCCCCACTCCTCCTCCTCTCACCCCCACTCCTCCTCCTCTCTCCCCCTCCTCCTCCTGTCTCCCTCTCCTCCTCCTCCTCTCACCCCCTCCTCCTCCTCTCTCCCCCTCCTCCTTCAGTCTCCCTCTCCTCCTCCTCCTCCTCCTCTCACCCCCCCTCCTCCTCCTCTCTCCCCCTCCTCCTTCAGTCTCCCTCTCTCCTCCTCCTCCTCCTCCTCCTCTCACCCCCCCTCCTCCTCCTCTCTCCCCCTCCTCCTCCTGTCTCCCTCTCCTCCTCCTCCTCTCACCCCCCTCCTCCTCCTCTCTCCCCCTCCTCCTCCTGTCTCCCTCTCCTCCTCCTCCTCTCACCCCTCCTCCTCCTCTCCCCCTCCTCCTCCTCTCTCCCCTCCCCACTCCTCCTCTCTCCCCCTCCTCCTCTCTCCATCTCCTCCTCCTCCTCTTCTCTCCCCCTCCTCCTCCTCTCTCCCTCTCCTCCTCTCTCCCCCTCTCTCTTTATTATTCCTTCTCTCTCCCCCTCCTCCTCCTCTCCCCCTCCTCCTCCTCTTCCCCCTCCTCCTCTCTCCCCTCTCTCTTTATTATTCCTTCTCTCTCCCCCTCCTCCTCCTCTCTCCCCCCACCTCCTCTCCCCCTCCCCCTCCTCTCTCCCCCTCCTCCTCTCTCCCCCTCCTCCTCCTCCTCCTCCTCTCCCCTCCTCCTCCTCTCCCCCCTCTCTATTTATTATTCATTCTCTCCCTCCCTCTTCTTTTGCGGTGTGACGAACACATGTAGGAGTTTTGTGGTGTCTGTGTGAATGTGTGTGGCACGTAACTTTGTTAATGGCAATCTGTCTGCGCTCTCACATTTCTCCCTTCAGCTCCACCACTTGATGAAGTGCGATGCCTTTCCTTTTGTTGCTCTTAATCGGGGCTTAACGTCTTTACTGGGAGATCAATATACTTTATGAATTATCTGGCCTCCGTCTATTTTTATAGCCTCTGCTAGCTCATTAGCATGCTGCCTTTATTAGCTGGAGCCGCCGGTGTCGTTGGACCATCCTGTGTGTGCGTGTGTGTTTTAATGTACTGGAGAATATGTGTGCAGGGATGTGATTGTTAGCCAGTGTTTTAGTGTGTGCATAGTATATTTTTGTTTTTTCCTGTGTGTGTGTGTGTGTGTGTGTGTGTGTGCGTGCGTGCGTGCGTGCGTGCGTGCGTGCGTGCGTGCGTGCGTGCGTGCGTGCGTGCGTGTGTGTGTGAGAGAATTCCTTAGGTACAGTGAGTATGACTCCCGCTATAATTAATAAGCTGCCCCTCAGCCCTGATTAAACTCGGATCTCTCCACCAGTCTTCTCCAGGTCTTCCCAGCCTAGTCATACCCATCAGGAACAACAACACAACCAGGAAAACCAGTACAACTATAGGTCTAGGAAACACAAGAAAGCCAGGAAGGAGAAGTAGCTATGAGATACTTTTAAGACCCCCACAAACCTCTGGGAGGTGTTAACCCACTTAAACGTACAGTATTACCCCATGTACATATATAATATTGATATGAGTATAAAATAGAAATATGCAACTACATATTCATGAACAAAATAACGGTGATATTTAATGCCCCTTTATTACAGTGTGTGTGATTGCCCTTTATATGATATCAAGTCAATAAGATCTATTAGAACGCTTTAATAAAGACGTTTCTCAATGCTGAGAAGCTCCTTCTCAGTGTAATCTGTGATAATTGTAGCCGTAATAATCCTGCAAACAGAGAAAAAGGTCAGGGCTTTGGGGGAAAGATGGAGGGAGGTAAGACAGATATAGAGAGACAGAGAGAAAAAGAGAGAGCGGTAACACAAAGCTCATCGCACATCTCCCACTGACCACAAGTCTCTGCTGTCGCATCACTTTTGTCTCCCCTTCTGTGTAGTCACTGAAAACCGACTACAGTCACTCTACCTTTGCTGTATTAGAAGACTTTGCTCATCGATGACCAAGCGTTTCACGACGTTCTAAGGAACAGCGTGTCACAAGCAGCATGGCTACTTCTAGCCTATCGGTGTGAGACTCTTACTAGGTTACTAGGTCTCATGGTCAATGAACTCAAACTCAGACATACTTGGGAAACAATGTTGATTTTCTTTGCGTTATACCTTTCTCTTTATTCAGAGATGTGTATTAAAGTCACACCCTAGTACAAGAAACGACTCGTTCCAGATTCTTGAAGTGAAACTTTGAAGCAAACTTTCATCGCAATGAATAACAAAAAAATCTCACGAGGCTAATATCACACAGCGCTGAATCACAATTTGACCAAACATGCCGCCAAGTTGAAACTAATGAAGTCTTTAATTTGGTTATAGTATATTAATGTCAGAGACACACTGCGATTAATCACGTTATAACACCCCTGTGTGTGTGTGTGTGTGTGTGTGTGTGTGTGTGTGTGTGTGTGTGTGTGTGTGTGTGTGTGTGTGTGTGTGTGTGTGTGTGTGTGTGTGTGTGTGTGTGTGTGTGTGTGTGATTGGTAGTAAGATCACATACATTTTAAAGAGCTGCCATTATCGCTGTTGGTTACCCTGTCCCCCATCAGAATCTGCACAAACCATTTTCATTCCAAACTCATTAATATGCAAACTTATTTAAATGAGATTGTAATTAAGCATCTACTGAGTGGGAACCCTTTTCATGATAATTTATGATAAACTCACAGCACCTTTGATTGAGATTGATTTTTGGTGCAGGGAAACCGTCATGAATACAAAGATGCACCTGAAAGACCTGGAAGAAATAAAACATTTTTAACATCTAACTTATTTCATGGATGATTGTGCCACAATCATCTGAGAAGAATAATACACTAATACAATACTGTAGATTGTTATGCATAATACACAGTGGCTTGTGAAGTATTCACCCCCCTTGGCATTTTTCCAATTTTGTTGCTTTACAACCTGGAATAAATTAGATTTTTTTTTTGGGGGGGGGGGGTTGTATCATTTGATTTACACAACATGCCTACCATTTTGAAGATGCAAAATATTTTCTATTGTGAAACAAACAAGAAAAAAGACTCCAAAAAATGAAAACTTGAGGGTGCAAAACTATTCACCCATCAAGAGTCTCCCTGTATTTAGTGCTATCCATCATTCCTTCAATTATGACCAGTTTCCCAGTCCCTGCGATGAAAAACTTCCCGACAGCATGATGCTGCCACCACTTTGCTTCACCGTGGGGATGGTGTTCTCGCGGTGATGAGAGGTGTTGGGTTTGCGCCAGACATAGCCTTTTGCCTGATTGCCTAAAAGTTCAATTTTAGTTGCCCAGAGTACCTTCTTCCATTTGTTTGGGGAGTCTCTCACATGCGTTTGGCAAACGCCAAACATGTTTGCTTATTTTTTTTCTGGACACTCTTCCGTAAAGCCCAGCTCTGTGGAGTGTACGGCTTGAAGTGGTCCCATGGACAGATACTCCAATCTATGCTGTGGAGTTTTGTAGCTCCTTCAGGGGTATCTTTGGTCTCTTTGTTGCCTCTCTGATTAATGCCTCCCTTGCCTGGTCCGTGAGTGTTGGTGGGTGGCCCTCTCTTGGCAGGTTTGTTGCAGTTCCATAATCTTTCCATTTTTATTTTTTTTACAATTGATTTAATGGTGCTCTGTGGGATGTTCAAAGTTTCTGATATTTTTTTATAACCCAACCCTGATCTGTACTTCTCCACAACTTTGTCCTTGACCTGTTTGGAGAGCTCCTTGGACTTTATGGTGCCACTTGCTTGGTGGTGCCCCTTGCTCAGTGGTGTTGCAGATGCTGGGGCCTTTCAGAACAGGTGTATATATCCTGAGATCATGTGAAAGATCATGTGACACTTAGATTGCACACAGGTGGACTTTATTTAACTAATTATGTGACTTCTGAAGGTAATTGGTTGCATCAGATCTTAGTTAAGGGGTTCATAGAAAAGGGGGTGAATACATATGCACGCACCACTTTTCCTTTTTTTATTTTGAAATACTTGTTTTTCATTTCACTTCACCAATTTGGACTATTTTGTGTATGTCCAATACAATAAGTCCATATAAAATCTATTTAAATTACAAGTTGAAATGCAACAAAATAGGAAAAAATGTTACTTTGGATACTTTTGCAAGGCACTGTATTCTCATCTGAAAGAGAGTGTGCTTTTCTATCCGAAAGGCTTTTCATCTAGTATCTGTGGAAACAGGTACACATGTTAACTTGCACTATAGCATGCTGATGTACAAACAGTAAAAGGAACCTTTACTATAAGGAAGAGATCTCAAAACATAACATCACCCAACTGCTGTTAACTCACAATTTATATTTCTTATGCAAAAGTGTGTGTGCATGTGAAAGAGTTCTCGATTACAGTGTGCAATGCACGTCAACTTCTGTCTGCACACTTTAATGTTTGCGTGTGCTGGCCAAATAAAGCATATTGGCAGAGATAGTACTACGTCAAGTACTGACATTATTATTCTTTTTTAATTTTACCTTTATTTATACAGGTTTTTCTCATTGAGATAACATCTCTTTTCCAAGAGAGACCTGGTCCAATAGCAGCAGGGGGAACAACGCTTCAAACAATACAACTTACATACATTAACACAACATTAAACAAAACTACAAACACACATACAGTACAACAAAAACATTTTACGTTAAAAACACGAAAGTCTTGACTAAAAACAGCTGGCCTAAAAACAATTACAGTCTTCTATGATATATACATCGTTCAAGTGTTTAAGCTCCACCAACGAAACTAGATCATCACATTTTTTAATGTTCAGGAGAGAATTCCAGGACCACGGCGCTAAGTAACTAAAACTGTTTCTACCATGACCTGTTCTAATTCTTGTAACTGTTAGAAGCAAATGAGAATGGGGCCGTAATTGATATTTATTTACCGACCTGACTAAAAAAGAACCGAGATAAAAATGGCATTTTACCCAATATGGCCTTATAAATCAGTGTATACCAATGTCTTTGCCTACGCAAGGTCAATGACGACCAGCCAACAGCGCTTGTAGAGATCACCCTGATGTGTTAGACGTTTTGATTTGTGCGTGCTCTGGTCTCTGTGCCTGTATGTCCATGTGTGTTATTATTTACAGTTGGTGAAGATGATAATACCCTCTGTAATGAACGATACCAGAGTGGGCACCTCGGAGACAAGAATATGAATCTATTGTTGTTTAGGAACAACATGAAAGGAAAAGGAAATGTTGAGCAAATGATAGGCCTGTAATTGCCATACCTGGGAGTATTGTGGAGACATTCTCTGAGCTAGTTAGAAGCCCCAGGTGAGACCAGAGAAGAGAACAGTGGGGTTGGATCCCCTCTATCCCCCCCAGTCTCCCCTCACGCCACATTTTAAACAAGCACAAGTACAGGCAAACACACAAATTAGACTGAAACTTCCAAAATCAACATCTGAATTGCTTTTGTATTTCAAAAGTCTCCATTGTTTATCGAGGTCAGAGTGATTTGGGAGAGGATATGGGATGAAACGAAAAGCATCGCGCTTCGTTGTGTTTGCAGCTTGTTTCTGTTAGACTTCAAACACAACTGTTAACTTACACAGCCTTGTCAATCAACTTTAACCCAATAAACGACTACTCTTTATCATCAGCAGTAGCATCCTCCTCTCCTCCTCTTCTCTGTTGAATCTAATGTCTCCACTCTCTCTCTCCCCTTGTGTCCTCTACCTCTCTCGTTTTAACTTTAACTCTCATCCTCTGAGCACTCTTCCTCCATTGATTTCATAATTACTGACACTACCTACCGTATTTCTTAGCCCTCTCCACCCTCTCTCCTGTCCTCTCCCTTCAGGTAGTGGCCTGTTGGAGCAAACAGAGCCTCATGCAGAGCGGTGAGATCCACCAGGTGTTAGGACTGTTTCATTGCTCAAATCTGACAGCCAGACCATAAATTATTCTATGCCTTTCACTCTCTTCCTCCTCTCTCTGTCTCCATTTCTCTCCTCTCTCCCATCTCTCCTCTGTTCTAGTCTGTACATGACCTCTGCAAGGTTAGACTACAAGTTCCATAGTTGTCAGAATGCCTTCAAAAAGTACATTCCACAGCCATTGTAGCCCTTAAAGGGATACTTCAGGATTTTGGCAATGAAGCTCTTTATCTACTTCCCCAAAGTCAGATGAACTCTTGGATACCATTTTTATGTCTCTGTGTCCAGTTTGAAGTGAGTTGCTAACTAGCGTTAGCGCACTTGCTAAATAGCATTAGCACAATGACTGAACTTCCAATCATTGCACTAACGCTTGTTAGCATTGGTTCGCAAAAACTACCTCTATCGTTCTTCATACTGGATGCAGACATACACATGGTATCCATGAGTTCATCTGACTCTGGGGATGTCTATAAAGGGCTTCATTGCCAAAATCCCAAAGTATCGCTTGAACACATTGCAGATCATAGGGAAAGCAGTCCCTCCTCCACAGTTATGGGGCAGATCACTCACTTTCCTCATGTTATACTACAACATATGATTGACTGTACGTTTGTTTACTCCATGTGTAACTCTGTGTTGTTGTTTGTGTTGCACTGCTTTGCTTTATCTTGGCCAGGTTGCAGTGGTAAATGAGAACTTGTTCTCAACTGGCCTACCTGGTTAAATAAAGGTCAAATATAAAAAGAAAAAGGTCAAAGTCAGGGTCAGACCTCCGAGGTTGGCCTGGCTTGTCTGTGTGTAGTGTTCTCAGATCAGGCTGTCCAGGTATGTCTTTATGAGAGTACTGGATGACACTGGGAGTACTGGGAATACTTGTCCTGGTGTATCTCATCTCCCATGCTGTGCTGGTCTCTCACTGTTTGTCTTATGGGATCAGGTAAAGTGCCATGGTGTGTGTGTCCTTGTCTGTGGTGTGTGTGTGTGTGCATGTGTGAGTGTGTGCATGTTTGTGTGTGTGGAGAGTGAACCAATCACACTGAGGCTGTGTGGCTGTGTCTGTGCTTGTCAGGATATAGAGCACATCTCCACAGACTCCTCAGTGCATGGGTCTGTTCAAGTGCCCCCCCCCAGGTTCTCTGACTCTGGAGTCAACCATGTCAACATCAAGACAGACATAAACATATAAAACCACAGACATAAACATATATAATATGCAATGGTGAACAGCAAGAGGATTGAATTGAAAAAACTAAATAGAGTGGGAAAATCGATAGGAGGCTGACCACTGCAAACTACCAAGGACATTTGGTCTTTTAGGACTTCATTTAAGTTCTCTTCCTCTCTTCTGTTCCTCTTGTCTTCCGCAGGGCCAGAGCCTGAATTGGCCAAGGTCTGTGTGTGTGTGTGTGTGTGCGTGTGTGTGTGGATGGAGAGTCAGAAATACTCAAGGAAAGAGACAAACCAATGCTAACCCATGACCTTCTCTGCATCGCGGACTAGACAGTTGATTTTCCCTTTGTCAAAGTTCTCAAAGACATGCATTTCTTATTCTCCGCGCAACTTCTCAATCATGAATTTCTTACTTGCTCGGGCTATGTTTAATTGAAAATATTTCAATGTTATTATATTGATCAGTGTTTGACAAAGGAAACTGACATTTAATGATATTTACAAAATACATAAGTACTTTATTTGATTTTATACACCACGGTCTGACAGTTAGCAGCACCCCTTTTGTCCTCTCTTTCAATCATTAACAATGTTAAGAAAAGTTGCACAATCATGCCTATCAAATGATATGGCATCACCTGAACATACTTTACCATATAGACCTAGCTAGCTAACTTCAGTCTCATTGTTATCCTGGAGATTACATTTATTTTTAACATTTTATTTCACCTTTATTTAACCAGGTGGCCAGTTGAGAACAAGTTCTCATTTACAACCGCGACCTGGCCAAGAGAAAGCAAAGCAGTGCGACAAAAACAACACAGAGTTACACATGGAGTAAACAAACATACAGTCAATAACACAATAGAAAAATCTGTATACAGTGTGTGCAAATGAAGTAAGGAGGTAATGCAACAAATCGGCCAATAGTGGTTGAAGTAATTACAATTTAGCAATTTACACTGGACTGATATATGTGCATATGGAGATGTGCAGGTAGAAATACTGGTGTGCAAAAGAACAGAAAAACAAAAACAAATATGGGATGAGGTAGGTAGTTTGTTGGATGGGCTATTTACAGATGGGCCGTGTACAGCTGCAGCGATCAGTAAGCTGCTCTGACAGCTGATGCTTAAAGTTAGTGAGTAAATTGCTCTGACAACTTCAGTGAATTTCGCAATATGTTCCAGTCATTGGCAGCAGAGAACTGAAAGGAAAGGCTGCCAAAGGGGTTGTTGGCTTTGGGGATGACCAGTGAAATATACCTGCTGGAGCACTTGCTATGTGTGGGTGTTGCTATGGTGACCAGTGAGTTGAGATAAGGCAGAGCTTTACCTAGCAAAGACTTATAGATGACCTGGAGCCAGTGGGTTTGGCGACGAATATGTAGTGAGGACCAGCCAACGAGAGCATACAGGTTGCAGTGCTGGGTAGTATATGGGGCTTTGGTGACAAAACGGATGGCACTGTGATAGACTGCATCCAATTTACTAAGTAGAGTGTTGGAGGCTATTTTGTAAATGACATCGCTGAAGTCAAGGATCGGTAGGATAGTCAGTTTTACGAGGGTAAGTTTGGCAGCACGTGTGAAGGAGGATTTGTTGCGTAATAGGAAGCTAATTCTAGATTTAACTTTGGATTGGAGATGCTTAATGTCAGTCTGGAAGGAGAGTTTACAGAGTCGGCCTAAGAATTGAACCCTTTGGCACCCCCTAAGAAATTGCCAGAGGTCCGGACAACAGGCCCTCCGATTTGACACACTGAACTCTATCTGAAAAGTAGTTAATGAAGCAGGCGAGGCAGTCATTAGAGAAACCAAGGCTGTTGAGTCTGTCGATAATAATATGGTGATTGACAGAGTCGAAAGCCTTGGCCAAGTTGATGAAGATGGCTGCACAGTACTGTCTTTTATCGATGGTGGTTATGATATCAATTAGGACCTTGATCGTGGCTGAAGTGCACCCGTGACCAGCTCGGAAACTAGATTGCATAGCGGAGTGGGTATGGTGGGATTCGAAATGGCCGGTGATCTGTTTGTTCACTTGGCTTTCAAAGATTTTAGAAATGCAGGGCAGGATGGATATAGGTCTGTAACAGTTTGGGTCTAGAGTGTCTGCCCCTTTGAAGAGGGGATGACCGCAGCCACTTTCCAATCTTTAAAAATCTCAGACGATACGAAAGAGAGGTTGAACAGACTAGTAATATGGGTTGCAACAATGGCAGTGGATATTTTTAGGAAGAGAGGGTCCAGATTGTCTAGCCCAGCTGAAGGAGAAGCGGGGGGCTTGGGCCAGTTGCTGCGGGGGGTGCAGAGCTGTTGACCGGGGTTGGGGTAGCCAGGTAGAAAGCATGGCCATCCGTAGAGAGGTGCTTATTGAAATTCTCAATTATTGTGGATTTATCAGTGGTGACAGTGTTTCCTAGTCTCAGTGCAGTGGGCAGCTGGGACAAGGTACTTTCTTTCTCCATGGACTTTGCAGTGTCCCAAAAGTTTTTGGAATTAGTGCTGCAGGATGCACATTTCTTTTTGAAAAAGCTAGCCTTTTGCTTTCCTAACTGACTGTGTGTATTGGTTCCTCACTTCCCTGAAAAGTTGCAAATTGCAGGGACTATTCAAAGCTAGTGCAGTATGTCACATGGTGAGATGACCAATAAATTGAGTGGATCTTTAGAATTTATCTTTAGAAGTAAATTACAGTCCAACAACTTAACATCTCCAATATCCACATTCAGGGCCACATCAACAGGGTAGACGTATAGGACTAAATGATGTTTGGGTTGGGGTTTTACGTTTCAATTTGGCTTCAGGCCTAAGAGCCATTAAGGCCTAATCTGAATCCTGGTCAGTGCTTGCTCCCTGGAGCAGAAAGCAGGCTTTATTAGCATCACATCACACACATACAACCGCACACACACAGGCCCACTCTCCATAATGGAGAAACTGCTTCTCATTACTGGCCATTAGATTTGTATTATGTTCATTTGAAATGACACAACCCACTATCACAAATCATTTTTATGTCCGCCACACAATTTTGTATACCGTGCATTTCAATCACAGATAAAGGCAGTAGGTTACTAAGACAGAAACAATACGAGGTAGATGGGTTGGCGTATAACGCGAAGGTCTAACAACACAAACGCTGCAAGTTCGAATCACACGATGGATAATTTTACATAATTAGCAACTTTGCAACTACTACTTTTTAACTACTTTGAACGTTACCTTAACCTCTACCCCTAACCTGAACCCATAACCCTAACCTTAACCCTTAGCTAAAGTTAACCACCTAGCTAACCTAGCTAACTTTAGCCACAACAAATTGGAATTCTATTTCATGATAATCTGTGAAAGTGTTGCAACCAATGCATGGCAATACTGTAGTGGAAGAATAGAAAGAGTGAATGGAAGTCCTGGGGTCAATGACGCCAGGAGAGGTGTGACGACTGATGAAACTTGAATTGACAAAATGAATGTTACTGTGTGCATTCAATTGTCATGTTTGGATTGTTTCAAGGGTTTATGAAGAGCTGTGAATTTTTATGTTTCATTGTACTGTAAGTGCTATGGGTTTATTGTTACAGAGAAACTGTGTTATTCTGTTCATAGGACGGCGAATAGTTCAAAGAGGAGCGACACAGGGGTGCTCTTATCACATAGTGTTGAGGTGTGGGTATTAGATTACAAAATTAAGTTTTATGCTTTTGTTTTAATGTTTTATGCCATGCAAATGTGTTTTAAAAAGATTATGGGAGATACTGCCCCCCCCCCCCCTCCCTCCCCCCCCTTAAAATACCTAGATGCACTATTGTAAAGTGGCTGTTCCACTGGATGTCATAAGGTGAAAGCACCAATTTGTAAGTCGCTCTGGATAAGAGCGTCTGCTAAATGACTTAAATGTAAATGTAAATGTAAATGTTATAGTGGTGAGTTTTCTATACTGTTAAGACTTAGGATATTTTGTGTTATTTTTATTGTGAAGATTTCTGGTATGCACCATTTGTGAATTGTCTTCTTATTGCGTACCTGTAATGAATCTGATTACTTTTAAATGGAAACGAACCGTAGCCCTCACATTTCTGAGTAATATTCCTTGAATTATTATTTGGTGAAATGTCTAATGGTAAATGTTATTCACAATATACAGAGCAGTCGGGAAGTATTCAGACCCTTTGACTTTTTCCATATTTTGTTACCTTACTGACTGACTCTAAAATGGATTGAATGTTTTTTTTCTCATCAATCTACACACAATACACCATAATGACAAAGCAAAAATGTTTTCAAATTCAAAATGTATTCAAAATGAAAAAAACTTTCGTATTCAAACATTTTGCTGTGAGACTCAAAATTGAGCCCAGGTGCATCTGTTTCCATTGATCATCCAGGAGATGTTTCTACAACTTGATTGGAGTCCACCTGTGGTAAATTCGATTGGACATGATCTGGAAAGGCACTCACCAGGCTACATGATGTCCCACAGTTGACAGTGCATGTCAGAGCAAAAGCTAAGCCATGAGGTCGAAGGAATTGTCCATAGAGGTGACAAGACAGGATTGTGTAGATTCACAGATCAGGGGAAGAGTACAAAAACATTTCTGCAGCATTGAAGGTCACCATGAACAAAATGGCTTCCATCATTCTTAAATGGAAGAAGTTTGGAACAACCAAGACTCTTCCTAGAGCTGACCACCTGGCCAAGCTTGGTCAGGGACGTGACCAAGAACCTGATGGTCACTCTGACAAAGCTCCAGAGTTCCCCTGTGAAGATAGGAGAACCTTTCAGAAGGACAACCATCTCTGCAGCACTCCACAAATCAGGCCTTTACAGTATGTTAGAGTGGCCAGACGGAAGCCACTCCTCAGTAAAAGGCATATGTCACTCCGCTTGGAGTTTGCCAAAAGTCACCTAAAGGACTCAGACCATGAAAAATTAGATTCTCTGGTCTAATTAAACAGAGATTGAACACTTTGGCTTGAATGCCAAGCTTCACGCCTGGAAGAAACCTGGCACCATCCCTACGGTGAAGCATGTTGGTGGCAGCATCATGCTGTGGGGATGTTTTTCGGAGGAATGGACTGAGAGACTAGTCACGATAGATGGAAAGATGAACGGCGCAATGTACAGAGAGATCCTTGATGAAAACCTGCTCCAGAGTGGTCAGGACTTCAGACTGGGGTGGAGGTTCTTTTTCCAACAGGACACAGCCAAGACAATGCAGGAGTGGCTTCGGGACTAGTCTCTGAATGTCCTTGAGTGGCCCAGCCATAGCCCAGCCTTGAGACCTGAAAATAGCTGTGCAATGACGCTCCCCATCAAAGCTGACATAGCTTGAGAGGATCTGCAGAAAATAGTGGGAGGAACTCCCCAAATACAGGTGTGCCAAGCTTGTAGCATCATACCCAAGAAGGCTCGAGGCTGTAATCACTGCCAAAGGCGCTTCAACAAAGTACTGAGTAAAGGGTCTGAATACTTATGTAAATGGGATATTTAAATTCTTTATTTTTAATACATTTGAAATAAAATCTAAAAACCTGATTTTGCTTTGTCATTATTGGGCAATTTTGTGTAAATTGATGAGGGAAAAAATATTTAATCAATTTTAAAATACACCTGTAACATAACAAAATGTGGAAAAAGTCAAGGGGTTTGAATAATTTCCGAATGCACTCTACATAGCAAATAGAGTTTGTTCGTTCTCTAACTGTGCATCTCTGAGCTAAGGTTAACTCAATAATTTAAAGCTAGGACAATGATTTCAAGACAATAGCTCTTTTTTCCATAGCCTCTCAATAATTGCTTAACAGTTAACCTAGACATGTGCATAGTATTTCAAGGATCACAACCTTGGCTATACCCACTGGATATTGATTATGGGCCTATAGCCTTCAAATAAGTTTCAAGTTTTCATGTCACATGCACAAGTATAGTGATATGCTTTTCTGGCAAACTCAAAACCCAACAATGCAATAATCAATAATAATGTATTACTAGAAAAAAAACACATGAGAAATAAGAATAAGAAGTATGAAATACACAAATGTATTACTAGAAAAAAACACATGAGAAATAAGAATAAGAAGTATGAAATACACAATAAAGTAAGTAAGTAAGCATACTATTCACAGGAAATATTTAAAAAAAAAGTTTGTGCAGGCATACTGGAGTAATGGAGGTAGATATGTATAGGGGTAAGATGACTAAGCAACAGGATATAAGATAAACAGAGTAGCAGCAGCTTACATGTGAGTGGGTGTGTGGGTGTGTAGAGTCAGTATAAACGTACAGGTTATGTGTGAGTGAGTGAGTGAGTGAGTGAGTGAGTGAATGAGTGAGTGAGTGAGTGAGTGAGTGAATGATTGAATGAATGAGCAAATGGAGTGAGGGTTTGTTTGTGTGTTGAAGTGACAGTGTATGTGAGTGTGTAGTGAGTGTGCATACTGAAATAAAAGGCCAATAAAGATACCACACTGCCATCTCACTGACCTCCTCCCTGAAGGCTGAGTCATCGTCGCCGGTGTTCAGGCCTACCACCGTCATGTTATCAGGGAGCTTGATAATGGTGCTGGAGACGTGCGTGGCCACAAAGTCATGGGTGAACAGGGAGTACAGGAAAGAACTAAGCACACACCCCTGTTGGGCCCCTGTGTTAAAAGTATAGGGGAGGTGATGTTGCCTACCCTCAACAGCTGGGTTCAGCCGCCAGGAAATCCTGTTGCAGAGGGACTTGTTCAGAGTCCTAAGCATGGTGACAAGCTTGGAGGGGATAATGGTGTTGAACGCTGAGCTGTAGTCAATGAACAGCATTCTCACATAGGTATTCCTATTATCTAGGTGGGTGAGGTCAGTGTGGAGAGCAATTGAGATTGCGCCCATCTATGGATCTGTGATCTGGGAACCCTCACCATGGGTACAACGTCGCCGATGCATTTTCTAATGAAGCCAGTGAGGGAGGTGGTAAGCTCGTGGATGTTATTGGCAGAGTCTCAAAACATATTCCACTCAGTGCTAGCAAAGCAGTTCTGAAGCATACCCTCTGATTCTGGTGACCATTTCTCAATGGAGCGAATTGTGGTTACTTCCTGTTTCAGCTTCTGCTTGTAAACACGAAGCAAGAGTACGGAGTCATGATCTGACTTGAATGGTGGATGAGGGAGGGCCTTGTATGCTTGCCTGTGGGTAGAATAGCAGTGGTCTGTATCGCCCCTAGTGGAGTTGGTGACGTGCTGATTGAATTTGGGCATCACGTATCTTAGTGACGGCAAATTAAAATAGCCAGCAATCAGAAAGGCAGACTATGGGTGTAGGGTTTCCTGTTTGTACATTCGCCAGTAGAATGGAGGGAAGAGCTGGACGGTTTTCCCTTCGCCTTAATCTCACCAGGATCCCCCCTCTTTTGCCTCTGTATGCCGGCGTTTCCTCTTGGGTAGCACGAAGATTGGGTTGGAATTACAGAGAGGGCCCAGGGCAGATGAGTCGAAGTAGAAGCCGGAATCTGATGTTCAAGAGTTCTTGTCAGTCGCAAGACAAGATAGCAGATACATTGAAAATAGACAACAATAAACATGAATGACAAAATAGCAAAGTTGGGCCGGAGATTGCAAAACGGCGATCATCCAGTGCGTCCTCATCTTAGATCATCTAATAAGGGAGTCAGATAGTACATTATATTTTGGGTCATAGACCCTCCACTAATTCTCTGTATTCCACAGACAAAGTGAATTTTCACTATTCTACTATGCATCTCATATTTATAAAATAGAGAGAACCACAAAGGACTGAAAGCGTAGAAGTGAAATCTGATGCATGATGGAATAAAAAGGAAAAATACAATTGCACACACACAGACACACAGTCTCACACTCACACACACACATGAATGTTGAATAAAAATAGTGAGATGAACATAGAGTTAGAGAGTTATAGCTAGATGACTAGAATGAAAACCTCCCCTGTCACATGACGGAGGTGATGCTCGCTCTATAGCACAAACTCATATCACACAGAGAAAAGGAACAGAAAACTCTCTAGCCAGCCTGATGGCCGGCCGTCCATATTGAATATTTCTTCCTGATGGACACAGCACATTAACTACCTCATTATCTATTTCCCACCATATGGACTTGGGCTGGGGTGGATCACCACTGCAATACCCAGAGTCTGCTCTGCCTAATTATAACAACTATGCCATTTCCATCACTAGGGCCAGTTGCACAAATGGTGTCACGGCCTTCCGGAGATTGGTGTCACCGTGCCCACACTATGAGAGCTGGGGAGAGGTGCCCGGTGGCACTTGGTTGGCCCCTCGGAGCTCACAGAGCAATTACCCTGGGTGAGGGGAGAGGAAACAGAGCCGAGGGCAGAGGAGGGAGACAGCTAAACCAGGCTAGCCAGAGATTAGGGGATCTCTGCATTAATGTCCGTGACTTTTAGAGATTAATCCCCTTGTCCTCCTCTAGAAAGTCAGAACTAAAGTGATGTTGCTGTGAATCGCACTGGTCTTCATGAGTAAGGCGACCTAGATAGACTAACTTCAGAGAAACAGAGGCCATCAGAGATGAGAGTGCAGATGAGTAGGCTGTAGATGTTTTCTGTAGAGATTGTAGTAAAAACTAAACTTGCTTTGCAATAGAACAACAGAGAACCCGACAGATTATGCAACACCAAGGGCTATCTGCCAATTATATAGAACCTAATCATTAGATGGTCATTAATATACAGTAGGCCTACACTCAAGCAAATAGTCTGAATTCTAGTTGGATACAAACTCTTTTATCCATTGATCTTCCATATGCAGCAGCAAATGCATTGGCTAGAGTTCCCATTTTCCTCTAAAGTATATTTTTCTTCCTTTTTCCTCCCGCCCTCTCAGTGCTCAGCCCTTGATGTTCTTTAGCAGAGTCCTTGAGTCTTAAATTAGGCCCTACGGGTGCCCACCGATCAATAGCCTCGCTGCAGGTGCGTGCCAATGGGAAGAAACTGCAGTTTTGCTCTGCTCTAAATAAAACAACCCAGGCTGAGAGCGGAAAGTGCTGGAGACGCCTTCGCCGTCAAGTGCTCTGCACGTTAAACCACTCCTAGTACATTATGGAAGCATAATATTGACCAAGACATGTTGCAAAGCAAAACTGTGTTCAAGCTGTGCTACATCTCAGAGACCGCCAGACTGCAGTCCAAAAAACAACTGCCTATTGATCTGTGTGTAAACTAAACGAAACTGGGGGTTTCTTCAATTTCTTTATAAATAGATTGAAAGCAAATATTTACTGAATAAAGCCGTACTATAATGATTATTGATTACTGGCTGTTATACAAACCATGCTGGAACAACATCAGGGTCTCTAAGATAAAGCCTGGGGCATTATGGGAGCCGACAGGTTTGGAGCCAAGGTTAGAGCCTGACAAGCAAAAAGGTTGAAGCTGACAAAAACGGATTGAGCTTATTGTTCTTCCATTGGGTCATTTTGATTAGGCCAGAGACACCTGGCGTCACTACGTTTTACACATCTTTGTGCATCTATTCAGTGCCAAAAGTTTCTCTTGTATTCACAGTCTCTGCCTGTAGTCCTACAGGCCTCATCCCATGAGTCGAAAAGGTCTTGGCAATCGTTTTAGTCACATTGTACTTTTAAATCCAATTCTAAAGGCCTACTTCTAAAACTTGAGATTACAGTGAGATATTGTTATATTCTTATTGCTCCTGCTCAGTCTGTGCCACCAGATGTGTCACTATGTTGTACTCACCCAAAATTCAGGAAGAGTTTGTGGTTAGGACTACTTGATGTAGCCTCAGGGATGCAAACTGTTCAAGCTCCCAAAAGGTTACACTTTTCTTTGCAATATACAAAAAAATGCCCTCTAGGAGGAAATGCAGGTTTTAACTAACTAAACAGCAACTAATATAATCTACATGATCAGTCTCTGTGTGTAAAATAAAAATGTGGTTAATGTGAACCCAACTCACAGCTAAAAAATATAAAGAAAGCAATCCAATGTTATTTGTTGCCTAGACTTTACTGCAAATGACACTCAAGTCTTCAGAAAAAACAATACACTAATATTGCAGTTAGCTATGACAGCCTCTATAATAGAACGCTTGTGACCACACACATCTAAATATTGCATTTGGGAAAAATCATCTTAGAGTAGAAATAGAATGAAACAAACAGGCATTCTATTTTTGCTCTGTTATAGTGGCCACTATAGTAGACATCGATCAAGTGCACACGGCTACAATTCTGGTGTGAGTTAAATGACCCAAATGTATTACTTGTGGCTCGGACCGATTGTGGCTACTATCTGGCAGATGATTACACGGGCGGCTTTATATAACTAACATTTCATTATTCATACATTTGTCTATTTTCTCAATGTTTCTGTGATCAATATATTTTAGTATTTTGATACTTTGTGTAAGGCAATTGATAAAAACTTTGTGGATAGGGCCACCCGAGTGGCACAGGGGTCTAAGACATTGCAGTGCAAACTGCATTGCTACAGATGCTGGTTCAATACCTGTGCTGGCTGTGATAAGGAGACCCATGAATCGTTGAACAATTGGCCCAACGCTGTCCAGGTTAGGGGAGGGTGTGGCTGGCCAGGATGTCCTTGTCCCATCGCGCTGTAGCCTGTGGTAGGCCAGGCGCATGCTCGCTGACATGATCACCAGGTGTACGATGTTTCCTCTGACACGTTGCTGCTCTCAACCTTCACCTCTCCCGAGGCCGTATGGGAGTTACAGTGATGGGACAAGACAATTGGATATGACTAAAATAGCTAAATACAATTAGTTAAATAAATTGTGGATGGGTATAATTTGTATGTATAAATGTATAATAGTAATATTTAAAATGACCAAATCAGGTAATTTTGTATACATTTATTTAAAATTGCATCGGGACACTTCTAAGGGGATTCTGGTAAGATGCCGGCTGAATTTCAGTAGATGGAAACGGCAGTCATTCATTTTCATTTCGGGCCAAGCCCGACACCCGATTCCGGGCCGATTCAATCAGTTCCGCCCCCCCGGAAGAGGGCCGCTTCTGGGCCAATTCCTCATTGCTTGGTTGGGTGACTGGAGTCTTGACAATTTTACACTCTGTAGCACCTTGCGGTCAGATGCCGAGCAGTTACAATACCAGGCGGTGATGCAACCAGTATACAATATACATCACTTCAGATCATTATTGATCACTGAACCATAATTATTTTAATATCTGTTATAAAAGAGATTTAACAATAAAAAAAATGCTATTAAAGTATTGCACATGAATGTAACAAAGTAATGCTCTCGATGGTGCAGCTGTATAACTTTTTGAGGATCTGGGGCCCCATGACAAATCTTTTTTTCATTCTCCTGAGGGGTAAAAGGTGTTGTCGTGCCCTCTTCACGACTCTCTTGGTGTGTCTGAAAATATATGCCTTTTGTAGCTCCACCGTCAATCTGAATGTGCTGGCATATGTTGAATCTTGACAGGGTTTGGAACATGTGCACCAAGTTTGGTTACAATACAAATATCCATGTCTGATTCATATGCATTTATGTGCCAGATCAAGCCCACATTCATGTTTATTGGTCAGTTCTTGACATACTAGACTGGTGAAAAAATTGCGTTGAAAAACTTTGATCCATTTGGGGCGGCAGGTAGCCTAGTGTTGGGCCAGTAACCAAAATGTTGTTGGATCAAATCCCTGAGCTGACAAGGTAAAAATCTGTCATTCCGCCCCTGAACAAGGCAGTTAACAAGGCACTGTTCCCCGGTAGGCCGTCATTGTAAATAAGAATTTGTTCTTAAATGACTTGCTTGGTTAAATAAAGGTTAAATAAAAAATGGATGCCATTTCAAGTTTCATCCAGATCGGCGGAAAATCCATCATGGCAGACCTTGTGGGTCCTTGAGGCAAATGTGTTCCTTGTGAGAAGAGGGGCCTACGCAAAGAATATCAGGACTCTAGGTCAGGGATGGGCAACTGACAGCCCATGGGCTGCAAAGGCCTCGGATCAATGTCCCTCTGAAAATATCAATTGTCTTTGATTTATTGTCATGCTATGTCATGATAGTTTTGTAATTCCTAATTCTATGGCCAGGCCACTCCCTGTCTCTCACACCAGTCTCTCTTATCTTGTGTCCCCTGCCCAGTATTCATGGATACAGCTCTCAGATGATAAACATATGATCTGTGCTATTCAGAATCCTTTGGATGTCCCTACTCCATTGAAGTTGACATTTAAAATGGTTAAGGTTAGGTAAGGGATTTGGATATGTGTAAGGTTAAGGTAAGGGTTATGGTTTAGGGTAGGAAGTAGCAATGATTCCAGATAGCACTGACCATACACATGTAGGAGGATGGACGCAAGGACTGGCCATCCATTATATAACAATTACAGTTCTAATCATGTGTTGAGGCTATAAAATGTTTGTTTTCAGTTAAACAGGCCTATGTTAGGTTCTTATGGGGAAGAACAGTTCAACTAAGCTCAACAAACATGTATATCTTATTATCTTCAAGAATCAATGGGTTTACAGTGACTAGTGAAAGTCTACACACATTCAACAGTTAAAATATTTGAGATTGACTCATTTACTGTCCACCCACACCATCTCTGGATCAGGTTGCCAGCCTTCAGATTGACATTTTGAGCATTTGGTGCACGATGGTGGAAGTAGGAGACAGTGTTAAAACCTTTTATGGCTGCAGGGGCAGTATTGAGTAGCTTGGATGAAAGGTGCCCAGAGGTGCCCAGAGTAAACAGCCTGCTCCTCAGTCTCAGTTGCTAATATATGCATATTATTATTAGTATTGGATAGAAAACACTCTGAAGTTTCTAAAACTTTTTTGAATGATGTCTGTGAGTATAACAGAACTCATATGGCAGGCAAAAACCCGAGAAGAAATCCAAACAGGAAGTGAGAAATCAGAGGTTGGTCGATTTTCAACTCAGGCCCTATTGAATTCACAGTGGGATATGAATGAAGTTGCACTTCCTAAGGCTTCCACTAGATGTCAACTGTCTTTAGAAACTTGAATGAGGCTTCCACTGTGTTGTAGGACTGAATAAGAGCTGAATGAGTCAGGTTACTGGCAGAGAGCCATTTCCTGGTCATGCGCATTCCACATGATATCGACTTGCGTTCTGTTGCTCCTCTAGAAACAAAGGAGTTCTACGGTTGGAACTTTATTGAAGATTTATGATAAAAACATCCTAATGATTGAGTCTATACTTAGGTTGAAATGTTTCTTCGACCTGTAATATAACTTTTTGTAGTTTTTGTCCGAAGTAATGCACTAGCGTTTGGATATGTGTACCTAACTCTAACAAAAGTAGCTACTTGGACATAAATAACGGACATTATCGAACAAATCAAGCATTCATTGTGGAACTGGGATTCATGGGAGTGCATTCTGATGAAGATCATCAAAGGTAAGGGAATATTTATCATGTCATTTCTGGTTTCTGTTGATTCCAACATGGCGGCTAATTTGATTATTTTTCTGAGCGCTGTCTCAGATTATTTGATGGTTTGCTTTTTCCGTTTCTTTTGAAATCTGACACAGCGGTTGCATTAAGGAGAGGTATATCTATAATTCCATGTGTATTATCATCTACAGTGGGGCAAAAAAGTATTTAGTCAGCCCTCAATTGTGCAAGTTCTCCCACTTAAAAAGATGAGGCCTGTAATTTTCATCATAGGTACACTTCAACTATGACAGACAAAATGAGTGTCTGACTAAATACTTTTTTGCCCCACTATATATATATATATATATATATATATATATATATATATATATATATAAACACAAATAAATAATGAAATCACATTTACATAATTATTCAGACCCTTTACTCAGTACTTTGTTGAAGCATCTTTGGCAGCGATAACAGCCTCAAATCTTCTTAGGTATGACGCTACATGCTTGGCACACCTGTATTTGGGGAGTTTCTCCCATTCCTCTCTTCGCATCCTCTCAAGTTCTGTTAGGTTGGATGGGGAGTGTTGCTATACAGCTATTTTCAGGTCTCTCCAGAGATGTTCGATCAGGTTCAAGTCCGAGCTCTGGCTGGGCCACTCAAGGACATTCAGAGACTTGTCTCGAAGCAACTCCTGCGTTTTCTTGGCTGTGTGCTTAGGGTTGTTGTCTTGTTAGAAGGTGAATCTCCGCCCCGGTCTGAGGTCCTGAGCACTCTAAAGCAGGTTTCCATCAAGGATCTTTCTGCATTTTGCTCTGTTCATCTTTCCCTCGATCCTGACTAGTCTCCCAGTCCCTGCTGCTGAAGAACATCTCCACAGCATGATGCTTCTCTAAAACAGGCTCTCTGCGGGCCCCGGACTGATGCTTTCCCTAAAACAGGCTCGCTTGCGGGCCCTGGACTGGGGACCCTCGCTGCCGGCCCCAGACTGGGGAACCTCGCTGCCGGCCCCAGACTGGGGAACCTCGCTGCGGGCCTCAGACTGGGGACCCTCGCTGCGAGCCCCGGACTGGGGACCCTCGTTGCGAGCCCTGGACTGGGGACCCTCGTTGGAGGCTTCATGCCATGGATCATCACTGATGGGGGGAGACGTATAGGCAGCCTGGTGCATGGGGCTGCCACAGGGCCCACCAGGCTGGGGAGATAAACAGGAGGCCTGGTTCTGGGAGCACCGGAGACCAAGATCGCTGAGCTGGCACAATCCGCCCTGGTTGGATGCCCACTCTAGCGTGGCACTTGCGGAGAGCTGGATCCGAGTGCATTCACACAGGAGACACAGTGTGCTTTACCGCATAACACTGTGACTGCCCAGTCACTCGCTCCCCGCGGTAAGCATGGGGAGTTGGCTCAGGTCTATAACCTGACTCTGCCAATCTCCCCGTGTGCCCCCCCAAAAACTTTTTGGGGCTGCCTCTCGTGCCCGCTTCGATGACTTGCCTCCTCATACCGTCGCCGCTCCTCCTTCGCTGCCTTTAATTCCTCCTTTGGACGGCGATATACCCCAGCCTGCCTCCGGGGTATTTTATTGTCCAGGATTTCCTCCCATGTCCATGAGTCCCTTTCTCCATGCTGCTTGGTCCTTTTGTGGTGGGTAGTTCTGTCACGCCCGTCGGGAAGAGGTGGACCAAAGCGCAGCGTGGTGAGCATACATTATAATTTTTTTTTGCGACATTCGCCAACAAAACAAGAAATAACAAACAAACGTGAAGCTACGTAGTGCTCGCAGGCCACTACACATAGACAACTACCCACAATCACAGGTGGGAAAAAGGCCTGCCTAAGTATGCTCCCCAATCAGAGACAACGATAGACAGCTGCCTCTGATTGGGAACCACACTCGGCCAGAAACAAAGAAATAAAGAACATAGAAAGCCCACCCAAATCACACCCTGACCAAACAAATAGAGACATAAGAAGGCTCTCTAAGGTAAGGGCGTGACACGACTGTAGACCTTCATTGCAAAACATTGTATTTTAATAAATTATTTTAATGTATTTCGGTTAGTTTTATCTAAATATTATAACATATAGATGTGCCAAATTATAAATGTTTCACTATTTTGTTTTTATGAAATACAATACACATGCCGAATAAAAACCTCATATAACCCAACTTCTGAAAAAGGTTTCAGGCCAGATATGCTGAAGTGGACTGGGCCCAAGTACCATTAGCTGGAACCCAAAGTAATATGATTCTCCGGACTTGGGAAGAGCTCGGCCCTCATGAAGTCCCCCCGAGTCCAAGTCAATGCCTGGTCCCCTAAGTATCAAACGTAATAGGCCAAACCCACCATGTTGACTGGGAGGTCTCTTTCTTACAAATCACTCAAATTGATACAATTCCCTGGCCTAATCTAAATGACAGAGTGTTTCTGTTCTACACAGTTTTGCCAGAACGTTCTATAATGTTGCACCCATATGGTTGCACCCACTGAAAGCACCCTGGGCCAGATGTTTGAGGATGACTGAAAGTAATATATGACCTCTCAGCTTCCCTATCAAATCTAAAAATCTCAAATAGAAAACCGAAGAAAATTAACAATAATGACAAATGGTTTGATGAAGAATGCAAAAATCTAAGAAAGAAATTGAGAAACCTGTCCAACCAAAAACATAGAGACCCGGAAAACCTGAGTCTACGCCTTCACTATGGTGAATCACTAAAACAATACAGAAATACACTACGGAAAAAGAAGGAACAGCATGTCAGAAATCAGCTCAATGCAATTGAAGAATCCATAGACTCTAACCACTTCTGGGAAAATTGGAAAACACTAAACAAACAACAACACAAAGAATTATCTATCCAAAATGGAGATGTATGGGTAAACCACTTCTCCAATCTTTTTGGTTCTATAACAAAGAACAAAGAGCAAAAACATATACATGATCAAATACAGATCTTAGAATCAACTATTAAAGACTACCAGAACCCACTGGATTCTCCAATTACATTGAATGAGTTACAGGACAAAATAAAAACCCTTCAACCCAAAAAGGCCTGTGGTGTCGATGGTATCCTCAATGAAATGATCAAATATACAGACAACAAATTCCAATTGGCTATACTAAAACTCTTTAACATCATACTTAGCTCTGGCATCTTCCCCAATATTTGGAACCAAGGACTGATCACCCCAATCCACAAAAGTGGAGACAAATTTGACCCCAATAACTACCGTGGAATATGTGTCAACAGTAACCTTGGGAAAATCCTCTGCATTATTATTAACAGCAGACTCGTACATTTCCTCAATGAAAACAATGTACTGAGCAAATGTCAAATTGGCTTTTACCAAATTACCGTACAACAGACCATGTATTCACCCTGCACACCCTAATTGACAACCAAACAAACCAAAACAAAGGCAAAGTCTTCTCATGCTTTGTTGATTTCAAAAAAAAGCCTTCGACTCAATCTGGCATGAGGGTCTGCTATACAAACTGATGGAAAGTGGTGTTGGGGGTAAAACATACGACATTATAAAATCCATGTACACAAACAACAAGTGTGCGGTTAAAATTGGCAAAAAACACACATTTCTTCACACAGGGTCGTGGGGTTAGACAGGGATGCAGCTTAAGCCCCACCCTCTTCAACATATATATCAACGAATTGGCGCGGGCACTAGAAAAGTCTGCAGCACCCGGCCTCCCCCTGCTAGAATCCGAAGTCAAATGTCTGCTGTTTGCTGATGATCTGGTGCTTCTGTCACCAACCAAGGAGGGCCTACAGCAGCACCTAGATCTTATGCACAGATTCTGTCAGACCTGGGCCCTGACAGTAAATCTCAGTAAGACCAAAATAATGGTGTTCCAAAAAGGTCCAGTCACCAGGACCACAAATACAAATTCCATCTAGACACTGTTGCCCTAGAGCACACAAAAACTATACATACCTTGGCCTAAACATCAGTGCCACAGGTAACTTCCACAAAGCTGTGAACGATCTGAGAGACAAGGCAAGAAGGGCATTCTATGCCATCAAAAGAAACATAAATTTCAACATACCAATTAGGATTTGGCTAAAAATACTTGAATCAGTCATAGAGCCCATTGCCCTTTATGGTTGTGAGGTCTGGGGTCCGCTCACCAACCAAGACTTCACAAAATGGGACAAACACCAAATTGAGACTCTGCACGCAGAATTCTGCAAAAATATCCTCCGTGTACAACGTAAAACACCAAATAATGCATGCAGAGCAGAATTAGGCCGATACCCACTAATTATCAAAATCCAGAAAAGAGCCATTAAATTCTACAACCACCTAAAAGGAAGCGATTCACAAACCTTCCATAACAAAGCCATCACCTACAGAGAGATGAACCTGGAGAAGAGTCCCCTAAGCAAGCTGGTCCTGGGGCTCTGTTCACAAACACAAACACACCCTACAGAGCCCCAGGACAACAGCACAATTAGACCCAACCAAATCATGAGAAAACAAAAAGATAATTACTTAACACATTGGAAAGAATTAACAAAAAAACAGAGCAAACTAGAATGCTATTTGGCCCTAAACAGAGAGTACACAGCGGCAGAATACCTGACCACTGTGACTGACCCAAAATTAAGGAAAGCTTTGACTATGTACAGACTCAGTGAGCATAGCCTTGCTATTGAGAAAGGCCGCCGTAGGCAGACATGGCTCTCAAGAGAAGACAGGCTATGTGCTCACTGCCCACAAAATGAGGTGGAAACTGAGCTGCACTTCCTAACCTCCTGCCCAATGTATGACCATATTAGAGATACATATTTCCCCCAGATCACACAGATCCACAAAGAATTCGAAAACAAATCCAATTTTGAAAAACTCCCATATCTACTGGGTGAAATTCCACAGTGTGCCATCACAGCAGCAAGATTTGTGACCTGTTGCCACGAGAAAAGGGCAACCAGTGAAGAACAAACACCATTGTAAATACAACCCATATTTATGCTTATTTATTTTATCTTGTGTCCTTTAACTATTTGTACATTGTATATATATATATATATAATATGACATTTGTAATGTCTTTACTGTTTTGAAACTTCTGTATGTGTAATGTTTACTGTTCATTTTTGTTGTTTTTCACCTTATATATTCACTTTGTATGTTGTCTACCTCACTTGCTTTGGCAATGTTAACACGTTTCCCATGCCAATAAAGCCCTTGAATTGAATTGAATTGAATATAAACCTGTCATATGGAACTTGCTGTTGCAGTCATTGGTGGGTGAATATCCAGAGCCATTGCTTCCTAGGTTTCATTGGTTGATTTTTGGCCTATCACACAGCGGGAGGGACAAAGTTTAAGGAAATCGAACAGTTTTGACAGCAGCTGTCGAAGAACCAGATGGAGTAGATTTTTCTTGGGGGAGAGCAACCTAGGTAGCTTGCTAACTTTGGACACAACATGCGTTTATTGATCATATCTAGTACCGGTAGCTCTAAACCTAGCTAAATATATGGTCGAGAATAAATGCTTGCTTTCTGCCTCAACTGGTCGAGATGGTCTGTTAGCTTGTAGTAGCTAGGCTAATCTGCTGGCAAATTTCCATATTTTACTGATTCCAGTTTTGTTTCAGGTCTATGGCCTCTCAGCTCATACTTTGCAGGCTAGTTAGGTAGCTATAGCTGCATCTGTTGACCACATGTCAATACTCTGTATCTATACTATTGCCGCTATTAGTGGCCAATTTACTTGACTCTCTGTAATATTAACTGCAAAATAGCTTGCTTTTGCTAGCTATCTCCATGGACCCTCCTAGGAAGTGAGTATTGCCTGCACCCCTACCAGACAGTTTTACACAGAGAAGAAGCGATGGAGACTGGGCAGAATAATTGGTCAAGGAGGCTTTGAATTGATCTACCTAGGTAGGTAACCAGACTAGTATGTCAATCCATCAAGGTATCACTGATTCTCAACCCCCCCCCCCCTCCCTCCCCAACACAGACACAGACACACACACACACACACACCCCTCTTTGAGTGACAAGAGTGGTGACCCCAATTTATGGAGCAAAACGCATGACCAGCAATCACAGATTTGTGTTTTGGGTGTAAACACATCACCAACAGACCACAAAAACTGGGGTACATCTGATTGTTTTGAAATTACTGTCATGTTTATCGCGTTTTATTTATCTCTGTGTTTATCTCTGTGTTTACCTGTTTTTCTTTGTCTCTCTCTCCCCTCTCTCTTTTGCTCTCCCCTTTTTCTATTACACCCTATCTCTCTCCCTCCTTTTCTCCATCTCTTACATTTTCTCTCTCTCCTTTCTTCCCTCTCTCCCTTCAGCTTCGCAGGAAGTGGACACACCTGTTGGGGAGGACTCTAATTTTCTCATTAAAGTGGTGAATACAGGAATGGCTGATGGTGTTGTGTGAGTCAAGGCATTAACACCTATGTGTAGGCATTGTCATTTGGTCAGAGATACTTGAGAGATGATGACAGTTTGACAGTTTGAATCATTTAATGTTAGGCTCTGTTGCTCTCTCACTTTGTATTTCTCTCTTGCTTGCTCTCCTCGCTGGGTTTTGTTGGATATGGAAAGTGACAACTGCTGGCTGTATATGCTTATAAAACAGCCTATAAGCTTTAGGGAGCACATGCAACAGCTTTCAGCATGTCTTTTTTTATATTGACTGCCTAGGCTATTTCCATATCTCTTATTTGACCCTCTTATTTCATTGTGTCTGCAGGATTACCATGTGGATTGGCCTCTGTTTTCTGAGCTCAAGTTCCATCTGAGGGAAACTAAACTTGAGAACAGTGAGTATCAACAACTTCAATCATTCAACGTATTGATGCAGCAGACATATGGTCAAGAATTCATAGCCTTTATCCCACATAGACTACACACTGTTTGGTTACAACAAAACCTGTTTTAGGCTACCTCTTATATGGAGAGCCAGGCCCAGTGCAGCAAGAGTGTACTTGGCTGATGAAGAGGCCATAGACATGAAGACTGCTGCCTGGTGTAATTAATAAGCCAAAGCAAACATGCACCTCAGTGGCAGTTAGCCCCGTCCCTGCTTGTTTGAGTTCTAATTCATAGAGAGGGACCCAATCACACATAATGATGCCTGCTCCTCCACTGGGCCCCTGACCACCTGCCAGTCTGGTGGAGAGCCAGTCAGGCCTGCCACCACTCCAAGACAGGCCTCATGTTCACTGTGTGTGTGTGCCTGCCTGCCTGCCTGTCTGCCTGTCTGTCTGTTTTCGCTCTGTCTGTCAGTGTGTTTTGTTTTGGCTATGATTAGAAGTGCATGCTTGTGTGTCTGGCTTAGACATACCTTTCCATATTTCCTCTGTCTGGTCATGGGGGTTTTGCGAACAGTTCGGACAGAGTCAATCCACAGGAATTCAGTTCACATCACTTCCCAATTTGTTGTATAACTTTTAAGACCGAAGGCTCAGTCCCCCTAGGATTGTATTTTTGGCACATGGCCAAAAACTTCTGCTCAGCACTAGCATCATAAAATAACAAAGGTAAATAAAACAAATGTAAATAATGAATGCAACAAGTAGTGAATAAAACAATAAGGCAAAGAGCAAATATGTACAGGGTTCTGTTTTTGAACTTTTTTGTGTCCACTATTCCTGTAGAAAAAAATTGGTGCATACTTGTGAAAATACATTAAATATGTTGTAAATATTTAATGTATATGTAAGACCCAATACATGTTTGATTTTTGTCCCTCGTAATTCTTTCCTGCTGTTGTTTCAGTGCTGATGTTGAAGGGGAGCAAGAAGCTGGACTTCCTGGGGATCCCTGCAAACTGGGGATCAGGACTAGCAGAACACAACAGAACCAGGTACTACTGACCATGGTCCTGATGATGATGATGGTACTTGATTAATAATCCCTCACATTGGGGTTGGGAAGTGTGTTCGAGATTATTTTACCCCTTCTCCTTGACCTTTGCCCTGTTCAGGTACAGGTTCATGGCGATGGACCGCCTGGGCAGTGACCTTCAGAAAGTATGTGAGAGAAATGGTGACAAGCTAAAGAAACACACAGTGCTACAACTAGGATGTGTCCTGGTGAGACTCGTACTCTACTATCCTCTCCATCATCCATTGCTGCATATCACAAGAATTTCACCTACTGCTTGTCCTCCTACAGCTGGATGTCCTTGAGTATATCCATGACAACGAGTATGTCCATGCAGATGTAAAGAAGGCCAACCTAATGCTTGGTCACACAGACCCAAACAAGGTTAGCACTAGCGCTGTCTAAGTACAGTAGGCATGTGTATTGAAGGCATTTCTTGTACTGTGTACAAAACATACATAGACAACCGTTTCAAGTTATCTTCATATTGAGCATTGTGTTAGGCTTCTACTTGTGAGTTATCTACACATACTGTCTGTTTATTATCTGTTGTACATGTAATACCTGTCTTACAGGTACAGCCCAGATGGAGTGCACAAGGAGAACAAGGAAAACCCGAAGAAGGGACACAAAGGAACCGTAGAGTACACCAGCATTGATGCTCAACATGGAGTCGGTAAAGTGTCATTTCATTGTTATGAACATTCATAGTTTCATGTGCCAAAAAAAAAGCTATTGTGTTGTGAAAGGTTTCTGGGTAAACATACATGGATTTGTGGACAGTAGAGTTCTCTTGTATTGACTGTATGGCCAATGATCTTGCACGGATGTGTCTTACTGTGTACTAACTACATTACTGTATCTTTCAGTTGGCGGAGTACGTGTTAATCAATGCATAATGTAAAGTGAAGCCCCCTTCGTCCCTTGCTTTAAAATCTCCCTCAGTAGTTATCGGAAACACATTAGCTGGAAAATTGCATACATGGTCCTTTTTATTGGACATTGATTCTCCCTGGCCCACATTCCCCCGACACGGACTCCATTTAACAATTCCCTAATTAGCTAAAGTCATAACCTGCATTGTGTATTCATCCCCCATTAATTAAGGCTTTGATGTTTGGTTAGAGAGGGACTGGCCACTGATAACCTCTCGGCTTGCTCAGAGCAGAGGAAGGCGTTAAGGTTCGATACCCTGAACGAGTGTGGAAGGACTGTCTAATCGCCGTGCCACTGTTTCTATCGATGTTGTCGATATGGACCAACACAGACAAGATGTTCATGCAGCGATATTGATGAAGGCAAACATGTCCTTTTTAATATACTTTAGAGAGAGAGAGAGAGAGAGAGGGGTTGGTGGGGGGTATGCTGAACTTGTGTTTTTCTGTTGGATGTTCTCTGAATGAAAAGGTGGATGTTGAGCCCATGTATTGTAATCATTGTTTCGCCTATATACATTCAACACAGGTACACAGACACAAAAGAAAATAATACCCAGAAATTATATTTATTTTTTAATGTATTTCTCTGTTTTTTTGGAAGAAAACATTTTGGGGATGGTAAAACATTTTCAGTGTAAACTTAAATGGCTTAAACCATATACTGTATAAATTATGTAGAATATATACTGGATAGCATAAGAACATGGCATAAGCCATGACAAATTTGCATAATTTAAGGAAATGAGCTTTTAAACTGAAAATGTTTTCTTTGCCCCATGGCAAAATGTGTAGAATTGCAGGAAATGAGTTTCAAAGTGGCAACATTTTTTCTCTCTAAAACCATGGCCACCGCCACCGCTGCTGAAAAAAAACTGATTGAACTTCACAGTTCCAGACAAGCCCATATGTTGCAGGCAGAACTTACTTCAACATGTTCTCAGTTGTTCGTCTATGGCTGTTCTCATTGTGTATTTGATGTAATACGAGTTTAGATAAGGAATGACGCTTAAATCACAGGACTGGTTCAAACACAGGTCTGTTCTTTTATATTGAAGTACACCCACTCACACCTAGGACAATTTGTTGTCCTGTCACATACAAGCAGTTGCATATGGTCCTCATTCCAACCCTTCAGTCTAGCCTAAACAGTTGAAGCTGTTGTACAGGTGAATTATTCCTTTGCTTTTATGGCCCAGGGGTCATGAATCTTCTACAAACCAAAGTAGGTAGAGAGTATAAGATGAAAATATGTGCTTATGCAGTGATCTTCTTCTAACCACTATTGACTTTCATAAGTCCTTTTATATATCTAACTCTGTCATTAGGTCTACAGTACACAACTATTGGAATTGGTCAATCAAGAGGCAATTTGGTAAAGTTTCCCATTTTTAACTACAGTTGATAAACGAACCACATTTTTTTTTATCCCAGGCAGATAAATTGTATATGATAGCTGCTCGTACTTGACCTCTATGTTGTAAGGCAGTTTCTGAGTTTCTTTGGGTCAAATGGCAATTGAAATGCATGCAGATTTTGACGAGGAGCAAGACTACTTTTTGCTCAAGACCCTGTCCTCCCATCTCACCTCTCATCAACCTCACCGGGTAGATGTTGATAGGTTGCCATGATGAGGGTGGAGATTGAACACAGAATGATGCACCGCTGAACTCTGAGCTAATTATCACCTATTGGAGCGGGATGCTTCGGAACACAGAAATTCCAACTGAGAGTGTGACACCATGCTTTAAGAAATCTGAATAACAGTAGGAGATGACAACCCACTACATTGTCACCTAACTCCTCTACGACAAGCCTGGAGTGTGTAGGGCTCTGAGGTTCACCTTCTAAACTGTGTGTGTGTGTGTGTTTGCTCGTTTGCATGCATGCGCACATTTATTGTGTCTGTGCCAGGGTTTCCGTTAGCAGGCTCTTGCCGGCCTTTGGCCCCCCAAAAAATGTATTAAAAGCCGATTAAATCAAACTTGCCAACCAAAATGACCGGGAGAAAATATCCATTGCGAGATAATGCCTTTTATTCATTGATGGAAATACCAGTTGAAGTAAATACATGCTTTTCGGTCGATAGGTTCATTTGCATAATTAAGTGGAATTAAATTGGCCTGTGTGTATTTTCATTAGTCACCATGTATCTTATTTATCCAACACAACTATCACATGCAGAGCCTTTTTCAAGACTTCTAAATGCCATCACATGTTAACAACAGTTTTGGTGCACGATTAAAAATACCTACTATTTGTATGTCTCAACTGGTAATTGAAGCGAGGCTCCCATTCACCATCCAAGTGCAGGCAATAGGCCATCATCTTGTCACCCATCACTTTATAATCAGAGCTGGAGGCAGTATGCATTTTGAAAACATACTTAATTGTTTGAAACCTGAATGTTTTATTTCATATTAGGAGACATGTCTTACCTTGCTTCAAAGTAGCCTATTGGCAAAATCCGACCATGGAAACGTGGAGGCAATTTTTTTATAAAGACTTCATAGGTGGCACTTGAATTTTAAGTTTGAGGAAGTTTACAATTGATCATTTATCCTACCATTTCTACCGATCCTACCATTTCTACCGATCCTACCATTTCTACCGATCCTACCATTTCTACCGTTCACTGAACAGCTTCATTTCAATAATAATGTTTTCATTACTCAAAATCATTGTCATGTGGTTAATCATAAAAAATGGAATTAAAATGATAACAATCTAAATGGTAAAAGTCAACTAATGCAAGATCACCAGCCTCTGCCATATGGACACATTGATACACCGTGATACATGGGCGGCTAAAAAATGAACGCATGGAACTCATAGCCTACAGGCCAATGCAGCAGTAGGCCTAAAACCTCCATTGCTCTTTCACACTGAGGATTTGTGATTATTGAGGGGGAGACTGTTGGAAAGATTTTTCAAATGCTCCCTCGACATTATCAGGACAGAGAAACCAGACACATGCTCATTGCTCATGTGGAGCACTCCAAACAAAAAACAACGAAAACATTGAGGATATCGTAAATGACGGTTATGAAATAAACCAAAACTTGTTTCTCACAAGTGTAGCAGATTGTGAACTTTGCAAACAAAGTTTCCACTCCGATAATGAGAACGGTAAATGACTAATTAATACATGTTTTACATAATCCCTGTCATTTGGTTACATTAATTTAACGGTATATTTACTCTGGTGAAGTATGTAATGGGGAATCATAATCATCAAAGGGCAAACTATTCACACAATTAAATGTGCAAGAATTGGCAGGAGAGAGCTGAGCCATTCCGGAGAGACTTGCCTATATCTTCGCCACACTTCTCCCCTTCTTGTCTCAACATTTTAAATTATACTCAAGACACATTATCTTCACACACATTTTAGATGCTTTTCACCGACAGCCGCAACTCAATAATCAACTAGGTCTATTGCCATGTTACCGATGTGAAGTGGCTAGCTAGTTAGAGGGGTGCGTGCTAATAGCGTTTTAATTGGTGACGTCACTCGCTCTGAGACCTTGAAGAAGTTGTTCCCCTTGCTCTGCAAGGGCTGTGGCTTTTGTGGAGCGATGGGTAACGATGCTTCGAGGGTGGCTGTTGTCGATGTGTGCAGAGGGTCCCTGGTTCGAGACCAGGTAGGGGCGAGGAGAGGGACGGAAGCTATACTGTTACACATGCGCGCTGCCCATATTGAAGGCTTCCCAAATAGGCATGAGCTTGTGATTGGAAACCATCCATTTTTTTTTAAAGAAGCTAATGATCCTCGATTCCTCTGTGGCTAAGTCATGCTTTCTGGTGAAGTATTTTCAATGATTTTATTTAATTCTGTGTAGGCAGGAGTAATTATATAATTACAGTATGTAATGTATTTTCATTTACTTCCCTATTTGACCCACTGCTATGGTATTTCTCCCCTGTTCTGTTGGTTTTCATATCAACTTTATTTTGTTGTCCAGAAGCCAAAGGCACAATCCTAGTCATATTAGCAGCCCATCCTAAGTGTTGCGTCTTTAGATTCCCCCTCTTTTTAAATTTCTGACAGAGATTTTCATGTAAGTCACATAAGGAACCGCTATCAGGTGCGCAGTTTAGAATGGCGTTTTCCCATGTGTAGTGTTTAGAATGGTGTTTTCCCATGTGTAGTGTTTAGAATGGGGTTTTCCCATGTGTAGTGTTTAGAATGGCGTTTTCCCATGTGTAGTGTTTAGAATGGCGTTTTCCCATGTGTATTGTTTAGAATGGCGTTTTCCCATGTGTATTGTTTAGAATGGCGTTTTCCCATGTGTAGTGTTTAGAATGGCGTTGTCCCATGTGTAGTGTTTAGAATGCTGTATTCCCATGTGTAGTGTTTAGAATGGCGTTTTCCCATGTGTAGTGTTTAGAATGGCGTTTTCCCATGTGTAGTGTTTAGAATGGCGTTTTGCCATGTGTAGTGTTTAGAATGGCGTTTTCCCATGTGTAGTGTTTAGAATGGTGTTTTGCCATGTCTAGTGTTTAGAATGGTGTTTTGCCATGTGTAGTGTTTAGAATGGCGTTTTCCCATGTGTAGTGTTTAGAATGGCGTTTTCCCATGTGTAGTGTTTAGAATGGCGTTTTCCCATGTGTAGTGTTTAGAATGGCGTTTTCCCATGTGTAGTGTTTAGAATGGCGTTTTCCCATGTGTAGTGTTTAGAATGGCGTTTTCCCATGTGTAGTGTTTAGAATGGCGTTTCCCATGTGTAGTGTTTAGAATGGCGTTTTCCCATGTGTAGTGTTTAGAATGGCGTTTTCCCATGTGCGTTTTCCCATGTTTAGTGTTTAGAATGGCGTTTTCCCATGTGTAGTGTTTAGTGAATGGCGTTTTCCCATGTGTATTGTTTTTCCCATGTGTAGTGTTTAGAATGGCGTTTTCCCATGTGTAGTGTTTAGAAGAATAGTGCGTTTTCCCATGTGTAGTGTTTAGAATGGTGTTTTCCCATGTGTATTGTGTTTAGAATGGCGTTTTCCCATGTGTAGTGTTTAGAATGGCGTTTTCCCATGTGTATTGTTTAGAATGGCGTTTTCCCATGTGTAGTGTTTAGAATGGCGTTTTCCCATGTGTAGTGTTTAGAATGGCGTTTTCCCATGTGTAGTGTTTAGAATGGCGTTTTCCCACGTGTAGTGTTTAGAATGGCGTTTCCCCCATGTTTAGAATGGCGTTTTCCCACGTGTAGTGTTTAGAATGGCGTTTTCCCACGTGTAGTGTTTAGAATGGCGTTTTCCCACGTGTAGTGTTTAGAATGGCATTTTCCCATGTGTAGTGTTTAGAATGGCGTTTTGCCACGTGTAGTATTTAGAATGGCGTTTTCCCATGTTTAGTGATTAGAATGGCGTATTCCCATGTGTAGTGTTTAGAATGGCGTGTTCCCACGTGTAGTGTTTAGAATGGCGTTTTCCCACGTGTAGTGTTTAGAATGGCGTTTTCCCACGTGTAGTGTTTAGAATGGCGTTTTCCCATGTGTAGTGTTTAGAATGGCGTTTTCCACGTGTAGTGTTTAGAATGGCGTTTTCCCACGTGTAGTGTTTAGAATGGCGTTTTCCCACGTGTAGTGTTTAGAATGGCGTTTTCCCATGTGTAGTGTTTAGAATAGTGTTTTCTTGCAAATTGCATTTTGGCAAATGTTTGAAAATGATGTTTTATTGGCTGCTTCGTTACATGAGTTGCGTGTTCTGTTTAAATGCATTACCATAATCTTAATGTGATTTCTGTCATTCTGAGCACGGTGGGTGGACTCGTATGCACCCAATGCATATTTGTCCGGTACATTTCTGAAATGGCTGGTAATTGAAAATCTTCCTGGCCACATTGTCCGGGCGTCACATTTTCCTAACTGAAAAACCATGGTCTGTGCATCTATTGTGTGTGTGTGAGAGCTGTGTGTATCCTGCCCCCCCCCCTCATTAGGGAAAGATGCATAAATACACTACCAAACAGCAAAGTGAATGCCATTGTGAACAGGGACAATATGTCCAAAGAACTCACACAGGCAGGCTTAACATATTTATAATTGTTAATCTATTATGTGGCTTTTGGAGTTGGAGCAGTTTGAGTGCTGGTGTTACTGGCTCTCAGTATCAATGAGGCTTTATATAATTGTTTACAACAATGGCTTGATTAGATGTGGCAGCAACAAATATACTCGAAAGCTGACCTATGCACTTAAGTACTTTTACATCTTGCACTCTTAAGATAATGCATCCAATAAATTATTTAAACAATCGGTTTAATCACAGAAATGAAGGCAACAACCAACCAACATCTGACTACAACCAACAACACCAACCAACTAACAACCAACACCTGCAATGTCCGTCTCAATGCTAGCCAGTAGTGCTGGCCTGCTGGGTGCTGCTGCCTGGAGGACACTCTTGTAGCACTGGCTGGGATCAATGCTATCCATGGATCTGGCTCAAGATTTCTTCCTCTGATGAAGCCAGTCGATAGGTAATTTCTCCAGAGATGTGAGGCCGTTACAGTATTGAGTTGCTAAAACTCCCCGGGCTCGACCCCTCACATGGACTCATTTCAGACATATTGATGAACTCAACACAGTTTTTCATAAAGACACTGGCTCAGTGCAGGGTTTGTCCACTTCTTCATTCAAACTAGATGGAAGGCATTGTTTACAATGACGTCCATAGATGAATGCCTAGCCATCAGTATTTAGATTTGTGCAGAGCACCTAGTCGACTTCTGTAACATGTGGTAATGATTTTGGCTCAGACATCTGTGTGTGTGTGTGTTTTACTGCCTGAGAGAGGGATCGAGTGTGTGAGTGTATTTTTAGGTAATGCAGCGGGCATCTGGATCATGTCAGAGGCCACAAGGATCCAGTTTCCTGGAACGGGCCAGAACGGAAGTAATCTGACCAAACAAGTCAGCCCTCCCCTCAGAAAGCCCTGTTTGTCTGCGGAGCATGTTGCCGAAGGCTTCCGCCGAAACGTGTCCGTATGTTCTGACCTCTGCGTCTAAGAAAATACATTCAAATGTAAAGAATATTCCAGTGAGTGCAGGTTTAGTCTTTCCTTAAGTATATGGGTTTTGAACCCCGCACCCAAATACTTTTTGTTGCTACAAACATTTGAGCTGAGCACACAAATTTCTCTTCCTATGTCTGCAGAGTAGGACATAGATCAAGAAAATGTGAAGAGTAACACCAGCTGCGAAAACAAAACACGCCTGTCATCGTCATACCCTCACTTTTTCATATTGTGTTTTTTCCTCTGAACACATCCTGTCAATTAAAGCTGTTTTTATCCTCCTAGACCAGGTTCTGATCTTCTACTACCTCTCGCCCCTCTCTTTTTGGCTCTCTCTCTCCCCCTCTCAGAAGCTCCATCTAGACGTGGGAACCTGGAGGTGTTGGGCTTCTGTTTGCTCCACTGGCTGTGCTGGGCGCTGCCCTGGGAGGCCAAGACCAGGTACTAAGCAAACACTCTCTCCTCTCTCTGGTTCCTTCTCCTCCATCTCCCTATTAAACCATTGTTTCCCCTCTCTCCCTCTGTATTTCATGCCTGTTTTTCTCTCTCTTTCTAGACTCATGTGTAATCTACCTGGCTCGGTGCAGCAGCTGTCTGTGGGTGGAGCTTCCACATGTGAGTGAGAAGGCCTACAGTGGCTTGCAAAACTATTCACCCACCTTGGCATTTTTCCTATTTTGTTGCCTTACAACCTGGAATAAAATATACATTTTGTGGGTCTGTACCATTTGATTTACACAACATGCCTACCACTTTGAATATGCAAAATATTTTGTATTGTGAAACAAACAAGAAATAAGACTAAAAAACTGAAAACTTGAGCATGCATAACTATTCAACCCCCTCATGGTCTAAACTTTGTAGAGACACTTTTTCCAGCAATTACAGCTGCAAGTCTCTTGGGGCATGTCTCTATAAGCTTGGCACTTCTAGCCACTGGGATTTCTGCCCATTCTTCAAGGCAAAACTGCTCCAGCTCCTTCAAGTTGGATGGGTTCCGCTGGTGTACAGCAATCTTTAAGTCATACCAGAGAATCTCAATTGGATTAAGGTCTGGGCCATTCCAAGACATTTAAATATTTCTGCATAAACCACTTGAGTGTTGCTTTAGCAGTATGCTTAGGGTCAGTATCCTGCTGGAAGGTGAACCTCCGTCCCAGTCTCAAATCTCTGGAAGACTGAAACAGCTTACCTCAACAATTTCCCTGTATTTATTTCCCTGCATCCATCATTCTATCAATTCTGTCCAGTTTCCCAGTCCCTGCCGTTGGAAAACATCCCCACAGCTTGATGCTGCCACCACCATGCTTCACTGGGGATGGTCTTCTCGGGGTGATGAGAGGTGTTGGATTTGCGCCAGACATAGCATTATCCTTGATGGACAAAAAGCTCAATTTCAGTCTCATCGGACCAGAGTACCTTCTTCCATATGTTTGGGGAGTCTCCCACATGCCTTTTGGCGAACACCAAACGTGATTGCTTATTCCTTTCTGGCCACTCTCCCATAAAGCCCAGCTCTGTGGAGCGTACAGCTTAAAGTGGTCCTATGGACAGATACTCCAATCTCTGCTGTGGAGCATTGAAGCTCCTTCAGGTTTATCTTTGTTTCCTCTCTGATTAATGCCCTCCTTGCCTGGTCTGTGAGTTTTGGTGGGCGGCCCTCTCTTGGCAGGTTTGTTGTGGTGCCATATTCTTTAAAATAATGTATTTAATGGTGCTCCGTGGGATGTTAAAAGTTTTGGATTATTTTTTATAACCCAACCCTGATCGGTACTTCTCCACAACTTTGTCCCTGACCTGTTTGGAGAGCTCCTTGGCTTCATGGTGCTGCTTGCTTGGTGGTGCGCCTTGCTTAGTGGTGCTGCAGACTCTGGGGCCTTTCAGAAAAGGCGTAAATATACTGAGATCATGTGACAGATCATGTGACACTTAGATTGCACACAGGTAGACTTTAGTTAATTATGTGACCTCTGAAGGTAATTGGTTGCACCAGATCTTATTTAAGCGCTTCAAAGCAAAGGGGGTGAATACATATGCACGCACCACTTTCAGTGGTCCCCCCCTCCGCACCCCCCCCCAGTTTCCCAGGTGTCAGTGAAACACTTGATCAATCTTTCAAAACCCCATCCTATGAATCCAATCCTACAACTCCAGGATCCATCCCAGAGAGACTTGGGTGTTCTGTTGTCTGTTATCTCTGGTCCTGTAAAGAGAGGTCACGTCTCAATGAGGTGACGTCTCTGTGTGATGTGATATGGTGGTAACTGTCTGACTGAGCTGATTCTCTGCAACTCCTCCAGAGGCAGGGCCCGTCTGGCCGCCACAGATAAGGCTCAGGACATGCATCAACCCTATTATATAGTGTGATACACACTCACCACCTTGTGTGTACACTCTAGGTAGCGGGACGTGTTACAGTAAGAGGTGAAAGTCATCTGATTGTTTCTGTGTACTGAAACACACATCACCAGGGGTGTGTCTGTGTAATTGGTAGTTATAGCCCTTGTTTATCAAAAATCTATGATAAGAGACACTGAGTGGGACTGTGAAGCATATTGTTAATTTTTCTCTTTCTCTCTCCTCTTCCCCGCTCCCTCTCAGATGAGTTGACCAGGTTCATACTCCATGTCAAAGTTATGGGGTATAAGCAACGTCCGGATTACCAGAAGCTGAGAAAGCTGCTGTCCGAGGGGGGACAGAGAGCGAGCAGAGGCCAGAGAAGGCTGGACCGGTCTGGGCTATGAGGATAGGTGTCACATAGTTTCTCCACCAGAGGGTCTGATGGCCCAGCCACGGGCAAGGTGTGAGAATCTGAGAGATTACCTAAACACTTGCATTGAAGTTGTTCAAGTATCAATCATTCACATGCATATCCAGATCTACCCCCAAATGTAAGTGGTCTATGGCTTACTAAAAGTTAGAAAAGCAGGTCACAAACATACCCGCATGAAGTAAAGTATCAGGATCTAACATATATACGTACATATATATGTGTGTGTGTGTGTGTGTGTGTGTGTGTGTGTGTGTGTGTGTGTGTGTGTGGATGTATTTCAAGCCCTACCTTCAAGGCACAGTCATGTTAGTATATGTAAACTTCTGACCCACTGGAATTGTAATACATTGAATTATAAGTGAAATAATCTGTCTGTAAACATTTGTTGGGAAAATTGCTTGTGTCATGCACAAAGTAGATTTGCCAAAACTATAGTTTGTTAAACAAGAAATTTGTGGAGTGGTTGAAAAACACGTTTTAATGACTCCAATCTCAGTGTATGTAAACTTCCGACTTCAACTGTATATACTGTATATAGTCCAGTCTGACTACTGGACTCTGACTCTGGACACATATTCACTGACTGGTACGTACAGTGGGGCAAAAAAATATTTAGTCAGCCACCAATTGTGCAAGTTCGCCCTCTTAAAAAGATGAGAGGCCTGTACTTTTCATCATAGGTACACTTCACCTATGACAGAAAAAATGAGAAAAAAAATCCAGAAAATCACATTGTAGGATTTTTAATGAATTTATTTGCAAATTATGGTGGAAAATAAGTATTTGGTCAATAACAAAAGTTTATCTCAATACTTTGTTATATACCCTTTATTGGCAATGACAGAGGTCAAACGTTTTCTGTAAATCTTCACAAGGTTTTCAAACACTGTTGCTGGTATTTTGGTATTCTCCCTCCAAAGATTTTCTATGGGGTTGAGATCTGGAGACTGGCTAGGCCACTCCAGGACCTTGAAATGCTTCTTACGAAGCCACTCCTTCGTTGCCCGGTCGGAGTGTTTGGGATCATTGTCATGCTGAAAGACCCAGCCACGTTTCATCTTCAATGCCCTTGCTGATGGAAGGAGGTTTTCACTCAAAATCTCACGATACATGGCCCCATAATTTTTTCCTTTACATGGATCAGTCGTCCTGGTCCCTTTGCAGAAAAACAGCCCCAAAGCATGATGTTTCCACCACCATGTTCACAGTAGGTATGGTGTTCTTTGGATGCAACTCAACATTCTTTGTCCTCCAAACACGACGAGTTGAGTTTTTACCAAAAAGTAATATTTTGGTTTCATCTGACCATATGACATTCTCCTAATCTTATTCTGGATCATCCAAATGATCTCTAGCAAACTTCAGATGGGCCTGGACATGTACTGGCTTAAACAGGGGTACACGTCTGGCACTGCAGAATTTGAGTCCCTGGCGGCGTAGTGTGTCACTGATGGTAGGCTTTGTTACTTTGGTCCCAGCTCTCTGCAGGTCATTCACTAGGTCCCCCCGTGTGGTTCTGGGATTTTTGCTCACTGTTCTTGTGATCATTTTGACCCCACAGGGTGAGATCTTGCGTGGAGCCCCAGATCGAGGGAGATTATCAATGGTCTTGTATGTCTTCCATTTCCTAGTACGCAAATAAAAAAGCTAACTCTCTCTCCTCTGCTCTCATCCTTCTAGACCTATCGGCTGCCTTCGATACTGTGAACCATCAGATCCTCCTCTCCACCCTCTCCGAGTTGGGCATCTCCGGCGCGGCCCACGCTTGGATTGCGTCCTACCTGACAGGTCGCTCCTACCAGGTGGCGTGGCGAGAATCCGTCTCCACACCACGTGCTCTCACCACTGGTGTCCCCCAGGGCTCTGTTCTAGGCCCTCTCCTATTCTCGCTATACACCAAGTCACTTAGCTCTGTCATAACCTCACATGGTCTCTCCTATCATTGCTATGCAGACGACACACAATTAATCTTCTCCTTTCCCCCTTCTGATGACCAGGTGGCGAATCGCATCTCTGCATGTCTGGCAGACATATCAGTGTGGATGACGGATCACCACCTCAAGCTGAACCTCGGTAAGACGGAGCTGCTCTTCCTCACACAGGAAGCGGCGCAGGTCCTAATTCAGGCACTTGCCATCTCCCGTCTGGATTACTGCAACTCGCTGTTGGCTGGGCTCCCTGCCTGTGCCATTAAACCCCTACAACTCATCCAGAACGCCGCAGCCCATCTGGTGTTCAACCTTCCCAAGTTCTCTCACGTCACCCCGCTCCTCCGCTCTCTCCACTGGCTTCCAGTTGAAGCTCGCATCCGCTACAAGACCATGGTGCTTGCCTACGGAGCTGTGAGGGGAACGGCACCTCAGTACCTCCAGGCTCTGATCAGGCCCTACACCCAAACAAGGGCACTGCGTTCATCCACCTCTGGCCTGCTCGCCTCCCTACCACTGAGGAAGTACAGTTCCCGCTCAGCCCAGTCAAAACTGTTCGCTGCTCTGGCCCCCCAATGGTGGAACAAACTCCCTCACGACGCCAGGACAGCGGAGTCAATCACCACCTTCCGGAGACACCTGAAACCCCACCTCTTTAAGGAATACCTAGGATAGGATGAAGTAATTCCTCTCATCCCCCCCCCCCTTAAAAGATTTAGATGCACTACTGTTCCACTGGATGTCATAAGGTGAATGCACCAATTTGTAAGTCGCTCTGGATAAGAGCGTCTGCTAAATGACTTAAATGTAAATGTAAATATGGCTCAGGAAGGAGACGTGTAGAGATGAACGTACTTTGGTGCGAAAAGTGCAAATCAATCCCAGAACATCAGCAAAGGACCTTGTGAAGATGCTGGAGGAAACAGGTACAAAAGTTCCTTTATCCACAGTAAAATTTGTCCTATATTGACATCACCTGAAAGGCCGCTCAGCAAGGAAGAAGCCACTGCTCCAAAACCGCCATTAAAATAGCCAGACTACGGTTTGCAACTGCACATGGGGACAAAGATCATACTTTTTGGAGAAATGTCCTCTGGTCTGATGAAACAAAAATAGAACTGTTTGGCCATAATGACCATTGTTATGTTTGGAGGAAAAAGGGGAAGGCTTGCAAGCCAAAGAACACCATCACATCCGTGAAGCGCAGGGGTGGAAACATCATGTTGTGGGGGTGCTTTGCTGCAGGAGGGACTGGTGCACTTCACAAAATAGATGGCTTCATGAGGTAGGAAAATTATGTGGATATATTGAAGCAACATTTCAAGACATCAGTCAGGAAGTTAAAGCTTGGTCACGAATGGGTCTACCAAATGGAAAATGACCCCAAGAATTCTTCCAAAGTTGTGGCAAAAAGGCTTAAGTCCAGGTATTGGAGTGGTCATCACAAAGCCCTGACCTCAATCCCATAGAACATTTGTGTGCGGAACTGAAAAAGCGTGTGCGAGCAAGGAGGCCTACAAACGTGACTCAGTTACAACAGCTCTGCCAGGAGGAATGGGCCAAAATTCACCCAACTTGTTGTGGGAAGCTTGTGGAAGGCTACCTGAAACATTTGACCCAAGTTAAACAATCTAAAGGCAATGCTACCAAATACTAATTAAGTGCATGTAAACTTCTGATCCCCTGGGAATGTGATGAAAGAAATAAAAGCTGAAATAAATCATTCTCTCTACTATTATTCTGACATAACACATTCTTAAAAGAGAGTGGTGATCCACTTAAAACAGGGACTTTTTACCTCGATTAATTGTCAGGAATTGTGAAAAACTGAATGTATTTGGCTAAGGTGTATGTATATATATATATGTATATATATATACACTGTATAATGTATATCTGATTGCGTGTATCTAATATATCTGGAGAGGGTAGGTCAGGAGAGTGTAATGGAGTCCAGATGGCCTGACTAACTTCATGGGATGTGTTCATTGTGTATACAGTGATTTATATCTGTCTGGGAGAGGAGTGAGGTGTCTGTGTGTGAGTCTGTCATGAGCCCCAGTGCAGTGTGGGAGATTTACACACTGATCTCAGCCTCAGACCCCATCCAATTACAGATCTATATTTATAACATGCACGCATACACACGTACAGAAAGTATTTCAAATGAAATAGGTGCATTTCAATCGGACATCTGACTATACCAAATCTGTCAAATCTCTCTTGCTCTAGCTCTTTGCATAGCGGTGTAGAGAGGAATCACAATGGCGGCTAACTTGACCCACAGACGCCCAATTTGAGGCGATTGATGACACACACTTCACAGGGGCAGAGGATCAGCAGCCACAATTATACTCCTTTTCCCCCTCTCTCTGTCCCTCTTCTCTCCATACTGAACTGCTGGGCAGTTTGATCTGTAGTCAAACAGAAGGGTACATTTCTGGAGGCTTGGAAAAAGAGAGCGTAAATGTCAGTCGAAGTAATAGTGTTCATGGAAAGGCTGCCTTCAGTGTATCCTACTCCTCGGTATCATAATTTCTCTTCATCATTCAAAGACTGAAATGAGTAATTCAGTGAACATTGCTAGTCTTTAACACAGTAGGTGGCTTTCTCCAATTCAGATTCAGCCTACTCCTGGACTAAAAGCATGTTTAATGGAGTATAAGAGCAAGTTTCAATGTAGCAAGTATGCACAGAAATAGAAATAGTCCCTCACTCTCTCTTACTTTTTCCCAAAGAAAGTGTGTCGAGCTAAAGGCTTGTCCAAACCAAAGCCTGTATATGTGGAGGATGAGGAGGAGAGACCCAGACCTGTGCCGTCTCAATACATCAGAGATCCACCCATATCCAAGCCCCAGCCAGGACAGGTGAGGCTGCTTGTAATTGTAATATTGACAGGATTCACTACATTTGACTATAATGTTGTTACAAACTGGTTTTACAACAATGGACAAAATAACCAGAAAATCTACTGTGACTCCCGAGTGGTAATGAATATTGGAGTTGTATCAAAGAAAGTTTAAGTTCAAAGAAAAGTCAAACTCCAAAGAGAAATCACAAGAATATATTTTTATTGCCATATAATTTTTTTTTATAATAATCACAATATTCAATCGCTGCTACAAGAGTTCAGGTCAATGGCAGAAACTGGAGCAAATGTTTGAATTATCCCCAAACAGAAAACATCAACACAAACCAAACAGCGCGTGAGGAAAATGGTTGTTGACAATGGCGTAGCTGTGACCTCAACAAGACCACAAATCAACCATAGTCCGTCCTGCCGAGAGAGAGTAGAACCCCTACAAAAAGCAAACTGGGTCAAACACATAATGACCATTAGGAAGACCACAGCAGGTAGCCTAGTGGGGCGTCAGGTAGTCTAGTAGTTAGAGCGTTGGGCCAGTGTCATGACTTGACCCTTTCTGGGTGTAGATCGTGGCTTCCCCCTCTCTCTCACTCTCTCCTACACCCATGTTCTGTTATCTCAGGCTATACATTCCAAAGTTATTATCCGTAACGAAAACAACTGTGACTGCGATGCAGGCAACACATGGAAAATGTGAACACGTGTGTGCAGGATGAGAGATGAGCAAATGTCTGCAGACTTGAACTGCACAAGCAATTGGGAAGTGTTTGGCGTATTTTGCCCGGGTCAGAAATGTATTGGTCCGCAAAAGTAAGAATTACTACTTTTATGTGAATGAATGAGGTGGAACACACCTCAGTTCAAACTGTTCTTAGAAAAATATAACTTGTTAGAAAATAATTTGTAATTGACAAACTAAAAACAGGCTGCGTGCCTTGGTTTGAGGGCAACGCGGATTAAATGTGCTTTTGCATAACAATCACATTCTGGAAGGGAAAGAACGTTCTAACATCACGTGCATAAAAGAACTCACGCTAGGCGACCATTAGAGATATTTGGAACTCACGCATGAAAGGGTTAAAATCATCTTTGCAGCTTCCAACATTTTCCAAAACCAAATTTTGGAAAAATAGGAAAAACATTTTTCCTTTCAAATATTCTAATAATGTGCAAGCTATCAGAGGGGGTAGTCCCCACTCTCCCGCTAATTATTGAACCTCCACCCATAAATGGATTGATCTCTGACATCAGCATCGAAAAACAGCAGACATTGCTAACAACGCTCTCCAAAATCAACCATCGGGCGCAGGCCTTGTGAAGGTTCTCGCCAGTCTAGCCCTGACGTCTTGCCATCCGAGATTGGCATCATTCCAATACCGCAGTGCACAGCTGAAGCACGAGCAGGTAATCGCTGTTAGGCGTGTGTATGGGAGGCGAAGTTTGGTGCAGGAGAGCAGAGTGTAGCAAACAGGCGCACTTTAATTCCGGTCCAACAAGACAGGCGTAGGGACCTCCCGCACCTCAGATTCCTGGAGCGGAACAGCCACCACCGGCCTGAGGAGAGACACATGGAACGAGGGGTTAATACGATGATCAGAGGAAGCTGTAATCTGTAACACACCTCGTTCACCTTCCTCAGGACTTTGAAGGGCCCCACAAACCACGGACCCAGCTTCCGGCAGGGAAGGTGGAGGGGCAGGTTTCGGGTCGAGAGCCAGATCCAGTCCCCGGGGTGAACACCGAGGTCTCACTATGGTGACGGTCCACGCTGGTTTTCTGGCGAAGCGCAGCTTGCTGGAGGCGTATACGGGCGCATACTGTATACTGAACCAGTCGTCCACCGCAGGAGCCTCGGTCTGACCCTGATGCCACGGCTGGTACCCCAATATGCACTGAAAGAGGAGAGGTTAGTGGAGGAGTGGCGAAGCGAGTTCTGTGCCATCTTGGCCCAGGGCACGAACACCACCCACTTCCCCGGCCGGTCCTGGCAATAGGACCGCAGAAACCTGCCCACATCCTGGTTGACTCTCTCTACCTGCCCGGGGTGAAAACCCGAGGTAAGGCGGATCGAGACCCCCAGACGTTCCATGAACGCCTTCCAGACTATCGACGTGAACTGGGGACCCCAATCCCGGAAGATGTGAATAACCAGGGCTTCCACAGTCTGTAGGGGCCGTAGGATCCACAACGACCAGGATCATAGTGTTTCCCTGTTTCCATGATTATCGAAAACTTCAACAAGCATTTCTCAACGGCTGGCCATGCCTTCCTCCTGGCTACTCCAACCTCGGCCAACAGCTCCACCCCCCCCGCAGCTACTCGCCCAAGCCTCTCCAGGTTCTCCTTTACCCAAATGACCATCTTGAATCCCACCGTACCTTCTCCGCTGTGCAATCTGGTTTCCGAGCCGGTCACGGGTGCACCTCAGCCACGCTCAAGGTACTAAACGATATCATAACCGCCATCGATAAAAGACAGTACTGTGCAGCCGTCTTCATCGACCTGGCCAAGGCTTTCGACTCTATCAATCAACATATTCTTATCGGCAGACTCAGTAGCCTCGGTTTTTCTAATGACTGCCTTGCCTGGTTCACCAACTACTTTGCAGACAGAGTTCAGTGTGTCAAATTGGAGGGCATGCTGTCCGGTCCTCTGGCAGTCTCTATGGGGGTGCCATAGGGTTCAATTCTCGGGCCGACTCTTTTCTCTGTATATATCAATGATGTTGCTCTTGCTGCGGGCGATTCCCTGATCCACCTCTACGCAGACGACACCATTCTGTATACTTCCGGCCCAACTGCTCTTAAACGCTAGTAAAACCAAATGCATGCTTTTCAACCGTTCGCTGCCTGCACCCGCGCGCCCGACTAGAATCACCACCCTGGATGGTTCCGACCTTGAATATGTGGACATCTGTAAGTACCTAGGTGTCTGGCTAGACTGTAAACTCTCCTTCCAGACTCATATCAAACATCTCCAATCTAAAATCGAATCTAGAGTCGGCTTTCTATTCCGCAACAAAGCCTCCTTCACTCACGCCGCCAAACTTACGCTAATAAAACTGACTATCCTACCGATCCTCGACTTCGGCGATGTCATCTACAAAATAGCTTCCGATACTCTACTCAGCAAACTGGATGCAGTTCATCACAGTGCCATCCGTTATGTTACTAAAGCACCTTATACCACCCACCACTGCGACCTGTATGCTCTAGTCGGCTGGCCATCGCTACATATTCGTCGCCAGACCCACTGGCTCCAGATCATCTACAAGTCCATGCTCCGCCTTATCTGAGTTCACTGGTCACGATGGCAACACCCACCCGTAGCACGTGCTCCAGCATGTGTATCTCACTGATCATCCCTAAAGCCAACACCTAATTTGGCCGCCTTTCGTTCCAGTTCTCTAATGCCTGTGACTGGAACGAATTGCAAAAATCGCTGAAGTTGGAGACTTTTATCTCCCTCACCAACTTCAAACCGATCGCTGCAGCTGTACATAGTCTATCGGCAAATAGCCCACACAATTTTAACTACCTCATTCTCATACTGTTTATATTTATTTACTTTTCTGCTCTTTTGCACACCAGTATCTCTCCCTGTACATGACCATCTGAATAATTTTTCACTAATTAGAAAACCTCTTAGAGCAAGGTGAGACTCTAGCATCTCACTTAGCCAACAGGAAATGCAAATGCACAACGCCAAATGCTAATAGTCCTCGATAAAACTCAAACTTTCATTAAAACACACATGCAGGGTACTCAATTAAAGCTACACTCGTTGTGAATCTAGCCAACAAGTCAGATTTTTAAAATGCTTTTCGGCGAAAGCATGAGAAGCTATTATCTGATAGCATGCAACACCCCAAAATACCTGAAGGGGACAAAACAAAAAACAAAAACGCAGAAATAAAATATAAAACATTCATTACCTTTGACGAGCTTCTTTGTTGGCACTCCTATATGACCCATAAACATCACAATTGGGTATTGTTTTCGATTAAATCCGTCCATGTATACCCAAAATGTCAATTTATGAAGCCCGTCTGATCCAGGAAAAAGCACCTTTCCAAAACGCAACGTCATTTTTTTAAATTCAAAAAGTTGCCTATAAACTTTGACAAAACACTTCAAACTACTTTTGTAAACCAACTTTAGGTATTAGTAAACGTTAATAATCGATCAAATTGATCACGGGGCGATCTGTATTCAATAGCAGCAGGTCTTGAAATCTTGTTCGATATTCTCTCTTTCAAAACTTCCTCCTGTGTACCCGATGACAGGAAGTGCCTATTCTTCATTTCACCAAGGATTAATTTCAACCCAATTGCAAAGACTGGCGACATCGTGTGGAAGCTGTAGGCATTGTAAACTGGTCGCTATCTATTTTCCTTTGCCATAGACAAATCAGACAACTGGCGGAGGGATATTTTTTTGGTGAACAGTTTTCCTTGGGGTTTTGCCTGCTAAACACGTTATGTTATAGTCACAGACATGATTGAACTAGTTTTTAGAAACTTCAGAGTGTTTTCTATCCACACATACTAATCATATGCATGTACTATATTCCTGGCATGAGTAGCAGGACGTTGAAATCTTGCGCAATTTTTAACAAAACGTTGAAAAAAAAGACCCGATCTTTAAGAGTTTCCTGCAAAATTGTAATTATTCGCCTACCTCCTCATGCCTTTTGCACACAATGTATATAGACTCTCTTTTTTTTCTACTGTGTTATTGACTTTTAATTGTTTACTCCATGTGTAACTTTGTGTTGTCTGTTCACACTGCTATGCTTTATCTTGGCCAGGTCGCAGTTGTAAATGAGAACTTGTTCTCAACTAGCCTACCTGGTTAAATAAAGGTGAAATAAATAAAAGAAATAAAAAAATAAAGTTAAAAATTCCACAGACAGGTGTGACCAAGGTCATTGTGGAATGGGTAAGGGGTGTAGCTTACCTTTGAGCAGGTGTCTCGGAGCCTTACACTGGCCACTCACCGAGCAGGAGGAAACATAGATCCTCACGTCCTTAGCCAATGTGGGCCACCAGTACTTCCCAGTCAGACAGCGCACCGTCTGACCGATCCCCGGATGACCAGAGGAGGATGACGTGTGGGTCCAATAGACCAACTGGTCACGGACAGCATATGGAACGTACATATGCCGACCGGACACTGGAGGGGAGCGGGCTCTGTACACAACGCCTGATCAATATCCGCGTCCAGCACCCACTTTACCGGCGCTACCAGGCAAGAGCCAGGGAGGATTGGGGTCTGATCCATGGGCCTCTCCAATGTGTCATACAGCCGAGACAGTGCGTCTGCCTTTGTATTCTGGGAACCTGGTCTGTAGGACAGGGTAAACACAAAATGGGTAAAGAACATGGCCCACCTTGCCTGATGAGGATTCAGTCTCCTCGCTGCCCGGATGTACTCCAGGTTGCGGTGGTCAATCCAGATGAGGAAAGGGTGTTTAGCCCCCTCAAGCCAATGTCTCCACGCCTTCAATGCTTTAATCACAGCCAACAGCTCCCGGTCCCCAACGTAACGCAGCCCCTCCCAACTCCATGGGCACCGGAGCGGGCGTGCTGGAAGATGGCACCGACAGAGCCCCCTCTGGACGTCCGCGGGTGACCAGCAGGTTATCCAACCGGATGGACAAATCCACTAGTTGGTCAAAGAAGATGGTGGCATCCCTGCAGGCCAGCTCACGTCGGACGTCCTCGCGCAGGCTGCACTGATTGTGGTCGATGAGGGCCCTGTCGTTCCAGCCGGCTTCGGCGGCCAAGGTCAGGAATTCCAGGCCGAATTCCTGGGTGCTCCCCGTCCCCTGCCCTAAATGGAAGAGCCGTTCCCCCGCCGCTCTACCTTCGGGCAGATGGTCAAAGACATCCCGGAAGCGACGGGTGAACTCCTCGAAGTGGTCCACTGAGAAAATCCCAAACACATATTTGACCGTGGTGAGTGGGAGGAATATGGCCACAAACACCACAACCAAAGAGCAAAGCCTTATTCTACACAGAAGGATGGCTGGGATGTTACACTACTTCAGTGCAATAGTTGTCTTCCCATTCCGGTCTCTGGCCTTTCTATTCACACTGACTGGTGGTCCTGATTGATGACTTGATACTCTCTGACTCTTTTTCTTTAAATTTCTTACCCATCATGCCTATTTTATGCATGCATAATCACCAACTACTACTATGGCAAGTAGGTAGGCAGCAGGTAGCCTAGTGGTTAGAGTAATAACCTAAAGGTCGCTGGTTGGAAAACCCGAGGGGTGCCGTACTACTGTGGATGACCCTGTAAAACAACACTATTCACTGCACCTATCCGGTGTATGTGAAAATATGTACAGATGAAGTTGGAAGTTTACATACACCTTAGCCAAATACATTTAAACAATTTTATTTTAAGAATGTGAAATGTCAGATTAATAGTAGAGGGAATGATTTATTTCAGCATTCATCACATTCCCAGTGGGTCAAAAGTTTATATACACTCAATTAGTATTTGGTAGCATTGCCTTTAAATTGTTTAACTTGGGTCAAATGTTTCGGGTAGCCTTCCACAAACTTCCCACAATAAATTGGGTGAATTTTGTCCCATTCCTCCTGACAAAGCTTGTGTAACTGAGTCAGGTTTGTTGGCATCCTTGCTCGCACATGCTTTTTCAGTTCTGCACACACATTTTCTATGGGATTGAGGTCAGGGCTTTGTGATAGGCACTCCAATACCTGGACTTTGTTGTCCTTAAGCCGTTTTGACACAACTTTGGAAGTATACTTGGGGTCATTGTCCATTTGGAAGACCCATTTGCGACCAAGCTTTAGCTTAACTGATGTCTTGAGATGTTTCTTCAATATAGCCACATAATTTTCCTGCCTCATGATGCCAACTATATTGTGAAGTGCACCAGTCCCTCCTGCAGCAAAGCACCCCCACAACATGATGCTGCCACCCGCGTGCATCGCGGTTGGGATGGTGTTCTTCAGCTTGCAAGCCTCCCCCTTTTTCCTCCAAACATAATGATTGTCATTATGGCCAAACAATTATATTTTTGTTTCATCAGACCAGAGGACATTTCTCCAAAAAGTATGATCTTTGTCCCTATGTGCAGTTGCAAACCGTAGTCTGGCTTTTTTATGGCGGTTTTGGAGCAGTGGCTTCTTCCTTGCTGAGCGGCCTTTCAGGTTATGTCGATGTAGGACTCGTTTCACTGTGGACATAGATACTTTTGTACCTGTTTCCTCCAGCATCTTCACAAGGTCCTTTGCTGTTGTTCTGGGATTGATTTGCACTTCACACCAAAGTACGTTCATTTCTAGGAGACAGAACACGTCTCCTTCCTGAGCGGTATGACGGCTGTTTGGTACCAAGGTGTTAATACTAGTTTGAAGGTAGGCCTTGAAATACATCCACAGGTACACCTCCAATTGACTCAAATGATGTCAATTAGCCTATCAGACGCTTCTAAAGCCATGACATAATTTTCTGGAATTTTCCAAGCTGTTTAAAGGCACAGTCGACTTAATGTTTGTAAACTTCTGACCCACTGAAACTGTGATACAGTGAATTATAAATGAAATAATCTGTCTGTATACAATTGTTGGAAACATTACTTGTGTCATGCACAAAGTAGATGTCCTAACCGACTTGCCAAAACTATAGTTTGTTAACAAGAAATTTGTGGAGTGGTTGAATAACAAATTTTAATGACTCCAACCTAAGTGTTTGTAAACCTCCGACTTCAACTGTATATATATATACTTTTTTTGTGTTTTTTTGTGTGTCATGACTGGAGTGAGACAATACATTAGATGGAGCGAGTCGATTTGCTGAGGCTCATGTGAAACCATGAGTTCTTATGAATCCAGTCAACTCTCAGTGTTTATGGGTGGACATTTTCACTGTGATGGGCTGCAAACAACAAAAAAACAAATACATTCATTTTTTAACATGGACTATATTGTTATTGGCAAATATTTAGGGAGACCGAACAAGAACTAGTCAAACTTAACACTGGTTTGAAACTGAAGTTACCCATTTACCTTGTGCCTGTAGTGGCATGATTTGAGCAATGCAAAGAAGCAAACACCTGAAATGACTTTTGTATTATACTATATGACTTTTGCATCCTTTGACTTTTGTATTAATTCATTTAAAAAGTAGCAGGTCTCATTTTGGATATTGTGTGTGTTGTGATCTTTTATCATATAGACATACTGATCAGGTTGGATAGTCGTGGGCATGTGTCCCACACCTCGTACAGACGTCTGGTGGAACGATTGGCTGCAGTGATGGTCATTGCACACACCTGATCTGGAATGGCCGACTCCAGAATGTAGGATCAGATAACAGATCCCACACTCCACACTGAAACTCTACAAGACACACCACAGAGTCACTGATCAAGACACAGAATTCACAGAAATCTCTCCTCCTGTCTCTCCTTTTCTCTCTCTCTATCACCCCTCTTCACTTCCTCTATCCCACTACACAACACTTTCTCTTTTCTACCAGTCTATCCACCTCCCCTACACTCGCTCTCTTTTTGCATATTGCTTTTCGTGTAATGAGAAACCCCTTTTTTGACTCCAAGCGATCCATTAAAAAGAGGATGGCAGGTAAAATGTCAACATCTGGTCAAGTAAACTTTTCACTCTTCCGAATGTTAATGATGCTGAGGCATTAATCACCGCGGCGACAGCGGATAAACACGGCGCCCTTTCAACCCATCCGACGGCAAGTAAAAAAAGAAAAAGATAAATGGATAAATGTGTGATTAAAGCAATCTTGATAGTGGCAAGGATTCTGCCATCTTTGTTATTCAAATGTTTTTTTTTCTGCAAACAACCCAATTAAAGGGGATGCACACCCACCTCCAGCAAACATAAAAAAGAATAACAGACAGAAAAATATATATCTGTCCACCACACACACGATTGCTTGGTAGAGGTAATTGTGAGGGCTAGGTGTTTGAAACAGGGAAACACAACGTGCAGATTTTTCGTGGGTGGCAGGTGACAGGAATTCTATCTACAAAACATCACTGAGGTTCTGCAAGCCGCTGCAGTCCGGGCTCCTGAAAGACATGAGAAACGGCTCCTTCACACACTAATTACAGCCATGCAAATGAGGGAGAGACAGGGGGAAGAGGAGTTTGCAATTGTTGAATGTTGAAGATCAAGGCCATTATATGGAATAGGGTACAACGTTCATGTGGAATGTTTCCAACACTATAAATCAGGAAATACCATGGTATGGGACATATAACATAAGAAAATACCAATAAATAAATGTTTGATTACCTAACTTACCATAAATGCATGTTGGCATAGAGATTGTTCCTCAAAGGTGTTACCACTGCAAGGGAAAATAATTCACACAATGAATTGGTGAATTACAAATGGACATTGTAAAAATACAGATTTAGAGATAAATCCCCCTGCTAGTGTTATGTAATTCAGTCATTATTTTGTGCCCTAAATATGATTTGTTTGTAGTGCTGTCAAGGGTTTTCCTGGATGCAGCACATAGGCTCTTACAAACAGCTATTCATATTTGACAACAGACAGTCAGGCAAAGAGGAAATATTCGAATAACTTCGACAAACGCTCTGCTCTTGTCTGTTCCACCCCATCAGCCTCGTCTTTGTGTACAGCCATCATTGCATTCTGTTTGTTATTCTTAAATGCAAAAAGCAATATTTCTGCGTGACCCCTTCAATTTGAGGGTCGCTGCCTGCTTCAGTCTTGGCGACAGGAGTGTGTGTGTTTTAATATATTTTAGTAGCATTGCTAGGCAACCAACAATGAATTCTGTGTGGTACCATTTGGCCAAGTATGACCTTGGATTTAAAGAAACAATTGGAAACAATTGTTGGGACTTGAATAAAACAAACTCGACCTTGTTGGGTCCTCGCAAACTCTTACCAAATCATTATGTTATAAAATGTTTACTTTGGGTAGTCTACATTCAACAGGACAAATAATGTGCCCCCCAAAATAATCCATCTTTCCTTTTGTCTCCCCCCAAAAAAAGTTTATATTTTTTTATTTTCAAGTCTACAGAAAATACTCATGTCAAAGAGGAACAAAATTTCAAACATAGAAAATCAGATGAAAAAGGACAAATAAAACACTAATATTCTGTGTAAGTCTCTAAGAGCGTTGCACACCTAGATTGTACAATATTTGCACATTATAATTTTTTTAATTCTTCAAGCTCGGTCAAGTTGGCTGTTGATCATTGCGAGACACCCATTTCCATGTCTTGCCATAGATTTTCAAGCCGATTTAAGTCAAATCTGTAACTAGGACACTCAAGAACATCAATGTCATCTTGGTAAACAACTCCTGTGAATATTTGGTCTTGTGTTTTAGGTTATTGTAATTTTGAAAGATGAATGTCTCTCAGTGTATGTTGGAAAGCAGACAACCAGGTTTTGCATGTGCTTAGCTCTATTCAGTTTATTTATTTATTTACCTTTTTCTCCCCAATTTCGTGGTATCCAATTGGTAGTAGTTCCAGTCTTTTCTGATCGCTGCAACTCCCGTACGGACTTGGGAGAGGCGAAGGTCGAGAGCCATGCGTCCTCCGAAACAAAACCCAACCAAGCTGCACTGCTTCTTGACACAATGCACATCCAACCCGGAAGCCAGCCGCACCAATGTGTCGGAGGAAACACTGTACACCTGGCGACCTGGACAGCGTGCACTGCGCCTGGCCCGCCACAGGAGTTGCTAGTGCTCGATGAGACAAGGATATCCCTGCCGGCCAAACCCTCCCTAACCCGGACGACGCTGGGCCAATTGTGCATCGCCCCATGGGCCTCCCAGTCGCGGCCGGCTGCGACAGACATGGGCTCGAACCCAGAATCTCTGATGGCCGGTAAAAACTGTTGAAAAGGCAGTTTGTCCATGACTTTTTGTCCTAGACTTGGCACTCCGGTATCGCTTGCAGTCTATGACTGGGGTGACTGGGGTCTTTGACAATTTTTAGGGCCTTCCTCTGACCCCGCCTGGTGTAGAGGTCCTGGATGGCAGGCAGCTTTGCCCCAGTGATATACTGGGCTGTACGCACTACCCTCTGTAGTGCCTTGCGGTCGGAGGCCGAGGAATTGCAGTACCAGGCAGTGATGCAACCAGTCAGGATGCTCTCGATGTTGCAGCTGTAGAACCTTTTGATGATCTCAGGACCCATGCCAAATCTTTTTAGTTTCCTGAGGGGGAATAGGCTGTGTTGTGCCCTCTTCATGACCCTCTTGGTATGTTTGGACCATTCTAGTTTGTTGGTGATGTGGACACCAAGGAACTTGAAGCTCTCAACCTGCTCCAAGTCCAGGACTACAATGAATGGGGGGATGCTCAGTCCTCCTTTTCCTGTAGTCCACAATCATCTCATTAGTCTTGGTTACGTTGAGGGATGGGTTGTTATTTTGGCACCACCCAGCCAGGTCTCTGACCTCCTCCCTAAATGCTGTCTCGTCGTTGTCGGTGATCAGGCCTACCACTGTCGTCTGCAAACTTAATGATGGTGTTGGAGTCGTGCCTGGCCATGCAGTTGTGGGTGAACAGGGAGTCCAGGAGGGGACTGAGCATGCACTCCTGGGGGGCCCCAGTTTGATGGTCAGCGTGGCAAATGTGTTCCTACCTACCCTCACCACCTGGGGATGGCACGTCAGGAAGTCCAGGATCCAGTTGCAGAGGGAGGTGTTTAGTCCCAGGATCCTAAGCTTAGTGATGAGCTTCGAGGGTACTATGGTGTTGAACGCTGAGCTGTAGTCAATGAATAGCATTCTCACATAAGTGTTCCTTTTGTCCAGGTGGGAAAGGACAGTGTGGAGTGCAATAGAGATTGCATCCTCTGTGGATCTGTTTGGGCGGTATGCAAATTGGAGTGGGTCTAGGGTTTCTGGGAAAGTGGTGTTGATGTGAGCCATTACCAACCTTTCAAAGCCCTTCATGGCTATGGACGTGAGTGCTATGGGTCTGTAGTCATTTAGGCAGGTTGCCTTTTTGTTCTTGGGCACAGGGACTATGGTGGTCTGCTTGAAGAATGTTGGTATTACAGACTCAATCAGGCACATGTTGAAAATGTCAGTGAAGACACCTGCCAGTTGGTCAGCACATGCCCGGAGCACACGTCCTGGTAATCCATCTGGCCCTGCAGCCTTGTGTATGTTGACCTGTTTAACGGTCTTACTCACGTTGGCTACGGAGAGCGTGATCACATAGTCGGCCGGAACAGCTGATGCTCTAATGCATGCCTCTTTGTTGCTTGCCTCGAAGCGAGCATAGAAGTGATTTAGCTCGTCTGGTAGGCTTGTGTCACTGGGCAGCTCACAGCTGTGCTTCCCTTTGTAGTCTGTAATAATTTGCAAGCCCTGCCATATAAGACGAGAGTCAGAGCCGGTGTAGTATGATTCAATCTTAGCCCTGTACTGACGCTTTGCCTGTTTGATGGTTCATCGCAGAGCATAGCAGGATTTCTTGTAAGCTTCCGGGTTAGAGTCCCGCACCTTGAAAGCAGCAGCTCTACCCTTTAGCGCAGTGTGAATGTTGCCTGTAATCCATGGCTTCTGGTTGGGGTATGTACGTACAGTCACTGTGGGGACGACGTCCTCGATGCACTTATTGATAAAGGCAGTGACTGATGTGGTGTACTCCTCAATGCCATCGGAAGAATCCCGGAACATATTCCAGTCTGTGATAGCAAAACAGTTCTGTAGTTTACATCTGCTTCATTTGACCACTTTTTTATAGACCGAGTCACTGGTGCTTCCTGCTTTAATTTTAGCTTGTAAGCAGGAATCGGGAGGATAGAGTTGTGGTCGTATTTACCAAATGGAGTGTGAGGGAGAGCTTTGTACGCGTCTCTGTGTGTGGAGTACATGTGATCTATAATTATTTTCCCTCTGGTTGCATATTTAACATGTTAATAGAAATTTGGTAGAACTGATTTAAGTTTCCCTGCATTAATTTCTTACAGATAAGTGTATGTGTGGGGTACAGAGAAGAGGTAGCCATTCACAAATCATAAAAATCATAAACCTCTCTGGGATATTCGGGACGGTAGCGTCCCACCCCGCCAACAGCCAGTGAAAGGGCAAGGCGCCAAATTCAAAACGACAAAAATCTCATAATTCAAATTCCTCAAGCATTTTAAAAATACAATTCTCGTTCATCCAGCCACAGTGTCTGATTTTAAAAAGGCTTTACAGCGAAAGCACACCAAATGATTATGTTAGGTCACCACCAAGTCACAGAAGAACACAACGATTTTTCCAGCCAAAGAGAGGAGTCACAAAAAGCAGAAATATAGATAAAATGAATCACTAACCTTTGATGATCTTCATCAGATGACACTCATAGGACATCATGTTACACAATACATGTGTGTTTTGTTCGATAAAGTGCATATTTATATATAAAATCTCATTTTTCATTGCCGTGTTACATTCAGTAGTTCCAAAACATGCGGTGATTTTGCAGAGAGCCACATCAATTTACAGAAATGCTCATAATAAACATTGATAAAAGATACAACTATTGTACATGGAAATTTAGATACACTTCTCCATAATGCAACCGTGGTGTCAGATTTCAAAAAAGCTTTATGGAAAAAGCATACCATGCAATAATCTGAGTATGGCGCTCAGAGACCAAGACAGCCAAAGAGATATCCGTCATGTATTGGAGTCAACATTAGTCAAAAATAGCATTATAAATATTCACTTACCTTTGATGATCTTCATCAAAATGCACTCCCAGGAATCCCAGTTCCACAAAAAATGTTTGATTTGTTCGATAGTTCATAATTTATGTCCAAATACCTCCTTTTGTTAGGGTGTTTGGTAAACAAATCCAAACACACGTGCAAGTCCAGCCGAAAGGTCGGACGGAAAGTCCAAAAAGTTATATTACAGGCCATAGAAACATGTCAAACGAAGTATAGAATCAATCTTTATGATGTTTTTATCATAAATCTTCAATAATGTTCCAACCGGAGAATTGCTGTAGAAAAGCAATGGAACGCAAGCTAACTTTCACATGACCGCGCGTCACGAACTCGTGGCAATCTGCCAGACATCTGGTACAATCCCCTCTCATTCGGCCTCCCTTCACAGTAGAAGCATCAAACAAGGTTCTGAATACTGTTGACATCAGGAAGCCGTAGGAAGTGCAACATGACCCCACAGACACTGTATATTGGAATGGCAATGAGTTGAAAAACTACAAACCTGTGATTTCCCACTTCCTGGTTGGATTTTTCTCAGGTTTTCGCCTGCCATATGAGTTATGTTATACTCACAGACATCATTCAAACAGTTTTACAAACTTCAGAGTGTTTTCTATCCAAATATACTAATATACTATACTATTATATGCATATTCTAGCTTTTATGGCTGAGTAGCAGGCAGTTTACTCTGGGCACCTTATTCATCCATGCTACTCAATACTGCCCCCCAGTCACCAATAAGTTAAACACTATTGAGCCCATGCAACACAGATTGAGTCCGTGCAATTTATTATCAGACTTTTTAAGCACATTTCTACTCCTGAACTTGTTTAGGCTTGCCGTACCACAAGGGTTGAATACTTATTGAATCAAGACATTTGAGCTTTGAATTTTCTATTAATTTGTAAAATATTCAAAAAACATAATTCCAGTCTGACGTTAAATGGGTATTGTGTGTAGGCCAGTACCAAAATCATCTACATTTCATACATTTTAAATTCAGGCTGTAACAGTTAAGGGGTGTGAAGACTTTCTGAAGGCACTGTACATATTTCATTTGTCTGTGATCACAGACATGACAGAATATGGTAGGTGGAAGCCAAGTTTCCTCAATACTCTGTGTTTGCTTATCAAATTCAGTCAGATCAGTTGATAGACCAAATGTGGGTAGGAGGAAGCGGTTAAGAAATACTGAAGCACAGTGTGCCGTCATTCAATACAGAGTACACATTCCACATTGTTCAGAGCAACATACGGGTTACAGTTATTCAACTGACAGTCCAGTACAACATTGGTGCCCAAAGACCAATAAAAGAATGCACAACTTGTCATACTTTAACACGAACTGGGTATGGCAGCCAACGACCTTAGAGTTCCACTTCTTTCAGTAGAAAACAAGAAACTTTGGTTGCAGTGGGCTAAGGAACGAAACTGGAAAAACTGCCTGGTCTGATGGCTGTTTCAGACTGATGGGAGGACTAGGGTATGGAGAAAAACACATGAGTACTTGGATCCATCATGCCGCGTATCAACATTGCAGGCTGGTGGTTATTGTGTGATGGTGTGGGGTGTGTTTTCATGGCACACATTGGGCCCCTTGATAAAAGTGGAGCAGCGTTTGAATGCCACAGGATATCTGAACCACAGGAGTTTGTGGCACCTTAATTGGGGAGAACGGCCTTGTGGTAATGACTGGAGCAGAATTATTGGAATGGTAACACATACATCAAACACATGGTTTCCAGGTGTTTGATGCCATTCCATTTGCTCTGTTCTGGCCATTATTATGAGCCGTTCTCCCCTTAGCAGCCTCCTGTGATCTGAACATCATTGCCAATCATGTGAATCCCTTCATGGCAGCAGTGTTTCCGTCTGCGAGTTTAGTTTTTCAGCATAATGCCACAAGGCTTGGATTGCCCAAGAATGGTTCCATGAACATGAAAGTGAATTCAGCTTACTGCAGTGGCCTGCCGAGTGACCAGATCTCAATCCAATTGAGCATCTGTGGGATAAGATGGAACGAGCTATTTGGAGTAGAGTTACACTACCAGCCAATTTGACATATCTCTGAGGAGCATTGGAGTCAACATGGGACAGAATCCCTGTGAAACGCTTTTGACATCTTGTAGAGGTCATGCCCCGAGGAGTTTAAGATGTTTTGAGGGCAAAAGGGGGTTCAACTCAATATTCGAAAGGTGTTCATTGTTTTTGTCAAAATTGCTCAAGCTCAGTAAATTTAGTTGGCAATCATTGATGGACAGAAATATGTAAACCTGGTCTCTGATTTTCAGACAGTTTTAAGTCAGGACTGGGCCACTCAACACCTCTTTAAAAGCCATTCTGGTCTATCTTTGGCATTAAAATGTGTGTATTTGTCCCGGTAAAAAAGACTACTCTATCCCAATGTTAGGTATTCAGAAGACTCCTTTCATATTTATTTTGATCCTGACAAACTCTCCAGTCCCTGCCGGTGACAAGCACACCCAGAACATGATATTGCCAAAGTCTTACATATTACATTTTTTATTTAGGCCACAAAGATCAGGCTACCTTCTTTTCACTTTGTTAAACTGGCTGGTGATGTGGAGTGAATGCAATGTTGTTAATCCATCCATTACAAGGCAATACTGACATTAACAAAGCATTATTCTAGTCATATAGATTCTGAGGATAACTTATAAGGCAAAGCATGGACAAAGAGATGCTTACTAGGCCAGAAGCCTAGAAGCCTAGGCAATTAGAATTGACCATACAACCTTCCTCCGTGGACCTGATACGGGGTAAGAGAGAAAACAAAGGCATTTAATTCCATTTATAACATCTGAAGGTGTAAACTTTCAACCATATAACCAACCACCTTTGACCAATCAAATGACACCAAGTTTACAGTGTAACCTGATCACTAAGGCCCAATCTCCACAGGGTGTCACAGCATTTAAAGGCTTGTGTGGGAGATGAGACCAATATAAATATGATCGAATTCCTGAGAGGACGATAAAAATCCTTTGCATAATGGAGTAATTCAGAATTCACCCTGTACAGATACAAGTTACCACATAGATAATACATCTATGTAGGTAACATCAGATTTGTCCTATGTGAACACATTTCAGATAGATACCAAACATGGATACTATATCATTATTCTATCACTCATTCAATAGTCAGTCCTCTGAATACTGTAACAGAGAGATATATTTAGGCCCCTCGGAGGGGGAAGGGCTAACTAGTTCTTGGGAATGGTCCATACCTTGTGTTCCTGGACAAGCCTACACTAGAACCCAGGTATTTTCATAAATCTATAACCTTCCAAAACTCGTCCAGAGACTCTAGACGCAGCAGGAACTGAGTGTGAGAGAACTCTGTGTGAGGAACAGAACACAATGGCTATGACCACCTAAACCAGATTTCAAATGTGGGGGTGGATACTTCTCAATAAAGAAATGAATTGGCCTAATTGAGAAAAAATATATAATAATAATATAATTATGCCCGTACAAATTAGATAGTCATGATTTGCATCTATAGAAAGGTCTGGAATTGGAGAGAATTACTGTACATGACTAATCATTTTCTCTGTATTAAAATTACCACAATTATAACTACAAACAACTAGCTATCTCAACCAAGTAACTTGTATCTAACGGTTGGGAAAATCTTTTTGCCTAAATGTGTAAGGTGAAGATGACATATCAGACTATAGACTACCAAGAAGATAGTATCACATAGACAAACATTATTTAGAAATTGATTCTACTCTTTATTAAGTTTTTAATAGAGGCAGGCGGCTCAACAAATCTAATTCCCTTGAACAAATTATTTGATTAGACTAGCTCTCTCCCCCATCACCACGACACACTAAAGAGGGAAACCCGACAGAAGTGAGGAGAGAGAAAAAAGAAAGAGAGAGAAATGAACCAAAATTATGGGTCATTGTGCCAGCACAGTGCACACAATTTAGCATCGCACAGGTGCAGAGACTCCACAATTACTGGCCAATTAATGCCAGTGGCGTGATTATGGTTATGGCTCCATAGAAATACAGTGGACCCAGTAAAAGAGGGCTTGGTAACTGAATTCCTGCTGGATTTGAGTGGCAGGATGTAAGAGTGTCTGTGGAAAGCTTAGATTCGCTCAGTGCTCCTTGAGTGCCTTAATTAAGCCTCTTCATCTAGCACTGAGTAAAGACAGATCTATCCTCACTACATGCTAAACTACTGAGGAAACGGGAGTATATAACTGTACCTACTAAAACACGGCTAATAAAAGCAATCATCTAGCAGGTTTCAAATGGAGTAATTCAGTACGAATGGATACCTAAAGCCTATAATGATGGCTTGTGTAGACAATGAGGGAACAGTGACGTATGTGCCTGGGTTTTCTTCTCCTGGCTGACGACAGGTATGATTCTAACCCTGTACTCTAATCTTTTATGACTGGTAGGTCTGGCATGTACGTGTGTACACGCACGGACTCACACACACAGACTGCTGGCGGAGGTTGTTCATGCTGTGCCACACCTGCGGTGGTGGGTCTGGTGCCCACCGATGGTCCTGCCCACCTGCAGTCTGATACAGACAACAATCACCACACACTGTTTTGAAAAGACACAAAACAGGTATGTAGTATGTACGTATACGCATTCATTGTCTGTCTCTTGTACTCTCTCTAATGTGCACACAAACTACAGAGTCTTTCTGTCCCTCATTCTTTTGCACAAACACGGAGTGTGGCACATCTTGGCCCTGCAACAGAGCAAGCAATAATTACTCATTTAAATGAACATGTCAGGACAGCAGAAAGACAAGCCCTTCCCCCACAACACACACACACCAGATACTCTTTTCGCAGCACAGGAGTGATCCATCAGCTGCCCAGCAGGCAGACAGGCTCCATACGGCAGAGCTGTACTGAGCTGGTCTTCTCTGTATGACTTGCCATGTATCACACACACACATCAATAAAATACACACACCCACACACACATGTCGAGGCTCACATACAGCACACAGAACAAGAACAGCTGTCAGTGTCTAAGGCTCAATATTACTGTCTGACTGAGAATGTGTGTGTGTGTTGTACCTGTGGTGTCCTGGTCATTGCCGGTGGAACAGGTAGCTCTGCGAAGCACTCTGGGGCCTCTACATAGTGCTGTGAATTGGAGGGGAACATGCCCTAACACCCCTCCCTGGGTACCTGTTAGCAATACTGTACAGTACACACTAAATATAGCCAACTGGCATATTTTTTGGGGGCTATTTTTCCTGTTGCTTACTCATGGCCATTTTTCAGAAGTTAAACCACGCCCTGTCCTTAACATCTCTTTCTTAATTTCTCTCCATATCATCCTTTGCCAGCCTGCCTGCCCCCCACCCCCCGACCCCACTCCACCCACATCTCTGCATGCCAACCCCTACCTTCTATCCTCTGACTTGGCTAGGGGAGAGGGGCTGGCGAGGAGGCTGGGCCACAGGGGGAATCTTTACTCAGAGATGGGGGCTGGCTGGTGGGCACGCGGGCATTTGGGCACAGGGTGAAACCAACCACCTCCTCTGGATATCATCAGGGCCAGCTACCACCAAGCTGCGATGATGCCATCCGTCTCAGCACTCTCTAACCCAGCACTGCCACCCTGCTATACCCAGAATATGGCCGCTATCGCCAACCAAAGATGTGCTCAAAGTGATCTAGATGTTGTACCTCCTCCATGCCCTTCTTAATCATTTTAAGAGGACCACAGAGATGTATTTCTACCAGATATGCCCACATGGTCTTATCTCAATCCTCTCCTCTGGTTTTGGGGAGTTGTATCATACCACTGAGTGTCTAAAGTGGATATATCTACACTCCCATCTCACAGCGTGTTGGCACCTCTCACACAGACTTCCCCAAAGTATGTTTGCCCTACATATGTATTTTAACACAAGTACTTTATTTAAATACATGGATATTTGACTGTAATGTGTAAGAGTATGTCTTGTTTTTTATATTGACTGTTAACATACAATGTGTGTGTTTTCTCAATTCAGGTTTTAGTTAGTTCAACTGTAAGTGTACATGTGTGTGAGAATAGACTATCATAGCATACAATGAGTGTACAAAACAATAGGAACAACTCCCCCCCCCCCTTCAGAACAGCCTCAATTTGTTGGGGCATGGACTCTTCACGGTGTCGAAAGCGTTACACAGGGATGCTGGCACATGTTGTATCCAGTGCTTCCCACAGTTGTGTCAAGTTGGCTGGATGCCCTTGGGGGGGGTGTAAAATTCTTGATACACACGGGACACTTGTGAGCGTGAAAAACCAAGCAGCGTTGCAGTTCTTGACACACTCAAAGCGGTGCGCCTGGCACCTGTGCGCCTTGCAGCTACTAACATACCACGTTCAAAGGCCCCGTTCAAAGGGGGTGCAACATTGAAATTTGTTTGCATTTTTGTGAATTTGTTAGATACTACTTCACTGTTGGAGCTAGGAACACAGGCATTTCTCTACACCAGCAATAACATCTTCTAAATACTGTATGTGTGTGTGACCATAATAATCTGATTTGATTTAAATACACTGCCCCAAAAAATAAAGGAACACTAAAATAACACATCCTAGATCTGAATGAATGAAATATTCTTATTAAATACTTTTTTCTCTACATAGTTGAATGTGCTGACAACGAAATCACACGAGAAATTATCAATGGAAATCAAATTTATCAACCAATGGAGGTCTGGCTTTGGAGTAACACTCAAAATTATAGTGGAAAACCACACTACAGGCTGATCCAACTTTGATGTAATGTCCTTAAAACAAGTCAAAATGAGACTCAGTAGTCTGTGTGGCCTCCATGTGCCTGTATGACCTCCCTACAACGCCTGGGCATGCTCCTGATGAGGTGGCGGATGGTCTCCTGAGGGATTTCCTCCCAGACCTGGACTAAAGCATCTGCCAACTCCTGGACTGTCTGTGGTGCAGCGTGGCATTGGTGTATGGAGCGAGACATGATGTCCCAGATGTGCTCAATTGGATTCAGGTCTGGGGAACGGGCAGGCCAGACCATAGCATCAATGCCTTCCTCTTGCAGGAACTGCTGACACACTCCAGCCACATGAGATCTAGCATTGTCTTGCATTAGGAGGAACCCATGGCCAACTGCCCCAGCATATGGTCTCACAAGGGGTCTGAGGATCTCATCTCGGTACCTAATGGCAGTCAGGCTACCTCTGGCGAGCACATGGAGGGCTGTGCGGCCCCCCTAAGAAATGCCACCCCACACCATGACTGACCCCACCGCCAAACCGGTCATGCTGGAGGATGTTGCAGGCAGCAGAACGTTCTCCACGGCGTCTCCAGACTCTGTCACCTCTGTCACGTGTGCTCAGTGTGAACCTGCTTTCATCTGTGAAGAGCACAGGGCGCCAGTGGCGAATTTGCCAATCTTGGTGTTCTCTGGCAAATGCCCACCTGTGGACGTCGGGCCCTCATACCACCCTCATGGAGTCTGTTTCTGACCGTTTGAGCAGACACATGCACATTTGTGGCCTGCTGGAGGTCATTTTGCAGGGCTCTGGCAGTGCTCCTCCTGCTCCTCCTTGCACAAAGGCGGAGGTAGCGGTCCTGCTGCGGCCTCCTCCACGTCTCTTGATGTACTGGCCTGTCTCCTGGTAGCGCCTCCGTGCTCTGTACACTACGCTGACAGACACAGCAAACCTTGCCACAGCTCGCATTGATGTCCCATCCTGGATGAGCTGCACTACCTGAGACACTTGTGTGGGTTGTAGACTCCGTCTCATGCTACCACTAGAGTGAAAGCACCGCCAGCATTCAAAAGTGACCAAAACATCAGCCAGGAAGCATAGGAACTGAGAAGTGGTCTGTGGTCACCACCTGCAGAACCACTCCTTTTTTGAGGGTGTCTTGCTAATTGCCTATAATTTCCACCTGTTGTCTATTCCATTTGCACAACAGCATGTGAAATGTATTGTCAATCAGTGTTGCTTCCTAAGTGGACAGTTTGATTTCACAGAAGTGTGATTGACTTGGAGTTACATTGTGTTCTTTAAGTGTTCCCTTTATTTTTTTGAGCAGTGTATTGTGTCTTGTCCATTCACCTTCTAAATGGCACAAAGACACAATCCATGCCTCAATTGTCTCAAGGCTTAAAAATATATATTTTAACCTGTCTCCTCCCCTTTATCTACACTGACTGAAGTGGATTTAACAGGTGACATCAACTTGGGATCATAGCTTTCACCTGGATTCACCTGGTCAGTCTATGCCATGGAAAGAGCAGGTGTTCCTAGTGTTTTGTACACAGTGTACGTGTGTTCTCTTACCTTGGGCTTCAATTTGACGGTGACGACATGCTGGCGTCTTGAGGAGTTCTAAGCCCTATGTCTCAGTGTGCAGAACTCTGTTTCAATGGAACACCAGTGTGGGAACACACAGATATCCGTCACTCAGTTGGTCAGACACATACTACATACAGAGGTGACGCATTCTCACACACAGTCCGAGTCAGAGGGGTTTAGTTTAGTAGAGGGAATGCACGTTGCTCCCGTCATAGCCTATTAATCACTCCCCGAGAGAGGGAGTGGAACATCTACATTAGCGCTGTCCCTGTTCTGCCTCAGATCTCCCCTGATTTAGTGCACCATGTAGAAATCCCCCGTAGGTACAGATCTAGGACCAGCTTACCTTTCTCTAATTCTAACCTTAACCATTAGCGCTGGTAACGTCAAACTGACCTTAGACCAGTGTCTGGACTCTGTGGACTACTTTGTCTTATATTTACAGTGCAGTAATGGCACTGTTTCTGACGGATATAAGTATGATGCTTTAAAAACTGACATGTACACTGACACGTACTAAACTCAAATATGGGAACATACAGACACACACACCGCGATCCAACACAGCACTTTGCTCTCCTTTAACCTAGAAAAATACGCACATAATTTATTAACTCACTCTTCATGTCCATCTCACTCAATTCCTCTCCCCTTCCCTCATTCTATTTTATTAGTGGTAATCTATAAAAATACAAATAAATCTGCATATCAATATCACAGCTCCATTGTTGCGTCACAGTCCCATCTCTACTCTGCATTCACATGGGGCCTCCCGCCCCACATTAGCAGGGGCTGGCTGGCAATTGGCGTGATGGACACTGCGTGACAGTGTGATGCCCCACTGTGAAGACTGATGAGAGCAAAGCATTTGTAAAATATGACACTTAAATAACATCAATCAAAATATCTAAATGTAACAACAGGAGCGGAGGTGCTTTGAAAAGCAGGAACAGATGACACGTGTGTCTAAGTGAGCAGTATATGGATGGAGCTAGCTTTAAACAGTGGTGAAATTGCAATTTGTTAGAGTAATGATGAGAACTGACGTGCTCCAGCTGCAATTCCAAAGTATTTGACATCTATGTAGCAAGCCGTAGACAGTCAATTCTACTCACATGTGAGTTCATTCACATACTATTTCACCAGCAGGTACTTAATGTTTGGATAAACTATCAAATGTATCGAACATGTCTCTGATGTACTTATCCTGGAGGGAGGCTTGAGATTAAGTGAAGCCATAAAAACTCCTCATACTTTAGGAAGGTGTGACAACCTATACCGATTACCATAAAAGCCAAATAGATGTATGACCATTTGGGGTAAAGGCAATGTGTACGCTTTTAGGGAAACATAAAGACAGATTGAAGACAGATCGAAGAACAATGCACAGAGGTGTACACAAACACACATCTCTTATTTCAACAATGACACACACAAGAAACATGTATTTGCCATGAGAACTAGTGAATCTGGAATCAAGTTATGTCTATTTAATGATGCCCAACACTTATAAAAGCTGTGTTTAGGGTATTCAACCGGGAGGTACAGTGCATTCAGAAAGTATTCATCACACCCCCTTACTTTCTCCACATGTTGTTGTGTTACAGCCTGAATTTAAAATGGAGTAAATTGAGATGTTTTGTCACTGGCCTACACATAATACCGAATATTGTCAAAGAGGAATTATGTTTTTCGAAATTCTTAAAATGAAAAGCCGAAATGTCTTAGTAATGTATTTTATTCAACCCCTTTGTTATGACAAGCCTAAATAAGTTTAGGAGTGAAAATATGCTTAACAAGTCACATAATAAGTCGCATGGACGCACTCTGTGTCCAATAATAGTGTATAACATAATTTTTGAATGACTACCTAATCTATGTACCCCACACATACAAATATCTGAAAGGTCCCTCAGTCGAGCAGTGAATTCCAAACACAGATTCAACAACAAAGACAAGGGAGGTTTTCCAATGCCTCGCAAAGAATGACACCTATTGGTAGATGGGTTAAAAAAGAAAATCTGACACTGAAAATCCCTTTTAGCATGGTGAAGTTATTACACTATGGATGGTGTATCAATACACCCAGTCATTACAAAGATACAGGTGTCCTTCCTAAACTCAGTTGCTGGAGAGGAAGTAAACTACTCAGAGATGTTATCATGAGGCCAATGGTGACTAAAACAGTTAGAGATTTAAATGGCTGTGATGGATGGATCAACAACATTATAGTTACTCCACAATACTAACCGAATTGACAGAGTGAAAATAAGGAAGCCCATACAGAATATTCCAAAACATGCATCCTGTTTGCAACAAGGCACCAAACTAATACTGCAATTGTGGAAAAGCAATTCACTTTTGTCCTGAAAACAAAGTGCTATGTTTGGGGCAAATCCAATACAACACATTACTGAGTACCACTCTCCATATTTGCAAGCAAAGTGGTAACTGCATTATATTATGGGTATGCTTGTATTTGCTAAGGACTGAGGACTTTTTCAGGATAAAAAAAAGAAACTGAATGGAGCTAAGCACAGGCAAAATCCTAGAGGAAAACCTGGTTCAGTCTGCTTTCCACCAGACACTGGCAGATGAATTCACCTTTTTGCAGGACAATAACCTAAAACACAAGGCCAAATCTACACTGGAGTTGCTTACCAAGAAGACAGGGAATGTTCCTGGGGGCCGAGTTACAGTTTTTTTATTGGAAAATATATGGCAAGACCTAGAAATGGTTGTCTAGCAATGATCAGCAACCAATTTCACAGAGCTTGAAGAATTTTCAAAAGAATAATGGGTAAATGTTGCACAATCCAGTATTCATACCCCTTGACTTATTCCACATTTTGTTGTGTTACAGCCTGAATTCAAAATGGATTCAATATATTTGTTTTCTTACCCATATACACACAATACCCCATAATGACAAACTGAAAACATGTTAAAAAGAAATTTAGATGTTTGGGGGGAAAATGAAATACAGAAATATCTCATTTACATAAGTATTCACACCCCTGATTCAATACTTTGTAGAAGCATCTTTGTCAGCAATTACAGCGTTGTGATGTCTTGGGTATGTCTGTATCAGCTTTTAACATCTGGATATGGGGATTTTCTCCCATTATTCCTTGCAGATTTTCTCAAGCACTAGATGGTGAGTGACGGTAGATATCAAACTTCAAGTCTTTCTACAGATTTTCAATGGGATTCAAGTCTGGGCTTTGGCTGGGCCACTCAAGGACTTTCATATTCTTGTTCTGAAATCATTCCAGTGTTGCTTCGGCTGTATGCTTCGGGTTATTGTCGTGTTGGAGAGTAAATCTTTGCCCCCAGTCTATGGTCTTTTGCACTCTGAAGCAGGTTCTCATCAAGGATTTGACAGTATTTGGCTCCCTCTCTCCTTACCATCTCCCAGTCCCTGCTGCTGAAAATCATCCTTATAGCATGATCCTTCCACCACCATGCTTCAAGGTAGGGATGGTGTTAGACAGGTGATGAGCTGTGCTTGTTTTTTCTCAGACATAGTGCTTTGCATTCAGGCCAAAGAGTTACATTTTTGTCTTATCAGACCACAAAATCTATTTCTCCAGGCGTGCTGTCATGTACCTTTTCTCGGGAGTGGCTTTCGTCTCACCAAGACCAGATTGGTGAGTTGCTGTAGAGACTGTTGTCCTTCTGGCAGATTCTCCCATCTCAGCCGAGGAGTTTTGTAGTTCTGTCAGAGTGGTCACTGGGTTCTTGGTCACCTCCTTGACCAAGGTCCTTCTTGCCCAGTGGCTCAGTTTGGTTGGACAGCCAGCTCTAGGCAGAGTCTGGGTAATTCCATATTTTTTTTCCATTTCCCACTGTGCTCTTGGAAACTTTCAACACTCTAGAAATGGTTTAATACCCTTTTCCAGATATATGCCTCATCACAATTTTGGAGATCTACAATTCCTTGGACTTGGTATAGTTTCTGCTAAGACATGCAATGTCAACTGTGGGACCTTATAGACAGGTGTGTTTTGTCCAAATCATGTCCAAACAATTTAATTGGCCGCAGGTGGACTCCAATCAAGTTGTAGTGACATCTCAAGGATGATCAATGGAAATCGGAATGTCCCTGTGCTCCTTTTGGAGTGTCATTACAAAAGTGTGTGAATACTTACTGAATGTAAATGAGATATTTCTGTATTTCATTTTCAATAAATGTGCTAACACTTCTAAAAACATGTTTTCACTTTGTCATTATGTGGTAGTGTGTACAGATATGTTTCGTATTGCATCAAACAACAACATTGACAAATATGCTGATTCGGTGAGCGAGTTCATTAGAACGTGCGTTGAAGATGTCGTTCCCATAGCAACGGTTAAAACATTCCAAAACCAGAAACCGTGGATTGATGGCAGCATTCGCGTGAAACTGAAAGCGCGAACCACTGCTTTTAATCAGGGCAAGGTGACCGGAAACATGACCGAATACAAACAGTGTAGCTATTCCCTGCTCAAGGCAATCAAACAAGCTAAGCGTCAGTATAGAGACAAAATAGAATCTCAATTCAACGGCTCAGACACAAGAGGTATGTGGCAGGGTCTACAGTCAATCACGGATTACAAAAAGAAAACCAGCCCCGTCACGGACCAGGATGTCTTGCTCCCAGGCAGACTAAATAACTTTTTTTGCCCGCTTTGAGGACAATACAGTGCCACTGACACGGCCTGCAACGAAAACATCCGGACTCTCTTTCACTGCAGCCGACTTAAGGAAAACATTGAAACGTGTCAACCCTCGCAAGGCTGCAGGCCCAGACGGCATCCCCAGCCGCGCCCTCAGAGCATGCGCAGACCAGCTGGCTGGTGTGTTTACGGACATATTCAATCAATCCCTATCCCAGTCTGTTGTTCCCACATGCTTCAAGAGGGCCACCATTGTTCCTGTTCCCAAGAAAGCTAAGGTAACTGAGCTAAACGACTACCGCCCCGTAGCACTCACTTCCGTCATCATGAAGTGCTTTGAGAGACTAGTCAAGGACCATATCACCTCCACCCTACCTGACACCCTAGACCCACTCCAATTTGCTTACCGCCCAAATAGGTCCACAGACGATGCAATCTCAACCACACTGCACACTGCCCTAACCCATCTGGACAAGAGGAATACCTATGTGAGAATGCTGTTCATTGACTACAGCTCGGCATTTAACACCATAGTGCCCTCCAAGCTCGTCATCAAGCTCGAGACCCTGGGTCTCGACCCCGCCCTGTGCAACTGGGTACTGGACTTCCTGACGGGCCGCCCCCAGGTGGTGAGGGTAGGCAACAACCTCTCCACCCCGCTGATCCTCAACACTGGGGTCCCACAAGGGTGCGTTCTGAGCCCTCTCCTGTACTCCCTGTTCACCCACGACTGCGTGGCCATGCACGCCTCCAACTCAATCATCAAGTTGGCGGATGACACAACAGTGGTAGGCTTGATTACCAACAACGACGAGACGGCCTACAGGGAGGAGGTGAGGGCCCTCGGAGTGTGGTGTCAGGAAAATAACCTCACACTCAACGTCAACAAAACTAAGGAGATGATTGTGGATTTCAGGAAACAGCAGAGGGAACAACCCCCTATCCACATCGATGGAACAGTAGTGGAGAGGGTAGTAAGGTTTAAGTTCCTCGGCGTACACATCACAGACAAACTGAATTGGTCCACCCACACAGACAGCATCGTGAAGAAGGCGCAGCAGCGCCTCTTCAACCTCAGGAGGCTGAAGAAATTCGTCTTGTCACCAAAAGCACTCACAAACTACCGCCTGGTACGGCAACTGCTCCCCCCACAACCGTAAGGCTCTCCAGAGGGTAGTGAGGTCTGCACAACGCATCACCGGGGGCAAACTACCTGCCCTCCAGGACACCTACACCACCCGATGTCACAGGAAGGCCATAAAGATCATCAAGGACAACAACCACCCGAGCCACTGCCTGTTCACCCCGCTATCATCCAGAAGGCGAGGTCAGTACAGGTGCATCAAAGCTGGGACCGAGAGACTGAAAAACAGCTTCTATCTCAAGGCCATCAGACTGTTAAACAGCCACCACTAACATTGAGTGGCTGCTGCCAACACACTGACTCATCTCCAGCCACTTTAATAATGGGAATTGATGGGAAATGATGTAAAATATATCACTAGCCACTTTAACCTCTTAAGTCGACCCTCTACTTTTTTGAACATTCTGTTAAAAATCGCGCAACATTTCAGCGCCCTGCTACTCATGCCAGGAATATAGTATATGCATTTGCTTAGTCTGTGTGGATAGAAAACACTCAGACGTTTAAAAAAACTGGTTAAATCACTGCTGTGGCTTTACCAGAACGGCATTTACATCGAAAAGCACAGGAAAAACTGATCACTGAAAATGGGAAAATATATCCATGCGCTACTTGAACCCATTGATAAACGTGAACCACAATTAATTGACTGAGGTTGCAGTACCTACAGCTTCCACACGGTGTCTAGAGTCTTGTCATTTCCCTTCGAGTTTTTTCTTGGTCAAACACATGCAGGACACCGTATCTCCTCCGGTCTAGGACCGGATATTTTCGTTGAGTTTCTAGCCGGACATTTTTCCAGACGGACAGCTAATGATCTTTACATCGCCTCCTGATGAATTTTATCGCTTATTAACGTTTACTAATACCTAAAGTTGCATTACAAACGTATTTCGAAGTGTTTTGTGAAAGTTTATCGTCGACTTTTTGAATTTTAAAAATGACGTTACGTTTTGAAACGATGTTTTTTCGTTTATCACACAGTCTACATATAACGATATCTAGGCTTTATATGGACCGATTTAATCGAAATAAAGACCCAAATAGTGTTTATGGGACATCTAGGAGTGCCAACAAAGAAGATGGTGAAAGGTAATGAATGTTTTCTATTTTATTGTGCGGTTTGTGTAACGCCGAAATGCTAATTATTTTGTTTACGTCCCCTGTGGGTCTTTTGGGGTGTTGCATGCTATCAGATAATAGCTTCTCATGCTTTCGCCGAAAAGCATTTTAAAAATCTGACTTGTTGCCTGGATTCACAACGAGTGTAGCTTTAATTCAATACCCTGCATGTGTATTTTAATGACCTTTTGAGTTTTAACTAATACTATTAGCATTTAGCGTAGCGCATTTGCATTTCCAGAGCTCTAGTTGGGACGCAAGCGTCCCGAGTAGAAGCAACAGGTTAAACAATGCTACCTAATATAATGTTTACATACCCTACATTATTCATCTCATATGTATACGTATATACTGTACTCTATATCATCTACTGCATCTTTATGTAATACATGTATCACTAGCCACTTTAACTATGCCACTTTGTTTACATACTCATCTCATATGTATATACTGTACTCGATACCATCTACTGTATCTTGCCTATGCCGCTCTGTACCATCACTCATTCATATATCTTCATGTACATATTCTTTATCCCCTCACACTTGTGTATATAAGGTAGTAGTTTTGGAATTGTTAGCTAGATTACTCATTGGTTATTACTGCATTGTCGGAACTAGAAGCACAAGAATTTCGCTACACTCGCATTAACATCTGCTAACCATGTGTATGTGACAAATCAAATTTGATATGATTTGAGATGGCTGAAATCCATTTTGAATTCAGGCTGTAACACAAGTCAAGTGGTATGAATACTTTATGAAGGCACTGTACCTACAGTAGAAAAGAGGACACATGTTTTTATTTAACTCGGCAAGTCAGTTAAGAACAAATTCTTATTTACAATGAAGACCTATCCCAGACGACACTGGGCAAGAAGCGCACCACCCTATGGGGCTGATTGTGATGCAGCCTGGATTCGAACCAGAGACTGCAGTGACGCCTCTTGCACTGAGATGCACTGACTTAGACTGCTGTGCCACTCAGGAGCCCATATATTTTCCCTGGGTTGCCAGTTTGAATATCCCTGGTTTAGGGCATAGAGGGGGCTAGAGTAGAGATAGTTGACTCCATATTTCCATTCATTAACTCATGACGCACCTTCTCAAGGCAAAAAAAACCTCAAGCCCATTAAAATTACCAGGCACATAGAAAGCCTCCCTTACCTGCACCAATCAGCGGACATAGCTAGTGAAAACTCTGTGCTATTAATGCTGCTGCCAATTAAGACACTAAACAAATCTCGAGTGCTTTGAGATACGCCCGCTGCTTCTAACGCCCGCTGCTTCTAACACCTGCTGCTTCTAACGGTAATACAACATTGACATTACGTTACTCGTTACACATAACTTCACCCCCTCCCTTCCCCCGATTAACCTGTTGCTTCTACTCGGGACGCTTGCGTCCCAACTAGAGCTCTGGAAATGCAAATGCGCTACGCTAAATGCTAATAGTATTAGTTAAAACTCAAAAGTTCATTAAAATACACATGCAGGGTATCGAATTAAAGCTACACTCGTTGTGAATCCAGGCAACAAGTCAGATTTTTAAAATGCTTTTCGGCGAAAGCATGAGAAGCTATTATCTGATAGCATGCAACACCCCAAAAGACCCACAGGGGACGTAAACAAAATAATTAGCATTTCGGCGTTACACAAACCGCACAATAAAATAGAAAACATTCATTACCTTTCACCATCTTCTTTGTTGGCACTCCTAGATGTCCCATAAACACTATTTGGGTCTTTATTTCGATTAAATCGGTCCATATAAAGCCTAGATATCGTTATATGTAGACTGTGTGATAAACGAAAAAAACATCGTTTCAAAACGTAACGTCATTTTTTAAAATTCAAAAAGTCGACGATAAACTTTCACAAAACACTTCGAAATACGTTTGTAATGCAACTTTAGGTATTAGTAAACGTTAAAAAGCGATAAAATTCATCAGGAGGCGATGTAAAGATCATTAGCTGTCCGTCTGGAAAAATGTCAGGCTAGAAACTCAACGAAAATATCCGGTCCTAGACCGGAGGAGATACGGTGTCCTGTATGTGTTTGACCAAGAAAAAACTCGAAGGGAAATGACAAGACTCTAGACACCGTGTGGAAGCTGTAGGTACTGCAACCTCAGTCAATTAATTGTGGTTCACCTTTATCAATGGGTTCAAGTAGCGCATGGATATATTTTCCCATTTTCAGTGATCAGTTTTTCCTGTGCTTTTCGATGTAAATGCCGTTCTGGTAAAGCCACAGCAGTGATTTAACCAGTTTTTTAAACGTCTGAGTGTTTTCTATCCACACAGACTAAGCAAATGCATATACTATATTCCTGGCATGAGTAGCAGGGCGCTGAAATGTTGCGCGATTTTTAACAGAATGTTCAAAAAAGTAGAGGGTCGACTTAAGAGGTTAACCCTAAGAGAAAGGTCTTCAATCTAACCAATTTACAATAGTTCCTATTATGCAATTGTTTTTAGTCGCCAACAGATGGCAGTAGACCTCCACAACCTCATAAAAAAACGTACTATTCATCACTACCTTAAAAGTTCTACTCAATAATGCGTGTTTCACTACTTATTTACTACATACATAAGTGGCAAGTCAGGACTGATGATGTTGACTGATTTCCTTATATTTTACATTTACATTTAAGTCATTTAGCAGACGCTCTTATCCAGAGCGACTTACAAATTGGTGCATTCACCTTATGACATCCAGTGGAACAGCCACTTTACAATAGTGCATCTAAATCTTTTAAGGGGGGGGTGAGAAGGATTACTTTATCCTATCCTAGGTATTCCTTAAAGAGGTGGGGTTTCAGGTGTCTCCGGAAGGTGGTGATTGACTCCGCTGTCCTGGCGTCGTGAGGGAGTTTGTTCCACCATTGGGGGGCCAGAGCAGCGAACAGTTTTGACTGGGCTGAGCGGGAACTGTACTTCCTCAGTGGTAGGGAGGCGAGCAGGCCAGAGGTGGATGAACGCAGTTCCCTTGTTTGGGTGTAGGGCCTGATCAGAGCCTGGAGGTACTGAGGTGCCGTTCCCCTCACAGCTCCGTAGGCAAGCACCATGGTCTTGTAGCGGATGCGAGCTTCAACTGGAAGCCAGTGGAGAGAGCGGAGGAGCGGGGTGACGTGAGAGAACTTGGGAAGGTTGAACACCAGACGGGCTGCGGCGTTCTGGATGAGTTGTAGGGGTTTAATGGCACAGGCAGGGAGCCCAGCCAACAGCGAGTTGCAGTAATCCAGACGGGAGATGACAAGTGCCTGGATTAGGACCTGCGCCGCTTCCTGTGTGAGGCAGGGTCGTACTCTGCGGATGTTGTAGAGCATGAACCTACAGAATGAACTGTAACTAGGTAAAATCTTTGAAATTGTTGCATGTTGCATTTATATTTTGTCTTTACTATACATAATATTATATTGATTTTATATTTAAATTGTCTTTATACTGTATTTCACAAAATTGTTGGTCCACAAAGGTCTTTCTTATAAAAACAAGTAGTGCTGAAGTCAATCTCTCCTCCACTTTGAACCATAAGACATTGATATTGCATTATTAATTGCATTATTCATTATTCATTGCATTATTAATGTTAGATCTCCATGCACATTTAAGGTCCAGCCATGCTACCCTGTTCTGAACCAATTATAATTATCCTAAGTCCCTCTTTGCGGCATCTGACCACACAAATGAACAATAGTCCAGGTGTGACAAAGCTAGGGCCTGTAGCACCTGCCTTATTGCTAGTGTTGTTAAGAAGGCAGAGCAACGCTTTATTATAGACAGACTTCTCCCTATCTTAGCTACTGTTGTATCAACATGTTTTGACCATTACAGTTTACAAACCAGGGTTACTCCAAGCCGTTTAGTCACCTCAACTTGCTCAATTTCCAAATTATTTTTTGCAATATTTAGTTGAGGTTTAAGGTTTAGTGAATAATTTGTCCCAAATTCAATGATTTTAGTTTTTGAAAAATGTAGGACTAACTTATTCCTTGCCACTCATTCTGAAACTAACTGCAGCTCTTTGTTAAGTGTTGCAGTCATTTCAGTAGATGTAGTAGCTGACATGTATAGTGTTGAGTCATCAGCATACATTGACACATTAGCTTTACTCAAAGCCAGTGGCATGTCGTTATTAAAATTGAAAAACATAAGGGGCATAGACAGCTGCCCTGTGGAATTCCTGATTATACCTGGATTATGTTGGAGAGGATTCCATTAAAAAACAACCTCTGTGTTCTGTTAGACAGGTAACTTTTTATCCACAATATAGCAGGGGTGTGAAGCCAGAACACATACATTTTTCCAGCAGCAGACTATGATCGATAATGTCAAAAGCCCGTCTGAAGTCTAACGAAACAGCCCCCACAATCTTTTTTGTCAATTTGTGTAAGCACTGCGCTTTTTGAATGTCATTCCCTATAAGTGTGCTGAAAAGTCTGTTGTCAATTTCTTTACTGTAAAATAGTATTGTATCTGGTCAATTTTTTTTTTACAAACGTTTAGTAAGGGATGGTAATAGGTTGATTGGTCGACTGTTTGAGCCAGTAAATGGTGCTTTACTATTTTTCGGTAGCGGAACAACTTTTGCGGTTGTGCAGCCAGACTTATTTGCCATACCTTTTGCCTCATCCCTCTCAACCATAAAATTGTTTAATTTCTCATCAATCCAAGGGGATGTAACCATATTTGCAGTCATGTTCTTAATGGGTGCATGCTTATTAGTAGCTGAAATAAGCAATTTCATAAATCATAAACATAAGGATCTCTACAAACATATTGTATGACCTCTTATACACTATATTAGGCCCAGCCTTTGGAACTTTGGTTTTCCTAGATATGGCTACTATATTGTGATCACCACATCCAATGGATATGGATACTTCTTTAAAGCAAAATTCCGAAGCATTAGTAAAGATGTGATCAATGCCTATTCTGTTTGTAATTACCCTGGTAGGTTGACTGATAACCTGAACCAGGTTGCAGTCACTGGTTACTGTTTGAAGCTTTTTCTTGAGTGGTCAGCTTGATGAAAGCCAGTCAATATTTAGGTCACCCAAAAAATATATACAGTGCCTTGCGAAAGTATTCGGCCCCCTTGAACTTTGCGACCTTTTGCCACATTTCAGGCTTCAAACATAAAGATATAAAACTGTATTTTTTTGTGAAGAATCAACAACAAGTGGGACACAATCATGAAGTGGAACGACATTTATTGGATATTTCAAACTTTTTTAACAAATTAAAAACTGAAAAATTGGGATTGCAAAATTATTCAGCCCCCTTAAGTTAATACTTTGTAGCGCCACCTTTTGCTGCGATTACAGCTGTAAGTCACTTGGGGTATGTCTCTATCAGTTTTCCCACTTGTTGTTGATTCTTCACAAAAAAAATACAGTTTTATATCTTTATGTTTGAAGCCTGAAATGTGGCAAAAGGTCGCAAAGTTCAAGGGGGCCGAATACTTTCGCAAGGCACTGTATACAGTGGGGAGATCAAGTATTTGATACACTGCCGATTTTGCAGGTTTTCCTACTTACAAAGCACATAGAGGTCTGTAATTTTTATCATAGGTACACTTCAACTGTGAGAGACGGAATCTAAAACAAAAATCCAGAAAATCACATTGTATTATTTTTAAGTAATTAATTTGCATTTTATTGCATGACATACGTATTTGATACATCAGAAAAGCATAACTTAATATGTGGTACAGAAACCTTTGTTTGCAATTACAGAGATCATACGTTTCCTGTAGTTCTTGACCAGGTTTGCACACACTGCAGCAGGGATTTTGGCCCACTCCTCCATACAGACCTTCTCCAGATCCTTCAGGTTTCGGGGCTGTCGCCTGGCAATACGGACTTTCAGCTCCCTCCAAAGATTTTCTATTGGGTTCAGGTCTGGAGACTGGCTAGGCGACTCCAGGACCTTGAGATGCTTCTTACGGAGCCACTCCTTAGTTGCCCTGGCTGTGTGTTTCAGGTTGTTGTCATGCTGGAAGACCCAGCCACAACCCATCTTCAATGCTCTTACTGAGGGAAGGAGGTTGTTGGCCAAAATCTCGCGATACATGGCCCCATCCATCCTCCCCTCAATACGGTGCAGTCATCCCCAAAGAATGATGTTTCCACGTCCATGCTTCACGGTTGGGATGGTTGGTGTTCTTGCGGTTGTACTCATCCTTCTTCTTCCTCCAAACACAGCGAGTGGAGTTTAGACCAAAAAGCTCTATTTGGGTCTCATCAGACCACATGACCTTCTCCCACTCCTCTGGATCATCCAGATGGTCATTGGCAAACTTCAGACGGGCCTGGACATGCGCTGGCTTGAGTAGAGGGACCTTGCGTGAGCTTCAGGATTTTAATCCATGACGGCGTAGTGTGTTACTAATCGTTTTCTTTGAGACTGTGGTCCTAGCTCTCTTCAAGTCATTGACCAGGTCTGGGCTGATCCCTCACGTTCCTCATGATCATGATCGAGGTGAGATCTTGCATGGAGCCCGAGACCAAGGGTGATTGACCGTCATTTTGAACTTCTTCCATTTTCTAATAATTGCACCAACAGTTGTTGCCTTCTCACCAAGCTGCTTGCCTATTGTCCCGTAGCCCGTCTCAGCCTTGTGCAGGTCTACAATTTTATCCCTGATGTCCTTACACAGCTTTCTGGTCTTGGCCATTGTGGAGAGGTTGGAGTCTGTTTGATTGAGTGTGTGGACAGGTGTCTTTTATACAGGTAACGAGTTCCAACAGGTGCAGTTAATACAGGTAATGAGTGGAGAATAGAAGGGCTTCTTAAAGAAAAACAAACAGGTCTGTGAGAGCCGGAATTCTTACTGGTTGGTAGGTGATCAAATACTTATGTCATGCAATAAAATGCTAATTCATTACTTAAAAATCATACAATGTGTTATTTTGGATTTTTGTTTCAGATTCCGTCTGTCACAGTTGAAGTGTACCTATGATAAAAATTACAGACCTCTACATGCTTTGTAAGTAGGAAAATCGGCAAAATCGGCAGTGTATCAAATACTTGTTCTCCCCACTGTATCTGGAGATCACATACATTATCAAGTATTTCACACATGTTATCCAGATACTGACTGTTAGCACTTGGTGGTCTATAGCAGCTTCCCAAAATAATGGGCTTTAGGTGGGGCAGAGGAACCTGTAGCCATATTACTTCAACAGTATTTAACATGAGATCCTCTTTAAGCTTTACAGGAATGTGGTTCTGAATATAGACTGCAACATTTCCCCCATTGACATTTCAGCATTTTCTGTAGATCTTATAACCATGTATTGCTACAACTGTATCATCAACTGTATTATCTAAGTGAGTTTCAGAGATAGTCAGAATATGAATGTCATTTCTTAGGCTACATATGTTAATGTGGGCTATTTTTATCACTTTTCTGGGATGCTTGATTATTTTTATTGCTTTACTGGGAAGCTTATTAGAAGTAGACATGCTCATGTTATTTATATTTGAGCTGATAGCGCAGGGTGAGCTACACACAGAGAATACCGCCTCAGTGCTAACAGTATAACTCTGGTTCATAGGCACACGATTACTGCATACAATGGCTGTAGGATCAACAGAGGCATTCAGGGCAGTTAGGGGGAAATACATTAAGTTACTTAAATTGTGTCTGCCAACGTCCCTGGGATAATGTACATTTGCTCAGCATTATGACAACTCAGTGACACAATGGTAGGGATTAACTGAGCTGGTCTTGGGTCATTGATAAGTCAATGTCTCAAAGCAGCCTTAAAATGCGTGAACAGGAGTCCAGGAGCCAAGATGATTTGGATGGCCTCCGTCATTCCTGTAGAGCATATTCGGTTTCCAGAAGGTGTCCAAGTTATCTATACAAGTGATTCCAACAGAGCTAAAGTAATATTTTAGCCAGGTGTGTAATGCCAGTGGCCTTCTGTTCCCTCCACACCTTCAGCCCAATGATGGTACCGGACCTTAAATAATTGGCAATTCTTTTAAATTTTTCAGTGATAGAATCAGTTCTTTAAATCAATTTTCAGAAGTTCCCGAGCTAGCCCCCCTGATGTCGTTTGATCTCAGTTTCCAGTAGCTGTGTCAGTTTCCAGTGTCAGTTTCCAGTAGCTGACATAGAACGGTTGGAAGCAGGCTTGTAGTGTCTTGTAGTCGTGCTCCAGGATAGCACAGGGTTTTTACCATGGGACCCAAGATGTTTCTTATAGTAGAACTGCAGATGATGGCAGCTGGTGCAATGGCTGATGTCCGGCCGTGGATGATGAATGGGACGGACTCGCAGACAGCCTCACGGTCTGATGAGGGTGGGAGCTTGTTGGCGGAGTTTCCCGTTGGGCAGAGTGGTGAATGAATGCGCGACTAACATGGCAAATCTGGGGGAGCAGGCGAACATAACGATTATACATTAATCATTCATGATTCCACTCGTTCAGATGTAGGCACAATAAGAACTCAGATCAAGAAGCCTTCTGAGCTTTGATCAACACTGGGTACGCAATAATAAGTAGGTAAATCATAATTATCAAACTAAAAAGGTGAGTAAATACTATTTCACAAATAAAAAGCTGCGTAAATGGCATTTGAGTGTGTTTACCCTCCACTACATCCCCTTCATAAACATCAAGGTTTGAATCTACATTTGCCTGGTATTTTAGCTATCGATGTGATGTTTGGCGGCGCCTAATCAGTCAGTTCTGTATCTGCCTGGCTGAGTGGCAGTGTGGGTGAAATGAGCGAGCTCACCTGGCAACCAGAGCACGAAACACGTGAGGAAAGAAAACCTTGGTAGTCTGCAGGGAAATGGGATAAGTATGGAAATTAATTTGTAAGACATATATTTTTCATTTTAACATATTTAATCATTTTCTGTTCTCCTCTTTTCAAGGACCAACTTGAGAAAATGTCTGATTTTCAAGGAATTCCAGTACTTAAATTTCAGAGTGCCAAATTCAAGTACTTTAAACACCTCAAGCCCCTTATGCAAACCCTGAGTCAGTTATTAATACAGTACAATATTGTCCAAAGCCTTTCTTTATTCTAATGGTAGATTAGCTGTAAGGTAATAATTTGTCACTGGCTGGTCTAATAGACCTCACTAGGAAATACTTCAGGTCATAGACTCTGTGAGTCTGTAGACTCTGTGACTAGCGACCAGAGTTGTTCCTGGTCAGAGTTGTTCCTTTTCACATAGTAAAGAAAAACTTCTGTCCCTAGTCCTACTTGCTCCAGTACATACCTTTCCCAACCCTAGGTCCTCCATCTCAGTGATGAGCTGAGAGTAGTACTGTGGAGGGGGTATGGAGCGACACTCCAGCCTGCTCTTCAGGGCCACTTCCTGGAACATAAAACACTTCCTGTTTACATTCAATCACCAGCATTTCAGCACTGTATGTATTCTTATGACATTTAGGAATATGTCAATATCAATCTGAGGCAACAACAGATGCTTGTACCAGGACAGTCTTCAGCTCCGAAACAAAGTTGACTAGATCAGGCGAGTGATGTCATCTCTGTGAAAAGACAAAAACAATGAGAAAAGAGACATCCCTAAATAGCTAGAAAATTAAGTGATACGGTAGTGTCTTCTTTCAAACTAACTTGAAGGAGCCGTTTAAATCAAGGCCAAGGTTTTGATTAATGGAGCTTGTCACTAGGTTTAATAATTAATAATAGCTTAAAGCCTGTGAACATAATGAACTTTACAGCCCAGGGTGAAATATCAATCTAATCCCAACAACCAAGAGGAGACCACATAACAAATAGGGACATTTCTAAGGCAATGTTAATTAAGCAGTGGAAACTACTTTTTTAAACAAGCAAGTCAAACACAGCAATGTACAGTCCACTAACTACTAAACAGTCCAGTCCACCTACTGGTGAAAACATTTTCACCTGAAAGAATTGGGTCTCTCAATTGGTTGGAGTTAAAGTGTTAGTGTAGATTGCCCTGTTTGTCTTACCTATTTTACCATGTGCACATATCCACGCAATACCTGTTTCAGCTGCCAGCAGCATTGAAGCCTGCAATGCAGAATGATATGTAATAAATCATTGATTCCATTTGATCCAGGGGACCAGAGTACAATATAATTCATTCAGGGTACCAACGAAGACAAGCAGCATGTATCATTAAGTTTGACACCACCATTCCTCTGCGCCAGTCTGTCAGAGATAGAGAGAGACAGAGAGACAGACAAACAAAGACAGACAGGAGGGACTGACACTGACAGACCATTCCTTGTTGTGTCTGTCTCTCCCTGACACACACAAAATAGAATAAAGGGGACTTGTACTCAGATAGGTTAAGTTGATGATCTGGTGGGAGTAGTATTCTCGTTCTGAAGTCTCTCACCTAATACAAAATAGCAACAAAAGAAGATAAAATAGGCCATCAGATCATCTTCAAAACATACACATTACCATGGGATCTGGGAACAAAACGGTTTGTTCTTCTGGCAACGTAGCATGTGATTAACTTAACCACAAGTTTGCTGATGCTGTCTACATAAACAGCTGACTGTCCAAGAATCAATGCAAGTGCACGTGGCTACTACACAGCCAACACTACAAAATTATATCAAAGATACAAGATCTCTTGGCTTGATTGTAGAGAAGTAGCAAGCTCAGAAACCATAACATGTTTGTCCCACCTGAACCATGACAGATCCATCAGACAGTTTTCTCCTTGTTGAGTGGTAACAACAGCGGTCTCTCTTTCACAATCAAACTCTCCATCCTTGACAGTTCAAAGTCAGCTGTATGGTGGTCTAATGTTAACAACATAGTTAGCTGACCGTGCTAGCATGTCAAAAAAACATTCAAGTGTGCAGCTGCATACTCACGTTCCTACCACTTGAACGTGTCTACAGTTCAAAAACATTAACTAAGAAAGCAAACATTACGTTTGAGGCAAAGGTATTTCGGAAAATACATGCTTTGCTTTTGTGTCACAAGCCGAAAACCATCTTCATTTTGCTTGAGAAATTGAGAAAGCAAGATGCATCTCATTTTAAAAATGTGTTTTAATACTAACATCACTAAAGTTATCAAGTGAATCACCCGATACCTAATGGCTTGAATTGCAAAACTTGATTAGCCAGTAGCCAACTAAGCAGTGTTTCGAGTACTATTTGAAGTAGCCTAATTTGCAACTTTGACTGCAAATGCAGGGCTGCCAACTTCTGAAGATGGCTTGGAGTGAGATTTACTATCTTGAATGTCATTGGCTCCACCACCTCTAGCCGGTGGGGTGTGGGATTTTGTTTATTTGTATGCTAATTTCCTGAAATTCTTGACATGGCTTTGGCGAGCCTATAACCAGGGTGAAAAAACTACACTGTTCAGGTGCATTCAGGATGCCTTGAGCATAAAATTAACACTCAAAGTTTGACAACTTGGTTTTCTTTGAGATTTTGGGGGGGGGGTGAAATTTAAAGTATGCTAATATTTTTTGGGACATATTTTTTAGGTGGTTTAACACTATTCAGACAGTAATTAGATGGGGAGACAGGCAAATGGGAAGGTTGGAAGCAGGGAATGATCCCTGTTCTCAGGTGGAAAGTTGTATGCGACAGGAGTCGGGGAGTATTATCATTACACCAAGGCTCTGCACAGGAAATACTAATGGTTGATGGCAGTGGGTAATCAAATCATAGATTGCAGTCTCCTTGAGCATAGACTACTTTCTAGGTGAGAACACAAACATTTTGTTTTTTTGGTCTTTAAAATGGGGCTGGAAGAAAATCCTGCTTGCTCTCCAGGAGGGTTGGTCACCCCTGATCTATGTTTCCCAAGTGCCGAGTGTTTGAAGATGTTCTTGTTATGACAAAGAATTTCTCAAAATCACCCAACCTTCAAGAAAAATGTAGAATATCAATATTCAGGTGGTTTATGTCTACTAGTTGAAGATCCTTGCCATCACCATACTGTACATAAACAAAATGGGACACGTTTATGAGTTGTGATAAACAATACTAAAGTGTCAAAAATTATATTTGAGGCTTGGAGCATTTGATATCCCATGCTTATTTGTCTTATGCAAAAACTGTCCATGAATGGCAGTAATAATATATAGCCTCATATAATTCATTTTCAAAGACATATCAGTAGGCGTATCAGATTTCAAATATGTGATTACAGTCGCAAAATTGGGAAGAAGTGGAATATTACATGTTTGGGGAATAACAGTAGTTTTTTTACTGACAAGGACAATAGTTACCCCATATTTTAGCCCATTGTTAAGAATGGGAATTGTTCCACTGAACAGACTAAATGAAGTAAATAGCTTATGAAATCTCCTGAAGACAAGATTACTTAAATCTTTACAAAGTATTGAATGGTTCATGGATGTTGCTGACTAGGTAGCCTTCCCTGTAATGTTATTAGGCTGGCCTCAAATGGACCCTTCAGAAAAAATGTCCTTCATATATAGTGCCCGCAGGTAATGGCTAGCTTTTTATGTACAAAAAAATAATTTCATGGTCCAAGAATATTTCAAAGTGGTAGCTAAGGATCTTTGGAAGGCAGACCTAGTCAATGTCAGCTAAGCAAAATGTGTGGAGGTATTGACAGTGGATATTCCTTTTTTATTCATTAAAATTACAGTATGAAAGGCACAGGGATGACATGGTAACATACATGTATTGCTAATAATTTTGTAAATATAAGTTTCTCAATTTTTTCTATTCTGTTCTGCTCTATACTATTTTACAGGTAACATCTGCAGTTGGCCCCTGATTCCCCCCACATTGAGTCCCAACTCCCAACCTCAGATAACGTCAGTGCTTGACTTGGGCAGGAGCTAAGTACCGGCACCTCAAATGTTCTATTGCTTGAGCTCATGTTCCTCTTACAGAATATTAGCTCAAAAGTATTGTGGAGCACCTGCACCTAAATATAAACAGTAACAGCACCCAACTAGAGTACATAGCGTGTTTTCCTTTGAGATGGGTATCGACATTGCATTACTCCTACATCTACATCTGATTTTAGACTAGACTACATTGACAACTAAACAATCACACTGTCACATAATTATTCTACCAGTATCATTCATATTCATATAGTATGAAATCGATCAGCCAATAGAACATTTGTCTCTGTATCAATTTACATATGCATTGTCACAACATGTGACATGAATCCCCTGTACTGTATTCCTATTCAAATTCAATCAAACCATGATTATTACCAAAGCCACCTTATTGCCATGCTGCTATATGCAGGTTTGTGGCTTAGCTCCCTTTAAGCAAATATTTATCCCAGCCAAGATGACTGTATTGCAGTTTGTGATTATATATGGGCTTGTGAGAGGAGTGTGTCAACTGTGCATGATACACAATGTGCCTGGAGAGATTGATATTTTGTCATCCACCTGCTTCAAAGCTGTAAAACCCAGCAGGCAGCAGCAAACGGAGAGACCTTCCGAGGCTGGAAAACCCAAACAAAGAGAGACCTTACTGGTGCTGTTTACACATCTTTGTGGAGGAGTATGTGGGCTTGTGTGTTTTGATGCCACGCTCAAATGGCTGAAGGGTTCCTGTCTCAGTGAAACGGGTGAGTGTTAAATGTCTTTATTGTTTGGGGGAATGCGAGGGAACAATTTAAGGCGATTTCAGCAAAGAGGCTTTTCAGGAGAAGCCCTGGCACACACACTCGGTGCTGAAGGAAGCGATATTCTCCCTCTCTCTCTCTCTCTCTCTCTGTCTCTCTCTCTCTCTCTCTCCATCATGTGCAAAATGCAGCAGTCATGCAACACGGCTGGCTTAATAGCATTCAAAAAGAAAAAAGGCTTAAACAATTGAGCGTTGGAGAATAGCCGGAGCCTGTGCATAGACAGTGCTGTCTCATTCTCGCTCTCTCTCTCGTTCAGTCCTTCCTTCCGCAGCTTCCAGCACAGGGCTCCAGCTCCGAGATAAATGATCTATTGTGCTTTGTTTATTGCTGGCCATGGTCACTTCTCTGGAATGTAATTGGCTGGAACTACAGCGAGTGGGTCCTGCACCCAGCTATTTTTGCCCCCTCCACTCTCTCTCTCTCTCTCTCTCTCTCTCTCTCTCTCTCTCGCTCTCCCTTTCTCATTCGTACAGATCCCTTTGAGGCAAGACATGAGCAGGGGTGCCTGGGCCAACACACTCTCTCTCCTCTTTATTTCTCTCTTTCTCTGTGTTCTGAATGATAATATATAGGACATATTCTTGTGCAAGAGCTGAAATGGGCATGACTACTATAAACAAAAGTTACTGTCTAAAATGTAGGTTGCATTTGGTTTACTCTATTTTAGTTATTCTTTTGAATACTGGTGTGATTGCTGGTATAACCTGTTTATCATTTATTTGACCACTTACCATGTATGTCATTCATCTCGCATATCACATTTTTATTGCCATTGTATGTCAGCCATTTGGTTTGTCCCGAATGCTAATTGGCTGACAGCCGTGGTATATCAGACGTTTATCATACCATGGGTATGACAAAAACATTTTTCTACTGCTCTAATTGCGTTCTGTAATAGCAATAAGAAACCTCTGGGGTTTGTTGTATATGGCCACTATACCACGGCTAAGGGCTGCATCCAGGCACTCCACTTTGTGATGTGTATAAGTACAACGCTTAGCTGGGGTACATTGGCCATTTACCACTCCCCTTCTGGCCTTATTGCATAATCATAAACTGGGTGGTTTGAGACCTGAATGCTGATTGGCTGAAAGCAGTGGCATGTCAGACTGTTATGTCATGGGTATGAAAAAAAATATGATTTACTATTCCAATTACATTGGTAACCAGTTTATAATAGCGATAAGGCACCTCGGGGGTTTGTGGTACATGGCTAGTATATCACGGCTAATGGCTGTATCCAGGCACTCCGCATTGCGTCGTGCACAAGAACAGCCCTTAGCCATGGTATATTGGCCTTATACCACACCTACTCTGCCTTATTTCTTAATTGTATTATGGGACCCCCCCCCATCCAGCTACCCTGGTCTTTCAACTTCTTTTTTTTTTGTGCCAAGATGTGTTCTGCTGTAAAGGCTTTTTATACATCCATGCTAGACAATTACACATAGTAATTTAGCCTAGATCCATATGGTTTGAGTTACCAAACATTTGCATCAGTGCAAAGTGTGAACCTGTTATTTTCAAGAGAGAACAAAGTATAAGAGATAGAATGAAAGACGCACAAAGATATGAGGAGTTACCTATGAAGTGGAAAGAACACAGGCAGGTCACTTGTGATATAAGTCAGTATTTGACGTCCATCCATGTCTGAGGATGTTGGGAGATGACATAGACACTGGCCATTAGGGGCAACAGTGAGTGCTGTTACCTTCAAGTAGGTTTCGGTTTTGCACAGGTGTTGTGGACGGGATGGCCTCTGATTCCAAAGGTTGCACGCTCGAATCCAGCAAATAGAAAGTTGTTCTTGAAATTTTTGTTTGAGCCTATTCCAAACATTAACCCTACCCTTAGAAATTCACAGTTAATGCCTCAACTTAACACTTTGAAATTTGACGTTTGGAACAACTTCGAAATTTGACATTTGAGAAACACGTATGAATGTCTAATTCTGACGTGATACTGTGAGAGCTTGTAGGGAAAACAATGTGTTGTAGAGTCCCTCACCTCAGAAAAGAGAGCCTGTACTACAGGGCTCCCCAACTGGTTCCCTGCGGGGCGGATTTCGCCTGCGGGTGATTTTATTTGGCCCCACTAAGTTTTCTGAGCAAACACCAGCAAATCAGCTCCAAGTGATTTTGATTTTGGAAATCTGTTCCAAAGTATTCCCACACATAGTAGAGAGATACTGATCGTATACAAATGTAAGCAAGGTTTGACATTATAATGTTTTAGTCAAACATCTGTTTGGGCTTCTTGCAGTCAATTTGCAGTCCACAAATTAGTTGTAATTATGTTTCGGCCCCCTGACCATCCGCTCAAGTAAAAATCGGCACGCGGCTGAATCGAGTTTAATATCCCTGCTGTACTTTATTTGAGTGGTCCCACACCAGTGCATTAGTTCCGTAATTTAAGTAGTGAAGTGAGTCAGACCCAGACTCAGTACTGACCAGGCAAACCCAGGGTGCCAGAGTCAGCCCTGGTCCGTACATCTTATTTAGCCCCCTTTATGAGAGGCTTACATGGGGCACATGAACGAACATATACACACATACACACACTTCCTCTTGATTTACTGCGAGCACTGACAGGACTGGGCAACAGTCTGATAGATGTGTTGAGCACGACTTAACTGCTCTCTGGACCCAACTTTAAGCCAAAGATTTAGATGTCATATGCTGCAGGAGGGCGGGCTGCCAAGTACTATAATATGAGTTCTGATTATCTGACATATCAAATGACATGGCTGTTTTCAAAAGCTCTGTTTGAGTTCTTACCTGGCAAGAATCTCAATAAATAATTATAAAGACTTTCTGTGTGGTTTCATGCTTTTTCTGTTGCTTGTTCTAGCCTGGTTCTAGCCTTGTTCTAGCCACTGCGCTCCCCAGTGGCATAGCGGTCTAAGGCATGAAACCTGCATATCAGTGCTTGAGGCGTTACTACAGACACCCTGGTTCGTTTCCAGGATGTATCACAAATGGATGTGACTGGGAGTCCCATAGGCAATGCACATTTGGCCCAGCGTCATTCGAGTTTGGTTGGTTTACGCCATCATTGTAAATAAGAATTTGTTCTTTACTGACTTAAATAAAAAAAATTAAAAAAAATGTTTTGGCATTCACACTGAAGTTTAGTAACTAAGTGAATGTATGTTCTTGTTTGTCTGTTTGACTGTGCACAAGTCTGTTTGTGTGGGTGTGTGTGTTTCCATGTTTTCATGTGCATTTATTCCATGTTTACATGTGCCTTTATTACCGTGCGTCTGTATGTGTTTACTCTAATTTGCTGTATCACCGATGTGTGGTGAGCTGAGGTGGAGCGGCGTGGAGAGTGAAGTCTTAGCCTGGATTACAGGGCTCAGAGATAGGGCTGAATCCAGCCAGCTGTCTGACATGAATTGATCGGATTAGAAAGTGTGGGTTCCTTTCCCCTACGGGGAGACCAAGCACGATGTGTATAATTGACTTTTCTCCCTGGATGTCATGTGGGCTAGGGAGGCCTGTATGGTTGGGAAGGGGTTATCCCTGGGAGGGTAAATATCAGAGGGGAACGGGGGGCTTGATCAGCCTGGTGGAGGCTTAGGAACAAATCGATATCACCAGTGTTTAGTTGCAGCAGGGAACCTACAGTACCTAAAATAAAACGTTTTGGGAGAAATCAGGGTTGTGTGTGTTTCAACAGGGAAAGAAACAGTGAGAGAGGATGGTGTGTGTGTGTGTGTGTGTGTGTGTGCGCGAGTGTCACGTTCATGTGCGTGTGTGTGCATATCTTTAATCTACTGCATCAGTCAACCTGCAAACTTGAGTGTGAATGTTTTCTGACTCTGGTAAAAGGTTTTGCGTTTTTGTTGTTGTATCTCTTTAATTGTCTTTAGTGCACTGTTGTTTAAAGCCCACTGCTCACAGCTGACTGATGGACGTACAGTAGGAGGGTGGTTAGTGTTTAGTGGTTGTACTGTACAGAAACGTGGAGCAATATGCTAACTTCTCTGATATCAAACAGGGCAATTGGCTCCACTACAGCAAACTAAAGTAGCTTGTCACAGAGCCTGTTACAACATTATATGGATTATGGACGGATTCACATGACAAACAATCTATGGTAAAACCATTTCCCAGCAGTCAGCGTTTCTCTCTCTCTCATTATGTGCTCTAAAGGCTAAGATGTACACATCCCCCAAAACAGACAGCAGATGTAATATCTATTCATATCAATACCATTAAATCATCTAGAGCAACCCATATGAAAAGGTGAGAAAATGCAGGGTGTAGATATATAATGTCCACTTGATTTGATTAGTGAAGTGTGCTTGTTATACACAAGGTGAAGTGTTCTTGTTATGTATCCTCCACCCCTCATTGTGGATGACAGCCATCTAGCCGGTAGGCTACGCTAGGTTTGCCATGCCCAGTGATACAGTAGCGTAGCACTTATCTTCAGCACTACTGACCAAGGAAAACAATGTGTCAGTATTCTTTGTCTTTTTAAATATTAGGTTACAACGTAACAATTATCAGGGAGCCATCATGTAAACAGGAACTATACTGTGTAAGCTAATAAATCGATCAAAGCGTAATTCCATGACATTTCCGCAAGCCACGGATTGTTCTGAAATATTTCTGTACTTAGAAATAGATAAGATTAGAATGCAATCAATTAACTTCATTTCTCAGAGATCAAATGATATTTCAATGACATAATCTCACAGGAATGCTAATCTTATCTGTTTCTAACAACAGAAACGATTTCAGAAAAATTTGAAGTGGTGGGTGTCGAAATCCTGTTTCTTGTGCTTTTTGAGGTGGAACGACCTCAAATGCCTTATTTCCAATGTAATTTTCCACATGTCTTGTAAATAGCTGCACCGGGGAGAGATGGCTTTTAGATGTACTTCAAACAGATTCATAATTTATTTTCAAGTTCATTCTGCATGGTATCCCTTTGTATTTCCCCTTCATCAACTTCAAGTTATCCAAGAAAGGATATTGGTCTGTAAATTATTTTAGCAAAGTAAAGTAGTGCTTAATTTCCAATAAACTGTCATTAATCTGTCTCTCAGTAAAAATATAGTGATTCTCCACATATAGCCACGTAAAGAGTGGACCAACCTCTGCTATTCTGGCACAGACGAAGGTTCACTTTAATTGATAAATTATTTTATTATTAAAGCCGGTCTCTGTAGTGCAGACTAACTCATTCTGCATTGATCCCCCTCAAAACCATTATTGCCATTTCTCCAGAGAGTCTCGCATTTAAAAGATATGTTCACTAGAATAAAGGTTTTACAAAGTGACTGGGGGATAAATAAGGCTATAAACTGAAGTATTCACATTTTCATCGAAAGAAAAGAAAAGACAGGAGAGAAAGTGTCGTTGCCAGCAGGCATTTTGAATATCATTACCACGTTTTGCTAAAATTGAAATCATAGCAGAAGGATGGTACCTGATGATTAAAACTGTCTTGGTTGGCCCGGGCTTTGATACTTACTCAAATGTGTGTGTGTGTGTGTGTGTGTGTGTGTGTGTGTGTGTGTGTGTGTGTGTGTGTGTGTGTGTGCGTGTGCGTGTGTGTGCGCGTGCATGTGTGTGTATGTGCCTGTGCACACCTTCCAATAGCTTTCACAGACTATATTAAATCAGAGGCCTTTCTTTCAGAATAGGGCTGCGCATGCATTTTACTTTGTGTGCCTGTTTTGTGGACTTGTCTCTGTAGTATGCTATGGTTTAACCATAGCCCTGTTAGAGTATTGAAAAGTTTTAGCTCTATGTAGTCATCTATCGGACACGTTTTTTGTCGGGTGACACTGAGTGCCCTGTTCAATCAAAAATGTTAACCAGGAAATCCAGTTAATCCAAGTTTAATGCCAGGTATTATTCATTGAAATCAGATGCTGTCTTGTTGCATAAATGCAATGTTATTTCTGAGTTACCTAGGAAGTCATACACACTGTAATGGTTTCGATTGAACCGGGTCTTCAGTCAGAGCTGAGAACGCTGTGGAGTCATCACGATAACGGAGCCTGAAGCTTGCCAGACCATTATTGACCAAATCTGTGTGAATGAACGCAGCAGTTGAGGACATAATGATCTAGACTCACTGGGGTCTGTGCACCGGGCCCATGGGCTAGCTGCTCGATCACTGATCAATAGCTTTTTATTAAAATAGTTTGCAAGGAAATACAAATCCATATAGTTTTTTTTGTCAGACAGAGTCACTGTGAGATATGTTGATATATTTATATATTTTTCCCGATGAATGCAGAAAATGATTGGTTGATATGCATGAGGAAACCACAGGGCAGTGGTTGGGCGATATCGGAACATTCACTTGGAATTGATTTTCATAAGAGATGCATTTGTGATGATCTTATTTTCCCTCTCTTTAATAGGGGTTGAATTACATATCATATTATCCTCATATTAAGACAAAATTAATAACATAAGTAATTATAATACTTATGCCAATAATGATATGCAGTGAGAGGCTTATCGTTTCAGCCTGTGAGGCATCTGGACTAAATGACTTGGAGGTTTGCCTATTGGCAATCTCTGTGACTCACTTCGATTCTGTGTTAGTATGTTGAATTGTACGAGCCAGAAAATGAATTCCAAGTCTTGTTAAACAACGTAGCATGAGGCATTGGAATACTCAACAGGGAAACCTGTCACCAAACATGCTTTGTCTTGTTTCCCTATCTCACTACGGTATGCTGCTTAAATCACATTTTACAGATAATCGTTTCACTGCACCAGACTATCTAACGTGTAATGGAATTTGAAGAGCGTCTTTATTTAGATCTGCAGTTGGGGGAGATGACCAAATAAACTGCCCATCTCTCCACGTCTCCTTACTGGGAGGAAGACAAGGAAGGAAGCAGGGGAGTCAAACAGACAGATAGGTGTGGCGACAGTGTGAAAGGATACAGAGAGACTTACGGTTCGGATCTATGTTTCTTTTTGCAGAAGATGGAGAGGAGTTGGATGCTGGAGAGTGAGTGAGCGAGCCCTGGTGAGCCCTGGACGGAGGGATCTGCAGGAGGAGAGGAAAGAGGGATGCGAGTTGGGAAAGTAATGTGGAGAGAGACAGAAAGTAGAGACAGAGAAAAGAGAGAGAGAGCAGGAGGAAATTGGGGAATTTAAACAGTGTGTGTTATCTTAAGTGCTTTATTTATGTTAAATAGTTCCAGGAGAGGCTTGAATTCCTGCTGAAAGAGGGCATGCGGTCTCTGTAGTGTAGCGTAGATGACTGAGATTTCTTTGATCACCTTGGTAACCCTCTCCCAATATGACTGCTGCTGGTGAATTGTTGCTGATCTCAGATCAGAATTTGGCTGGTCTGACTGTATAGTTTATTATCTACTGGATGTGGTCATGGCTGCTTGGAGGTCCGTTCATTAGCACTCAGTCTGTCCTCAAGCACAAGTGGATAGAGAGACGTGTGAATATTAGTAGGTGTTTCCACAGGTTACATGAATTAGTTAGTTTCTGGGATTGGTAGAAGAAAATGCTTCCCATTGTTGTGTTTGTGATCCATTTTCAGATTAACAAAATCATATCAAACTTTGAAACTTTTACTTTTATTTTAATTTGAATCTACAATTAACATTTTTTGAATGATTTGTCACTTGCTTGAGTTAATTCTATAATACATTTGATTGGCATCTAATCTTGTTGGGGTAAGGGACATGTTGCAGTGAGGAGAGCGTTGCAGTTGCAGATGCCGACCAAAAGAGGGCAACATGATGTCAGAATTCCTGTTCTGGGTCCTCAATGGGATTGTAGGTGTCAGGTTAAACGTGTAAGTAACAATAATTTACATTTACGCTGGAACGGTTTCCCCCGCGCTGTCAGTCTGCAGTTCAAAGCGCCTTCCATCCTCCTGGCAACAAAGCATCACATTGTCACATGGCGGAGATAGCAAGCTTGGGATGAAGTTCTTCACAGTCCAGGTGTCATTATGAAAGACCTTGCCTTGCCGTGGAAGCAAATCAAAACAAAGGGGGAATTAAATGTGCTACTCTCTTCCTCTTGGAACCATCGCGGCTGCCTGGCTGGGCCTCAGCCAAGGACGTCTGGATGGGAAAGGAACCACCTTATATTGTCTTACTTTTATTTCTCTTCTCGTCTGAGTTTCAGCTTTTGTGCTGATCATATTTAAGATGTGTCATTATCTTTACCATTGTTGTTCATGGAAGCTCTGAGAAATTGGAGAAATCTCCAAGTCTTCTCCAAAATTTCTGCTTTTACAAAACACAACACATTCAGATTAGAGCAGTCCAGTTGATGTGATCTTTGATTGGTACAGTTGTGGTCTGATTGCTAAAGAATGTTAGGATATAATGGTGAGAATAGTTTTCTTGATGTTCATCAACACGCCCCCTGAGTGAAATTGTTTTACGCAGTCCATTCTTCTAAGGGGACCACCATCCTCATCTCGACTACTATCCCTCTATATCATGAAACCTCTTACCACAGTGGTTAGAGAGTTGGACCAGTAACCAAAAGGTTGCTGGATCAAATCCTCGAGCTGACAAGGTAAAAATATGTTGTTCTACCCCTGAGCACGGAAGTTAACCCACTGTTCCCCGGGCGCCGAAGACGTGGATGTCGATTATGGCAGCTCTCTGATTCAGAGGGGTTGGGTTAAACGTGGAAGACACATTTCAGTTGAATGCATTCAGTTGTACAACTGACTAGGTTTCCCCCTTTCCCTTCTTCCCTCCTCCTTGGGGGAGAGTGATAGCCCTCTTTGTCACAGTGCTCTGCCTTTGTTCCCTGCCAGGGGCTGCCTGCTGGAAACACGGTGGCAGGGTCAGTGGTAGTTCGATATCTGGCCAGAAGAGGGCAAGGTGCCCTGGCATGGGGAGGTACTGTAGTTCAAGAGAGAAATGGTACAGTAGTGGTATGACATTTTACAAACCACAGGCATGTTTTGACTAGAACAGGCAAAGAAAACATCTGGCAACATGTACAATATATATCTTTTTAAATTAAATTCCTTATTATGGTTATAATTATGATTATTAAATGATGATTATTAAAGGTATTATAAGTCACTATATCTAATCAGTATTATTACTTATACTAAATATTATTACTACTACTGATAATATACAGTGCTACTAATTACAAACTAATAGAAAGATAACTACTGTATTACCACAGACAATAAACTAATACTGGCACCAGTGGAAATGCATAACAGTACTGCACATGTAGAACAATTCAATTACGTTGGTCATGCTGTACAATTAGACTTTCCTGTAATGGAATTTAATTGTAAATTACTTGCATGTTTGATGGGACATTTGCAAGTATGCAGGGATCATTTCATTTGTCTCTCAATGCATTCTCTCCAGGATCATGAAGGTACTGTAGAACTAAAAAGATGTATCACTCTTATCAAACTGTGCTCAAATGATATATATTGAAAACTATTTAGCCTACTGTATTGAACAATACATCTAGATTGCACAGAAAAATAGATTGGATACAGGATGTCAATATAGTATCAGTATTATTATATAGTATTAATATTAGCCTTAAAAACTTCTTCAGGATTGGTTGGTCCCCTGCGGGACGGTTGAGCTAACGTAGGCTAATGCGGTTAGCATGAGGTTGTAAGTAACAAGAACATTTCCAAGGACATAGACATATCTGATAATGGCAGAAAGCTTAAATTCTTGTTAATCTAACTGCACTGTCCAATTTACAGTAGCTATTACAGTGAAATTAATACCATGCTATTGTTTGAGGAGAGTGCATCGTTTTTGAACATGAAAAATGATTAATGAACAAATTAGGCACATTTGGGCAGTCTTGATACAACATTTTGAACAGACATCCAATGCTTCATTGGATCAGTCTGCAACTTTGCACAAACACTGCTGCCATTTAGCGGCCGATATCTAAATTGTACCTTTTCTTTTTATTGTCTATTACCAGATCTAATATGTTATATTCTCCTACATTCTTTTCAAATTTCCACAAACGTCAAAGTGTTTCCTTTCAAATGGTACCAAGAAAATGCATATTCTTGCTTCAGGGCCTGAGCTACAGGCAGTTAGATTTGGGTATGTCATTTTAGGCGAAAATGTAGGGTTCCGATCCTTTGTTAAAATATTTTTACTGAAATGTTTCTGATTGTCAATATATCCTTTTGCTTTCTGACCCACAATGTGTGTTTAGAAACAACACAAGCAATACCAGGTGCATTTAGACACCATGCTTCCATTCTGTAAAACAAACTCTTTGTACTGTCAAACAATCCTCAAAACTAACTCATTACAAATATATCTCCTGTTTCCCTCTTTGTCTTTGGTCTCATCTGGGCTAATGTGGAATGCATATTCAGAGCCGAAAGTGTTTTGCTGAAGTATATATTTTCTTTTCTTCTCAAACACCAAACAGCCAAAAAGCAGCTTGGTTTTTGTCTAACATTTAGCTAATTGATTATCACATGCCTCTGCCTTATCAGCAAACTGTTATTTTGTAAATGAATATGCAGGCTCGATCTGCCTTTGTAGTACACTATTTGTTGACAAAATATGCAGACAGAGAGGAACACAAGTAGGTTTTCTGTTGCAGTGTCTAATTACATTTGCTCGCACCTATACAAAGACGGGAGTATTTATAGCTGAAATGTATTCACACTCCCCCGGTGAAATTGCATGCCAGGCATCTGTTTATGAAGTGACTCTTTAACTCCCAACATTCTGGAAAGCTCTACAACGACCAGGGAGAATGAAGGCATAATCGCTCCTGTCTTTCTGATCCGCCAACTGATCTTTATGTGATCACTTTGACTTGTTTATTTGGTTTCTGCAGGATTTCTTATCGCTGCCACCATATTTCGAGGAGAAATAGATTGTGAGGAAGGGATAGAGGGAGATGGACGGAAAATGGAAGAGAATGAAAGGTCATCAGAAAATGAAGGATGGAGAGAGGGGGGAAAAGACAGGGAGAGAGAGATCATTTATCTGCTACACCTCTATGTAGATTCGTTTGGAGTTGCAGTCCACTTGCCTTTTAACATAGCATACAGACAGACAGGCAGACAGACAGACAGTCAGTGACTAACACTCAGCAGCAGCAGTACCTCACTGTGCACAGATAGTCTGATGTGTCTAATCGGCCCTGGCAGAACATTCTCTGCTTAATTTTAGGCATAATGACGGTGAGGGGGAAATGATACTTTAAAGTGCAGGGGAGAAAGAAGGGATGGAGAATGAGAGAAAAAAGCTGTGGAAGGTGATTAGTTGTTCTGGCGGATCTTGGCAGTGGAGGAGGCTGGAACACTAATCCGTGCTTTGGTTGGAGACATTTTCGCGCAGTAGGTCCCTCTTTCCGCCCCCTCTCAATTTTAAGCCCCGTGTCAAGCTCAAGCTCCTCTCCAGCGCTCGCTGCTCTCATTTCCTCTGCCTTCTGGCGAGCCCAGCTATTTATAAGAAATCATTTTTCTTCCTCTCTTTTATTTAATTCTTTCCCAGCGTGTTTGATTTTCCGCCCTGCTTAGGAAGGTGCCCAGATGAGTGGCAGGTGGCCAGAGGTTCTCACTCCTCCTCCTTCTCCTCCTCTTCCTCTCATCGCATGTCTTTTTCACTCCCAGAATTCTCAGCTGAGACGTGGCCTAGCTGCCTGACACTACCTGAGGAGATGTGTTAGCACACACACGCACACACATGCACACGTACGCACTCTCTCTCACACACACAGCACAAAATGTGTCAATGGCAAAGGTGCTATTTCTACCAGAAATATGTAGACTTATTTAAACTATTTAGCATAACAAGTGTAGCAATGTGTTTGTTCATTGGCACCATGCCCAGACAATAAGCCTTAGATTTTGTATGATGGCATAATTTATCCAGGGCATTATTTGATTGTTTTGGCTGGTTGGTTTAATTGATCGCAGAACTATTTTTTTTATCCATCAGCATCAGCAATCTATCGCATTTTAAAGTAGACCTACAGTTATTTGGAATCTAAGTCACTCTATATCATTGCTTTGTGAACATATTCCTATTGCAGTACAATAAGGTTTTGTCTGTGTTTTAAGCACTGCTGTGTGTACAGTTGTTCTTTTTTACACACTCTGGCCCATTGTTCAGCTGAGTTCAGCAGTATGTCTCAGATCAGAGGAGGGTATTTAAAAATGCAATCGCCCAAAAACAAAAAAAATAGATTTCCTATTCTTCCCCCGATGCACCCGCACCAGATGTGTCTTCAAGCATATGTTTCAAGTCCTTTGAAGTGGGAGACATACGTTGGGATTATATTCATACGCTACACAAAATGGGTTCCTCTTTGGCCCTTAGACGGCTTATACAGTTTATTATCATCCAAAAGGCCATGATTGGTTTGTCTTTTGACCTTTCTGACCTGTGTGCAGTGAAACATACTTTCTTCTTCTTTTTAGCATGATCTTTCTAATTCATATTTACAGAGGCTTAAATATCATAACCCCCTAAAATGCTAACCTCCCTTATTATTGTAATGTTGAGAGGTTAGCATGTTTTGGGGCTATGATATTTGTGTATCTGTAACTTTCACACTCCTCATTATTCCCGATTATTCCCGATTCATTCAGGGACTATCCGAAATCAGGGTAGCATCTACATTCATGTAAAAGTGTTTAGAAATACATTCTATTCTTATTTACAATAAAAATAACTGCAAAATGTGATTTTCACCCTCCAAAATGGCCTGTGAAATTGATTTGGAATAGAGTATTAAAATGAATAGGAAACCCATTTTCAAAGCTCTTTGGTTTGACAAGGGTATTAATGTTGTACGTGATTTGTTAGACAACACTGGAGAGTTTTCCCCGTTTGATGAGTTCATTGGTCAATTTCAGGTTAATATTACTCAGAGAGAATAGATGACCATTTGCAAAGCAATTCCACTTCCTTTACTTGGACTTATTAAGAACACTCTGTTATATTATGAGGTTGTTCCTACTTTTCTTAGTTTACAAATTACTGACTCAAATCTTTTGGATAAAAAAATTCAACAATAAGTGGATACGATCGGCAGTTAATGAAGTAAATAAGGGTGATCGTAATTCAATATATTGCTATGGAAGTGACCAACCCATGCTATGGCCAAAAGCGACTACCTTTTTCCTTAATTGTCCAGTTATCCCAAAAGTTAAAGAAACTATTTTCTATTTTATTTTCTTCCATCTACCCTGTTAATGATTTCTTGCACAAATTATTCAATTTTGACAAAATGCCTTGTGTTTTTTGTTCCTCTGATTAATAATCTATAGAGCATTTATTTTGTTCATGCCGCCATTCTAGTAAACTATGGATTGAAATTCATGAATGGTTGTGTATAAAATCTCCTAAATGACCTATGTTTACCTTTTGATGATGTTAAATGGCATTATGTTTATCCTTGTAATTCCAATCATAACTATTTTATTAACATTATTATTCTCTTGGCCAAATATTTTATTCACAAATGTAAATGGGGTGGAACAATTCCCTATTTTGGCGTTTTTTTAATTGAACTGTTACAATTTTATAAATCCCTCAAACTTGTGAAACTTATAAAGTTGGAAAAATTATTAGAAGTCATGTCTCTGAATGTCTGTTATTAATGTCTCATTGCCATGTCACATATAAATGATGAATTCCCAGGAATGGCCCTGTATTGATGTGTAATATTGTTATTATTGTTGCAATAAAAATAATAATAATAAAAAATACAAAAATAAATAATAAATAATACAAATATATAAAAAAAAACATATATATTTACCATTCATTTTTAATGGGAACAATATAATCTGAAATACAACCAAAACAAACAGTACATGCATTCAACAAGTTTGTAGCGTTACAAGCTTGGTATAATCATTGCGTGCTTGTAATTTTGGACCGAATACTTCAATACGCACGAGTGAATTTGCATTGCTTTACGTTTGGTCCCCCAAAATGGGGGGGGGGGCTATGTACAAAAAGTGCTGTAATTTCTAAATGGTTCACCAGATATGGATGAAAATATCATCAAAGCTGACAGTATACACTTTAACCTCATTGCTATTGTATCATTTCAAATCCAAAGTGCTGGAGTACCGAGTCAAAACAACAAACAAATTGTCACTGTCCCAATACTTTTCAAACTCACTGTAAATGACCCAAACACATTGAATGTAGTACATTTAACATGTATTTACTTAAATTTAGATCTCATTAAATGTATGAAAAGCAAAATAAATAAAGTAAATCTAGTGTAGTGATGAATATTTGACTTATATGAAATGCATCAACTGGTGAAATACTTGAAGTTGAAAAGAGAGGTTCAAGTTACATGATTTTGATTGTTTGCAATATTTCATTCTCAATCTCTCAGTGTAAATTTGTCTCTGTCTTCCCCCCAGTAAAATACATTTCCCTGACCTTTGCATTGTCTGAGCACCAGGGGTCAAATTCCAGCTTCCATAACGCTGCCATTTAATTTCATTATAAATATGTTCAACAGAATAACGAGAGCTTGGGGAATCCACCAATAGATTAGAATTTTGTGGCCGGAAAAGAAAGGGAAAAATGTGGTCACCTGGTCAGAGGTGGACTGACCCGGGAACTGACCCGGGAACTGACCCGGGAACTGATTGAACTTTAAGTCCTACTTTTCTCTTCTCTAAAGTAAAGGAACTCACTCAAGCTGATGACCCAGAGAGCTGAAAGTGGAACAGACATGAACAGAAAGTAGTAGCTGGATGGTGGATAGCATTTCTTATAGGGGGCTGATAGGGGAACATCCACAAGGTAACCGCACCAGGTGTGTGTGTCCTATACGTAAACAGACATGTAAGGATGCTAATTGTGCCACTTAGGGCCCCAGACTGTGTGCGTTTACCTGGAAATAACATTTAGAGGCATCAACCCCCGTACACAACAGCTGCCACTTTAGAGGAGTCAGGCTTTTTCAACTTCTCTGTCTATCTGATGAAAGCTATTAGGGTACAACCACTATACATTCATTCAGATATGGGCAGTAACTACACTGCCAACATTGTTCAAAGGCCTTAACCATAACGAGCCATTAGACTCTGTCAGAATGTCAGTTCTGATACTGTAATGTACTGTGAATCGGTGTCCAATACTATGTGATGGATGCCCCACTTAGTTCTTTCTCCAAAACTGCAAACTGTCCCTTTTTTAAGAAACTTTGCAAAAGCATAGTCTTTCTTAATCCCCTCACCTTTGTCCAGTTGGTAAAGGTGCAGAGTGAATAATGTGCTTTGCTTCCACTAAAAGTAGTCATCTGATCCATGTTTCTCAGGACGTGATCTCTTAAAGCCGCTGCCACTGGTGTCCTTGCCAGCCTCTGTCTCCATCAATCGCCCGGCTATGGGTGGAACAGAGGAAGAGGGGGGCAATAAACGGACTGAAAACTTTTAGAGGTGTGAGCTGTGTCGGCGGCCGGCTGGGGCGAGGGGGAAGAGTTGCTCTGTCTTCTCTAATGGGAGTGGGGCGCTGATAGATATTGATAGAGATTTTAATGAATGTTCGGGAGGGATGGCACCTTAAGCACTCCTCTGGTAATGCAGTGTGACAGTGTATTTGTACTAATAACCCCTAAAAGTGGTGATAAAATACTGTGGGCTCCTACTGGAGCTGTGATGGATGTGGTGGGAGTAATTAAACTCCATTAGGCTGGGGGTTCACTTACCCAGGGACGAGTGTGTGTGTGTGTGTGTGTGTGTGTGTCTGTCTGGGCCGGACATTCAGGCAGCCGGGAGGTGGACGGATGCATTAAAGCAGCATTATTCCCAGCCAGGCCATCCCAGGGAAAAGGGCATGAATGTGTGTGTAAGTCTGTGTGTGAAGGACTCATGAGTGCAATTTGTCTCTATGACCTATCAGATATTTGGCTCTTTTGTACTCCCATGTTTCATCGCTGATCCCAAAATAATGTGTTTACATAATGTGTGTGTGTGCGCTTGATAGTGTCAGTGTGTACAGTATACATGCCGAAGGTTGCAGAGGAGGCATCTTCACACATTGTGTTGACAAGTATGGACATTTCAGTATGTTTTCACCATGCTGAATGTCCCCCTGTTGGACCACTGCAGTGTTTAAATGCCAGGAGAGAAGCCCCAGGCTATACTTTCTTCCACACTCACTGGGAATACACTGCACCACCATGTTTTACTCTCTCTCCTCTTCACTCTCTCTCTCTCTCTCTCCCTCGTGCGCACACACATCTCAGGCGCTGGTCACAGCAGCATTGCATCTCCCTCCCCTGCTGTTTTAGTGAGCGTCGATTCCAGAGGACTGGCATCATGGCTGGCACCCAGGCCTGGGCTCTGGCCTCTGCAAATGGCTGCGGTAATGACCCTCCTGGGAGGGCCCTGGTTGGACGGCTGAGCAAATGTGTCCAGGTGCTGCAACATAAGCATTTCATTAAATATTAAGCCACCATTTGCAAGCTCCTAGCAGCTCTAGTGGTGAGAATAAAATATATTTTTGGCATTGGTCCAAAAGTGACGAAATGTATGTGAGATATTTTTTTCGAACTTTTTTTCCAGACTCTCTCTCTCTCTCTAGTCACACGTTGCATTTACTTGACCTTTCTTCTGCTAATTAGTTGCCTTGTTGAAAAGCATTGTAGGGGATATATTTGGGGCAATGCGGCTCTCATCTCCCTGTGTGTGACGGTGATGGCTCGCAAATGTGCTGATGATTTATTCAGGGGAGCTTTTTTCTTCTGATTCCAAAATACACAAACCGTAGAGCTCTCCCCCGCCATAACCCCACTACTCAAAACAGGGGAAAAGGACAGAGTTCTGTGTGGTTTGGGACACATTAACATTGCAATGTGCCTATGCACATCTGAGAGGTCTCTCTATTCCTGTATTGAAATGCACAGTTCTGAAGCATGCACATACATCGATGGATTTGATTGGTGATGTTGATTTTATTAATGCAATACTAAATGTTAATCTAAAATCCATGTTGTTTTAATCTACTCAGAGTGAGTAATGAGTGACTGAATAAATGAGGGAATGAGTAATGAATGACTGAATGAATGAGGGAGGCTGGATAGAGAGTGGATAAATAATCAGTCTCGAAAGCCCGACCCTAGGCAACAGCCGTGACTAGGGTCTGGTTTGAATGATGGACTCTTTAAACAACTTCAATAAGGAAAAGACAACTCTCCCAACAAATCACGAGGCAGACATGCCAGGATATCGTGATTCTAAAACAAAGTTTGCAGGCAAAACCTTTGCAGTGGTTTTAAGGGAAGGTAGTTGATGCAAACTATCCACTTGCGAAACACACTCATTAAAAATAACCTCTGTGATCTCCATCTTGCTAGCTACTATTTATTTTCTTCAAGCGGATAATGTTGTGATGTATGCCGTGATGTAGTTCCTCAATGCAGTGGCGATTTAAAAAATAATAATATTAATTGTGGGATGCATGCCTGAAAAGCCACTACACAACACAACACCAAATAATACATTAATTGCAGTATGACGGTGCCCAGAAACTGTTAGAAACTGCCTACATAAAGCTGTCCCAACAGCAGAGTCCCAACAGCAGTCCCAACACCTGACCACTGCTACACCTGGCTATCAGCAGAGGCTTGTTTGGCAGCGAAACAGTTCATTCAGCCTCATTTACTGCCTTTAAAAAAAACAGCTGATATGGCTGACTTGCTTAAACAAATATGGCTTCTACTGACAATTGAGACGTACAAACTGTGGCATAAGGGGACGACAAGCGGAAAAGGGGCAATCCGTAATTCTGATTATAACATTAATGAACGGACGTAGTCAATATAACTATTTGTTCAGCACTTTTGAAATGTACAGTAACAGAATTCAGATCATGGGTCGTTCTTACAGTGTTCTCCCTGTACACCAAGTCAGAAATGTATGCTAATTATTAGCAGAGAAGGAAAGCTCTTACAATATTCGATCATTACATTTCTCAAAAACGCTACATGTGCACCACCAAGTCAGAACAGTAGGCGGAATTAAGAGGTGATAATAGACCAAATTATTAGGATGAGGCACATAGGTTACTAACAGCTTACTACACAAAGTGCAATTAGTATTACTTTCTTAGCTACAGTATACATATCTCCCTGGCACCTCAGTTCATTTATGCAGCAGCATAGAATACATTTTGGACAACCTTGTTGTGTTGTGCTCACTTGAACAGGAAGGTGGCGCAGCGGTCCTTCATGGGCAACTTTTGTCATCAGAGTTTGCCATCAAATCTAGCATTCTCTGGATTTATGGTGCTTTCAAGACAAATGGGAAGTCGACAATAAAACAAGTTGAGTCATGATGACATCAGTGATCTTCAGGTCGTAGCTCTAGAAAGAGACCCGAGTTCCGAGCGTACCGAGTTGGATGAAAGTTCAAAACGTATTTTCCCAGGTATTTTTTTTTTCAACCTTTATTTTAATAGGCAAGTCAGTTAAGAACACATTCTTATTTTAAATGACGGCCTAGGAACAGTGGGTTAACTGCCTGTTCAGGGGCAGAACGAAAGATTTGTACCTTGTCAGCTCAGGGATTTGAACTTGCAACCTTTCGGTTACTAGTCCAACGCTCTAACCACTAGGCTACCCTGCCGCCCCCATAGCTCATCTTTCCCAATTCCCCAGTTGTCTTGAACTCACTAAAGTCAGATTTTTAAGTTCCAAATTAATAGTTGTTTGAGAGCGGCACAAATCATGCTTTATTGACACCATGGCCAATGTTGAATGTTTATCATTTTAAACTAGGAAGAGAGACCCTTAATCTTAGACTTGGGACCACACAACCACTCCACTGTATAGCAGGCTAAAGATTGCTTTGCAATGCTTACAGTTAGTCACATTGATTCCTTCCAAACCATTAATTGTTGAATTTGCGATTTCCAACTAGTTGTGTAATGTTTATGTCCAATGGCCGATGAGCACCAATACATTTTATCTATGATTTCTCTTAATTGTTTTTCTTCATATGATAAGTATTAAAAAGGATTTGCCAGTAGATTCATGATGATGACTGCTAGCTAAGATTGTGAAAGCACTGAGCTAGGCTGAAACACCTGCATTTTGGAGCTCCCTTTATTAACTCAATTATATATACATTGTTTGCAAACTGATATGTGACACGTATTAAAGCCAAAATAACATGCAAAACAGGACAGCCCCCCCCTAAAAAAAAATGGAAGGGTCGCCACTGCCTCTATGTCAAACTCACATTCCATTGGGTACATTTGAAAATTGTGAGAGGCGGATTCCTAGAGGGACTGATAAACAATAGGCCTAGTAAATATTTTATTGGAGTTAAAAACAGTATATTTGACATAGACAGTACGTTGTTTCAAGTTTCACATTTTATTAGTCGTATGTACAGTATACACCATCCAACAAAATGCTTACTTGCAGGTTCCTTCTAGACAATGCAACAACAATAAGAAATAATAAAATATAAGAATATGAACATGAAGTAAATGTAGAATGGAATAAATATTTTACCATAAGTATAATACAATTTGGCACAATTTATAGTCCAATATTTGCACGTGTTTTGGGGATGGGGGATTGGGGGCCAGTGTATGTGTGTGTGTGTGTGTGTGTGTGTGTGTGTGTGTGTGTGTGTGTGTGTGTGTGTGTGTGTGTGTGTGTGTGTGTGTGTGTGTTAACAGCTGGATGTTACTCAGGCCCTTGGCTGATGGCAACTCTTGGGACTGTGTTGACCCGTGCCTTCAGGTGCATACTGCTCTCCATTTCACGCATAACAGAGTTAGCTCAGACACACACGTGGCCAAGGAGAACAGGTGTGTGTGTGTGTTTGTTTGCCTATGTGTGTGTGTGAATCACTACAAGGACTTTCCGTGTGTGTATCCTCAGTGTTTCAAAGCCTTCAGTCATGTTGATGCAAATCGAACACCAACTCCAGTGGATTACGCACTGTTCAGGCATTATACCCCATGAAAATGATGCACTATTTTTTGCAGGCAAAGAATGGGCTCCAAATTTACATGGGCAAATTCATGAAAACGTATTTGACTTCCAAGCAGAAGCATAAAGCCGAAAAGTTGCAAACATTAACTACAACTCTCAACACGTGTATATGACTATCTTTTGACAGTTTGCCGGTCTACATGCTAACAATTCTGCATGAGATTTAATCCAAATGAAACTTTTCAAACTTTCTGCAATGTGTCTTACTTCTTGAGTGTCAAATATTTTATAAATGGCATCAGGTATGAGTGAATCCAATTTTATATACACTGCTCAAAAAAATAAAGGGAACACTAAAATAACATCCTAGATCTGAATGAATGAAATATTCTTATTAAATACTTTTTTCTTTACATAGTTGAATGTGCTGACAACAAAATCACACAAAAATTATCAATGGAAATCAAATTTATCAACCCATGGAGGTCTGGATTTGGAGTCACACTCAAAATTAAAGTGGAAAACCACACTACAGACTGATCCAACTTTGATGTACTTAAAACAAGTTAAAATGAGGCTCAGTAGTGTGTGTGGCCTCCACGTGCCTGTATGACCTCCCTACAACGCCTGGGCATGCTCCTGATGAGGTGGTGGATGGTTTCCTGAGGGATCTCCTCCCAGACCTGGACTAAAGCATCCGCCAACTCCTGGACAGTCTGTGGTGCAACGTGGCGTTGGTGGATGGAGCGAGACATGATGTCCCAGATGTGCTCAATTGGATTCAGTTCTGGGGAACGGGCGGGCCAGTCCATAGCATCAATGCCTTCCTCTTGCAGGAACTGCTGACACACTCCAGCCACATGAGGTCTAGCATTGCCTTGCATTAGGAGGAACCCAGGGCCAACCGCACCAGCATATGGTCTCACAAGGGGTCTGAGGATCTCATCTCGGTACATAATGGCAGTCAGGCTACCTCTGGCGAGCACATGGAGTTCTGTGCGGCCCCCCAAAGAAATGCCACCCCACACTATGATTGACCCACCGCCAAACCGGTCATGCTGGAGGATGTTGCAGGCAGCAGAACGTTCTCCACGGCGTCTCCAGACTGTCACGTCTGTCACATGTGCTCAGTGGGAACCTGCTTTCATCTGTGAAGAGCACAGGGCGCCAGTGGAGAATTTGCCAATCTTGGTGTTCTCTGGCAAATGCCAAACGTCCTGCATGGTGTTGGGCTGTAAGCACAACCCCCAACTATGGACGTTGGGCCCTCATACCACCCTCATGGAGTCTGTTTCTGACCGTTTGAGCAGACACATGCACATTTGTGGCCTGCTGGAGGTCATTTTGCAGGGCTCTAGCAGTGCTCCTCCCGCTCCTCCTTGCACAAAGGCGGAGGTAGCGGTCCTGCTGCTGGATTGTTACCTTCTACGGCCTCCTCCACGTCTCCTGATGTACTGGCCTGTCTCCTGGTAGTGCCTCCATGCTCTGGACACTACGCTGACAGACACAGAAAACCTTCTTGCCACAGCTCGCATTGATGTGTCATCCTGGATGAGCTGCACTACCTGAGCCACTTGTGTGGGTTGTAGAGTCCGTCTTATGCTACCACTAAAGTGAAAGCACCGCCAGCATTCAAAGTGACCAAAACATCAGCCAGGAAGCATATGAACTGAGAAGTGGTCTGTGGTCACCACCTGCAGAACCACTCCTTTATTTGGGGTGTCTTGCTAATTGACTATAATTTCCACCTGTTGTCTATTCCATTTGCACAACAGCATGTGAAATGTATTGTTAATCAGTGTTGCTTCCTAAGTGGACAGTTTGATTTCACGGAAGTGTGATTGACTTGGAGATATATTGTGTTGTTTAAGTGTTCCCTTAATTTTTTTGAGCAGTGTACTTTGCGAAAGTATTCACCCCTTGGCATTTTTCCAATTTTGTTGCCATACAACCTGGAATTAAAATCGATTTTTTGGGGGGGTTTGTATCATTTGATTTATACAACATCCCTACCACTTTGAAGATGCATTTTTTTTATTGTGAAACAAACAAGAAATAAGACTAAAAAACTGAAACTTGAGCGTAAATAACTATTCACCCCCCCAAAGTCAATACTTTGTAGAGCAATTACAGCTGCAAGTCTCTTGGGGTATGTCTCTATAAGCTTGGCACATCTATCCACTGGGATTTTTGCCCATTCTTCAAGGCAAAACTGCCCCAGCTCCTTCAAGTTGGATGGGTTCCGCTGGTGTACAGCAATCTTTAAGTTATACCACAGATTCTCAATTGTATTGAGGTCTTGGCATTGACTAGGCCATTCCAAGACATGTGAATGTTTCCCCTTAAACAACTCGAGTGTTGCATTAGCAGTATGCTTAGGGTCATTGTCCTGCTGATAGGTGAACCTCCATCCCAGTCTCAAATCTCTGGAAGACTGAAACAGGTTTACCTCAAGAATTTTCCAGTATTTAGCGCCATCCATCATTCCTTCAATTCTTACCAGTTTCCCAGTCCCTGCCGATGGTTGGTGTTCTCGTGGTGATGAGGGGTGTTGGGTTTGTGCCAGACATAGTGTTTTCCTTGATAGCCAAAAAGCTCAATTTTAGTCTCATCTGATCAGAGTACCTTCTTCCATATGTTTGGGGAGTCTCCCACATGCCTTTTGGCAAACACCAAATGTGTTTGCTTATTTCTTTCTTTAATAAAGCAATGGCTTTTTTCAGGCCACTCTTCCGTAAAGCCCAGCTCTGTGGAGTGTACAGTTTAAAGTGGTCCTATGGACAGATACTCCAATCTCCGCTGCAGAGCTTTGCAGCTCCTTCAGGGGTATCTTTGCTCAGTTTGTTGCCTCTGATTAATGCCCTCCCTGCCTGGTCTGTGAGTTTTGGTGGTCGGCCCTCTCTTGGCAGGTTTGTTGAGGTGCCATATTCTTTCCATTTTTTAATAATGAATTTAATGGTGCTCCATGGGATGGCCAAAGTTTCAGATACTTTATTTTATTTTATAATGTATATTTTATTATCCAACCCTGATCTGAACATCTCCACAACTTTGTCCCTGACCTGTTTGGAGAGCTCCTTGGTATTCACGATGCCGCTTGCTTGGTGGTGCTGCAGACTCTGGGGCCTTTCAGGACATGTGTGTATATATATTGAGATCATGCGACAGATCATGTGACACTTAGATTGCACACAGGTGGACTTTATGTATTAAGTGACTTCTGAAAGTAATTGGCTGCACCAGATCTTATTTAGGGGCTTCATAGCAAAGGGTGTGAATACATCTGCAAGACCCACTTTTTATTTTTTGAATTTTTTAAAAGTATTTTTTAAATTTCACTTCACCAATTTGGAGTATTTTGTGTATGTCCATTACATGAAATCCAAATGAAAATATATTTAATTACAGGTTGTAATGCAACAAAATAGGAAAAAGGCCAAGGGGATGAATACTTTTGGGAGACACTGTATACACTACCGGTCAAAAGTTTTATAAAACCTTCTTTTTTTAAAACTATTTTCTCCATTGTAGAATAATAGTGAAGATGTCAAAACTATAAAATAACAGATATGGAATCATGTATTAACCTGTAACGGCCGGGGTGTAGTGGAGGAAGAAGTCAGGCACAGGAAACAGAGAGTTCAGGGTAGCGCTAAGGATGTTGCGAATTTTCACAGCTTTTTGTTAAAAATCGCGCAACATTTCAGCGCCCTGCTATTCATGCCAGGAATATAGTATATGCATATGATTAGTATGTGTGGATAGAAAACACTCAGACGTTTCCAGAACTGGTTAAATTGTGTCTGTGGCTATAACACAACGTGTTTAGCACTAAAAATCCCTCGAAAAACTGTTCTCCAAAAACACAAAAAATATATTACTCCGCCAGTCAATGTATTGTTAAAGACGAACGCAAATACATCAAGCCGTAATGTAAACGCCTACAGCTTCCACACGATGTCGCCAGTGCTGGCATTTTGAGCAGACTTAATCCTTAGTTCTATTACGTTTTACCCTTTCCTGTTTCAGTTTGTCAACAGGAAGTTATTAAAATGGGAAAGATGGCCGTTGATTTCCAGACTAGCTGCTATCGAATACAAATCGCCCCGTGATGAATTGTATAGCTAATTAACGTTTATTAATACCTAAAGTTGGTTTAGAAAAGTAGTTTGAAGTGTTTTGTAAAAGTATATAGGCACCTTTTGTCATTTTAAAAAGTGACGTTGCGTCTTGGAAAAACGGAATATTCCTGGATCAGACCGGTCTTCAGAAAATGACATTTTGGCTATACAATGACAGATTTAATCGGGAAAAAGACCCAACTGGGATGTTTATGGGATATATAGGAGTGCCAAGAAAGAAGCTCGTCAACGGTAATGAATGTTTTATATTTTATTTCAGCGTTTTGGGTAGCGACGGATAATGCAAAATCTGTCGTTTTAGGTGACGTTGCAGTATTTTGAGGGTGCATGGTATCAGATAATAGCTTCTCATGCTTTCGCCGAAAAGCATTTTACAAATCTGACTTGGTGGATAGATTCACAACGAGTGTAGCTTTAATTCAGTACCTTGTATGTGTGTATTAATGAAAGTTTGAGTTTTATCAAAAACTATACGTGGCGCACTTGAAATTTCCGCTGATTTGATCCCCACTGCGGGAGCACTTCCCTAACATGCACCACAACGGTGAAACGGCGCCAACAACCTATTGAAGGCTCTGCCCGCCTCTGCCGACCACCGCAAACGCCGCAAACGCACCGGCCCCCGCTTCAGCAGTGAGGCAAAAGCTACCTGGCCAAAACCCCGGAAAAACCTCCGGTAGTAATTGGCACACCCCAAAAACTGCTGCACCTCCTTCACCGTGTTAGGAGTCGGCCAATTACGCACGGCCTTAATGTGGTCACACTACATCACCACCCCTGAGGTGGAAATGCGATAACCCAGGATTGTGACTAGCCAGCCAGGGAATCCCCAGCACCACTAGAAACGCAGGCAAATCGATAATGAAGAGACTAATCCGCTCCCTATGATTCCCCTGCATCACCATGTCCAGTGGAACCGTGGCCTCCCTGACCAACCCTGACCGTAATGGCTGGCTATATAGGGAGTGCACGGGGAAGGGAGAATCTATCGGCACGAGCGGAACACCCAGCTTGATGGCGAGTCCGCGATCCATAAAGTTCCCAGCTGCATCTGAATCGACTAGCGCCTTATGCTGGGAAGAGGGGGAAAAAATCAAGAAACAAAATCAAGACAAACATGTGACCACTTGGGGTGACCGAGAAGCGTTCCGCCTGCCCTCTCGACTCCCAGACTCCTCCTCCGGTACCCCTCCGCACGGCCCCCCCTAACTCCATAGGAATGGGAGCGGGGGCGCTGGGTGGTGAAACGAACAGGACCCTCTCCGAACACATGCGGGCAGCCAGCAAATTATCCAACCGGATAGACATGTTGATGAGTTCATCAAGGGAGAGAGCGGTGTCCCGACACGCCAGCTCCCTGCGGATGTCCTCCCGGAGACTACACCGGTAGTGGTCTATCAGGGCCCTGTCGTTCCACCCAGCCCCAGCTGCCAAGGTCCAGAACTCCAACTTTGTAATCCATTTTCCGATCCTTCTCTCCTGCCTAAGGTGGAACAGTCACACATATAGTGCTCCTTTGCCAAGTCTGGGCTATTCCAGACCGTGTTTGCCCACTCCAGAGTACGACCCGTCAAGCAGGAGACGAGGACACTCACCCTCTCCGCTCCCGAGGGAGTGGGCCTCACGGTCGCCAGGTACAGTTCCAGTTGGATCAAGAACCCCTGACACCCCGCCGCCGCTCCATCATAGTCCCTCAGGAGTGCAAGACGGAGAACGCTGGAGCCGGAGGGGGAGGGAGGAGAAGGGGGATCCAGAGCTGGAGGAACCGAAGGTGGAGAGAGGAGACCACTCCTCTCCCATCGGTCCATTCTCTCCATCATCTGGGCCATCTCTGATCCTATCCGATGGAGAACGTGGTATGGTGGAGGACACGTTCCTCCATCGATGGGAGGGGGTTGGCAGCAGCTCCTGCTGACTCCATTGCGGGATTCTGTAACGCCCGGGGTGTAGTGGAGGAAGAAGTCAGGCGCAGGAAGCAGAGAGTTCAAGGTAGCACTACTTTTTAATGCACCACAACGGTGAAACGACGCCATCCCAAACAAATGCCCCAAACACAGGGGACTTAAACAGTCCAGGAAAATACAAACACACGGACAACCGTGACCTACAGCCATGTACACACGTACACTGAAATAATCCCGTACAACCAGCAGGCGGGCCGGCTGGTAAAAATAAAGCCCAACCAATGAACCTAAACTTAACACAGGTGGAACCAATAAACAGAAAAGGGGGAAAAGGGATCAGTGGCAGCTAGTAGGCCGGTGACGACGACCGCCGAGCGCCACCCAAACAGGAAGGGGAGCCACCTTCGGTAGGTGGCTTTTTAACAAAAGTGTTAAATAAAAGTGTTAAATAAATCAAAATATATTTTATATTTGAGATTCTTCCTTTGCCTTGATGACAGCTTTGCACAGAGCTGGTGTAACTGAGGGTCAATACCTTGTCTTTGTTGTCCTTTAAGCCATTTTGCTACAACTTTGGAAGGATGTTTGTGGTCATTGTCCATTTGGAAGACCTATTTGCGACCAAGCTTTAACTTCCTGACTGATGCCTTGAGATGTTGCTTCAATATATCCACATCATTTTCCTACCTTATGATGCCATGTAGTTTGTGAAGTGCACCAGTGCCTGCTGCAGAAATGTACCCCCACAACATGATGCTGCCACCCCCGTGCTTCACGGTTGGGATGGTGTTCTTCGGCTTGCAAGCCTCCCCCTTTTTCCTCCAAACATAATGATGGTCATTATGGCCAAACAGTTATATTTTTATTTCATCAGTCCAGAGGACATTTCTCCAAAAAGTACAATCTTCGTCCCCATGTGCAGTTGCAAACCTTAGTCTGGCTTTTTATGGCGGTTTTGGAGCAGTGGCTTCTTCCTTGCTGAGCGGCCTATGTCAATATAGGAATCGTTTTACTGAGGATATAGATACTTTTGTACCTGTTTCCTCCAGCATCTTCACAAGGTCCTTTGCTGTTGTTCTGGGATTGATTTGCACTTTTGGCACCAAAGTACATTCATCTCTAGGTGACAGAACACATCTCCTTCCTAAGCGGTATGGTGGCTGCGTGGTCCCATGGTGTTTAAACTTGCGTACTATTGTTTGTACAGATGAACGTGGTACCTACAGTCACATGAATTGACGCTGGAGAGACGAAGCAGGTACGGGGAGTCAAACATTTAATAAGGAACGGACATGGAACGAGACAGGAACAGCGTCGGCACAAAGGTAACAAAGAGTAAAACAATGAATGCAGCAGCAGGGAACAGAGCAAGGGAACTGACAAGTATAGGAGAGGAAATAAATAGGTGATGAATGAGTCCAGGTGAATCCAACATCGCTGATGCGTGTGACGAGGGAAGGCTGTTGTGCGTAATAGATGGCAGGAGTGCATGATGCAGGGCAGCCTGGCATCCTCAAAAGCCAGAGGGGGGAAGAGCGGGAGCAGACGTGACACTTTCAGGTGTTTGGAAATAGCTCCCAAGGAAGAACCAGACTTGTGGAGGTCTACAATTGTTTTTCTGAGGTCTTGGCTGATTTCTTTTGATTTTCCCATGATGCCAAGCAAAGAGGCACTGAGTTTGAAGATAGGCCTTGAAATACATCCACAGGTGCACCTCAAATTGACTCAAATGATGTTGATTAGCCTGATGATGTTGATTATCAGAAGCTTCTAAAGCCATGACATCATTTTCTGGAAATTTTCCAAGCTGTTTTAAAGACACAGTCATCTTAGTGTATGTAAACTTCTGACCCACTGGAATTGTGATATAGTTAATTATAAGTTAAATAATCTGTCTGTAAACAATTGCTGGAAAAATTACTTGTGTCATGCACAAAGATGTCCTAACCAACTTACCAAAACTATAGTTTGTTAGCAAGACATTTGTGGAGTGGTTGAAAAACAAGTTTTAATGACTCCAACCTAAGTGTATGTAAACTTCCGGCTTCAACTGTGTATATATATATATATATATATATATATTTAATGACTGTGTTTTTATGATATAATCTTGAAGCACATTCAAAAGACCAGTCATATGGGATATGACATCACTTTCACAGGGTATTTTCACAAGGACGTCACTTTCACAAGGTATTAGAAGGGTGGAGTTAAGGGATGGTTTGGCCTTTTATTTCCATGGCAATTGCCAATCGTCCACTATGGACAATGTGAGTTCCTGTTACCGTCTAGTAGGCTCGCGTCTCAGAACTTTGTGGGTTCAATCCCAGTGCTAGACACTCTTTTTGTAATTTTCTTTTAGTTTTAACCCTAATCCAAACCCTAACCTTAACCAGTCTGAATGAACGGCTACATTTAATCCTAATTCCTACATTTAACCAAAATTGTGAAATTACTCGTATTTATTATAATACACATTTTTGTAAACCCCTCAACCATCAATTGTATTTAAATCACTTCTGATTATGATTGACATTGCATGATTTTATTTTCGTTCTTATTGATTGGCATCCTTTTTCATTTTCAAAATATAGAATAATTATGCTGCATCATATATTTAATTGATTTGAATTATGTTTGGGGTAAACTCCTATTAAGTTGTTAATTGGTGGAGTTATAAATCACAGATTTATGTGTTTTGTAAGTACTACTCATAGCCATATATGATATATATATGTATATATATATATATATATATATTGTATAGGCAATCATGTTCATTCATTCCTCAGAAGGGAACAAGAAATCCTGACTTTTGAGTGATACTAATGTTATAAACGGTATGTTCATTCTGTTAACATTATGCCCCTCTATAATGCAAAGGATATTTTGAGGCATCCATCAAACAACAAATTGAAGTTAACTTTATTTTTCTCCAGACAAGATAATATGCGCTATCTCCATAAAATATGCATCAATCAAGTATGATCTAAAGAGAAAGGACAATGTATTGCTCTAAGGATTTATTCAATTTGACTCTGTAATTGCTTGTAATTCACATGCACATTATATTACAATTTAGTGCATTTAACAGCAGCTGGTCTGCAGATAATGGTAGGGCCATAGGGGGGGTACCGCTGGTCCCAAACTGATCCTCTCAAGGTGGAACTCTACAAACAATTACATTTTGTTGTGATCAATTGCAAAATTCCCCGAGTATTAAAATTAAGAACAAGAATGTAGAAGAAAATTATGAATTGGGTGGTTTGCTGAAGACAAGGTTGGACATTTTCCCTCTGAAGATAAACGTAAGTCGTTCTGAATTTGTGATAAAACCTTGTATGAACAATATAAATGACATTCTATTCATGCCAACACTAAGAAATGAAAAGTGGCTGTAGGCATGCCAGTTTTATAGTGGGTTCCAACATTTCTGCAAAATCACTTGCAGCCATCAGAGTAAGGCTTTGAAGGTGGCATAGCCATTCACTAGCTACATATAATGGCCTTTGTTTTTTTATGACTTTTGGCTAAGCCGTTACTTCTTTCTTCACTGCACCTACTCTACAGTACATACAGTACCAGTCAAACTTTGGACAGACCTGCTCATTCAATGGTTTGTCTTCATTTTAACTTTTTTCTACATTGTAGAGTAATAGTGAAGACATCAAAACAATGAAATAACACATATGGAATCATGTCATAACCAAAAAAGTGTTAAACAAATCAAAATGTATTTTATATTTTAGATTCTTCAAAGCAGCCACCCGTTGCCTTGATGACAGCTTTGCATTTACATTTACATTTAAGTCATTTAGCAGACGCTCTTATCCAGAGCGACTTACAAATTGGTGCTTTCACCTTATGACATCCAGTGGAACAGCCACTTTACAATAGTGCATCTAAATCTTTTAAGGGGGGAGGTGAGAAGGATTACTTTATCCTATCCTAGGTATTCCTTAAAGAGGTGGGGTTTCAGGTGTCTCCGGAAGGTGGTGATTGACTCCGCTGTCCTGGCGTCGTGAGGGAGTTTGTTCCACCATTGGGGGGCCAGAGCAGCGAACAGTTTTGACTGGGCTGAGCGGGAACTGTACTTCCTCAGTGGTAGGGAGGCGAGCAGGCCAGAGGTGGATGAACGCAGTGCCCTTGTTTGGGTGTAGGGCCTGATCAGAGCCTGGAGGTACTGAGGTGCCGTTCCCCTCACAGCTCCGTAGGCAAGCACCATGGTCTTGTAGCGGATGCGAGCTTCAACTGGAAGCCAGTGGAGAGAGCGGAGGAGCGGGGTGACGTGAGAGAACTTGGGAAGGTTGAACACCAGACGGGCTGCGGCGTTCTGGATGAGTTGTAGGGGTTTAATGGCACAGGCAGGGAGCCCAGCCAACAGCGAGTTGCAGTAATCCAGACGGGAGATGACAAGTGCCTGGATTAGGACCTGCTCCGCTTCCTGTGTGAGGCAGGGTCGTACTCTGCGGATGTTGTAGAGCATGAACCTACAGGAACGGGCCACCGCCTTGATGTTAGTTGAGAACGACAGGGTGTTGTCCAGGATCACGCCAAGGTTCTTAGCGCTCTGGGAGGAGGACACGATGGAGTTGTCAACCGTGATGGCGAGATCATGGAACGGGCAGTCCTTCCCCGGGAGGAAGAGCAGCTCCGTCTTGCCGAGGTTCAGCTTGAGGTGGTGATCCGTCATCCACACTGATATGTCTGCCAGACATGCAGAGATGCGATTCGCCACCTGGTCATCAGAGGGGGGAAAGGAGAAGATTAATTTGCACACTCTTTGTCACGTTCTGACCTTTATTTCCTTTGTTTTGTATTTATTTAGTATGGTCAGGGCGTGAGTTGGGTGGGTAGTCTATGTTTGTTTTTCTAGGTTTTGGGTATTTCTATGTTTCGGCCTAGTATGGTTCTCAATCAGAGGCAGATGTCATTAGTTGTCTCTGATTGAGAATCATACTTAGGTAGCCTGGGTTTCACTGTGTGTTTGTGGGTGATTGTTCCTGTCTCTGTGTTTGCACCAGATAGGACTGTTTAGGTTTTCACACATTTATTGTTTTGTTAGTTATTTCATGTCTAGTTCCTTTATTAAAGAACATGAATAACCACCACGCTGCATTTTGGTCCGCTTCTCCTTGACCACAGGAAAACCCTTACACTCTTGGCATTCTCTCAACCAGCTTCATGAGGTAGTAGACTGGAATGCTTTTCCAGCAGTCTTGAAGGAGTTCCCACATATGCTGAGCACTTGTTGGCTGTTTTTCCTTCACTCTGCAGTCCAACTCATCCCAAGCATCTCAATTGATGGGATGGCGCATCGCTGTCGAATACTGTCGGAGCCATGCTGGTTAACCCTTTGACACTTACGATCACCAACTTGTGATTGGAACAGTAGCAACAGAACGTATGATGCAACAAACGCGTCTAAACAGCATTGTTGTCTGAACAGCATCTGAATATTTTTAGGTTCTGATGAAAATAAAGGTCTTAAACTTTATTCCTCAATTTAACCTTTTATTGTAAAAGATCAATGCGAACTTCATCATCCAAGCATCACACGGAACACATCCACAGCCAAACTCATTCCATAAACCAGTCTAAATAACATGTTGCGGTGACAAAAAAACGAATCACAAGTTAGCAACCTAACAGCTAGACTAGTTTACAATGTACTACATCCCTGGTGAGCACAATAGACTAATGTAGTTCTGTTTCGAAAAGAAATGCTGTCAGCTAAGCTAACAGCAGCTAAATTCCTCATGAGGGCAGCCATGTTTTTTATGTTTGACTTGGCGAAAACTCCTTAATCCCAGAATGCCATTCACTATAAGACGCAAATAAACAAAGTCAAAGATGGCTGTGCTCATTGCCTGAAAAATATTAACTTAGTTTAGCCACTTTTCAGCATATAACAAATAGTCGATGTACTTGTTACAGTGTATACAAGAACTGGAGTACATGACTTAAAGTCGTTTACTCTTTTTGACAAATCACAAAGCAAATAAAATGTTTTCACCTCATAGATCATCACACCAAATACAAGCCTACTGCCTAGCCTAACCATAGAGTGAAAGCTAAACAGGGATGAAACCATTTCAGGGGGATTTGTGGATGGATTCATTTCATTTGCGGATGGTTTTCATGTCAATGTGGTGTAGACATGGGGGAAGGTATCGTGGGGGGATAGGATGCAGGAAATATTACTATGATGGGGGATTTATCAATAAATGGGGGGCAAACACAAGAGAAGTTTATACTCTAAGGACAAATAAAATCCCTGGAAAGGGGGGTCTGCTGTCAATCCTGAGGTACCAAAGTTACAATCTGATACCATGTTCAAAACAACTGGGAACTGGGAAATCTCAGACTTCTGACTTCAATACATTCAAGACAACTGGGATTTGGATAAAAACTAAGACTGGGAAAAATAGTTTCATCCAACTCAGAATTCCAACTCAGGAACTCGGGCCTCTTTCTAGAGCTCCGACTTTCCGACCTGAAAATCATTGACGTCAAGATTGTACCTAGTATTTTTTGGAGTTCACAGTTGTCTTGAAAGCACCCTAAGTCAGTCGGGTGAACTATCCCTTGTTATAACATCTTTGGTCTGACAGACACTTACGTGACAACCAGAATGCATTGTATGATGTCGACAAACATGGCGCCACACGTAGCATTACCTCATCATAACATTCAAAAAAGTATTTTACACACATCATATGTGTCCATTACAATCTATGCAAGAATTGGAATGCATGATTTGTCACCAGTGATGGAAAACATGTGAATAAAACAGTAAATACATTATGATCCATATATATATATATATATATATATAGGTTGTGCTACAGCAGAAAGGACAACACGATATACAGAAAATAACCCACTTACTTTGATAGGAACGCACACATGTCCAAAGTACAATTTGTAAGGAAAACCACCACGAGGGCAATGCGGGCACCAGCCAGATAAGGTGCTGGGGGGGAATATTGGTGCAAGCCCTATTCTGACTAGAGATGTGCAATGTCTTCAGACTTGATCTCGGGAAACACATTGGAAGCGCTTGGGCTCTCGTAGAAGAGAGACATTTTTTTCGGCTCAGTAAAGCCTCAAACATAAATTGTCCAACATTGGAATGGGCTACTTCTTATGTGAAAGGACGAGGAGGCGGAACACACCTCAATTTAAACTGTTGTTAGAAAATAAAACTTCTTAGAAAATAATGTTAGATTGACAACTTGAAACAGCCTATAGATAATTAGAAGGCAGAGGGCCTTGGTTTGAGGGCAGGGCAGTTAACTGTCCTGTTGTGAAACCACGAGTATAAAGTTCAATTGTGCCTTGAATTCTAACTAAATTCCTGGCAGTGTCGCCAGCAAAGCATCCCCACATCATCACACCCCCTCCTCCGTGCTTCACGGTGGGAACCAAACGTGCGGAGATCATCCGTTCACCTACTGTGCTTCTCACAAAGACACGGTGATTGGAACCAAAAATCTAAAATTTGGAATCATCAGTCCAAAAGACAGATTTCCACCAGTCTAATGTCCAGTGCTCGTGTTAAAAGATTTTATTAAGGTTTAAGATAAATTATTAAATAATTATACCCGAAACTTAACCATTAGGGATTAGAGGTTATGTAGCATGATCAAGGAGTATTTAAAAATAATAAACACAGCCCCAACTAGGTTGGAGGGGGGAAGAGAGGAATGCATGTGTGTGCCTAACGAATACAAAGAGGATCCTTAACCTATGTTTGAACCGACCCAGGAGATAAGATAGGTAGGACAGGGGGAGCCCCTCCAGGTTTCCCGTATCTGGGGGGGACTGGAACTGTCAGCTGAGTGGTACTAAACTGTGGTGAGACTTCAATAGAAAAAGAGAGAATCCAAATGTTAGTGTGTATGTATGTGCGTAGGTTAGAATGTTATAAAAGGAACGTCTTTGTTTATGTACGGGAGAGCTCTCTCATAAATAAAACTTGCTGACTTGGAGACTGGTTTCTGACTGTTTCATTTAAATAAGAACCTATCAAATTCGTAGTAACAGACAGAGCGTTTTAATTAATCACGTGACCCTCGTGTTTCTTGGCCCAAACAAGTGTCTCTGGTCCTCATGAGAGCCAGTTTCATCATAGTGCTTGATGTTTTTGCGACTGCATTTGAAGAAACTTTCAAAGTTCTGGAAATTTTCTGAATTGACTGACCTTCATTTCTTCAAGTAATGATGGACTGTCATTTCTCGTTGCTTATTTGAGCTGTTCTTGCCATAATATGGACTTGGTATTTTACCAAATAGGGCAATCTTCTGTATACCACCCCTACCATGTCACAACACAACTGAATGGCTCAAATGCATTAAGGAGTAAAAAAATTCCACTAATGAACTTTGAACAAGGCACACCTGTTAACTGAAATGCATTCCAGGTTCATGAAGCTGGTTGAGAGAATGCCAAGAGTGTGCAAAGCTGTCATCAAGGCAAAGGGTGTCTGCTTTGAAGAATCTCAAATCTCAAATATATTTTGATTTGTTTAACACTTTTTCGGGTACCACATGATTCCATATGTGTTATTTCATAGTTTTGATGTCTTCGCTATTATTTTACAATGTAGAAGAAAAAAAAACTTGTAGTAGGTGTTTCCAAACTTTTGACTGGTACTGTACGTGAATGCGTTTTTTGGTCTATTTGGTGATCGTAATACATTTTATTTTGAGTTTGGTCATGGACGGGTCATATCCCAAAACAATAATGCAACTGTGAGTTCTGTGACTTTGCCTGGCCAATAGTACTCCTCTCGACAAGTGAGAGTTTCACTGGATAGTTACTTTAAATGTGTCCTGTTTCCCATTCTGTCTCTATGAAGCAACAAGGTCTAGTGTGAGATGGGGCTGATTCCAGAGAAGCCTCCTCCTACTCTCTCTCCCTTTCACTCTTCCTCTTCCTCCCCCTATGTCTGACTCGTATAACTGACTGTTTACCGAGTGCTTTCATTTTTTCCTGTGGTGTTCCCTCTCCTTCCTGCTGTAAGTATACCATTTTAATGAGGAACGTTGACAGGTCCAGCACGTGATCCACAGCCGTGTATCCGTCACCAGAGAGAGAGAGAGAGAGAGAGAGCTGCTGAGTTGTAGATCTGTAGCCTCTCTCCCTCTATCCTATCCTCCCCTGACGCGTGAGCCGGAGTTGAGCAGCAGGTGCCATATTACTGTGTACAGAAAAGCAATTAGGAAGCACATTGGATGAATGAGGAGTGCATTAATATTAGCAAGTGCGTTTGTCTGTTGGTTTGATGCAAGTCCTTTTCATTTCTTTCTGCAACATTAAGATTGTGGCGCTCATGAATTCTCTGCTTAAACCACCATCTGCTCCCCTGTCTGGCCACACCGACACACTGAGGGGAAGGAGAGGGAGAGAAAATGCATTTATTCTCTTCTTTTTTTTCTCTCCCTTTCTTTCACATAGAATGACTCAGTATTATGATTTATGGAGATGTAGGGCACAGAACTAGAGACAGTGTTCTTAAATCTCGCTCACTTCTTTTGTCCATATCCTTAACTTTTGTTACTGACACAGAGGCATTGTACTTCATTGTCTTTAGCATAGACATATATCTAGCACCTGTACTGTACCTAGTCAATCAGGAAGTGACGATAACTCATAATATGTTAGGGGGTTGGTTGAATCATGACTTATAGTGCTTAGAACACTGTTCTGGAATGACGCACCACCACCATCCACCTCGCTACCCATCTCAGCCCATTGTCTAGCACTTGGCTGTTAATGTGATAGGGGCTGCTGCTACAGTATTGCACTGCATAAACCAATTATGAGATGCATTGTGTGATAGTATTTTTAGCCCGGCGTGGTTTCTCTCCTCCTGGCTGGCTGGCTCCTGCATTACGGCCATCCTCTTCAGGGCAATCATCTCAGTGTCATGGTGGCGGCTTAATGACAACGCATCCAAACTGTTACCGCAAGATTACTGTCACCGCTGTCACTGTGATGATGCCCTGCAGGCAATGTGGGGGTGGGATCGGGGGTCGAGGAGGAAAAGGGAGTGGGGGATGAGAGCACCCCCACACCCCTAGCGATTAGCTAGCCTGCAGTGAGCGCTAAGCAGTCTAATCTACCACTGGTGAGGGTTGGGCAACCTGGAAGGAAGGCACAGAGGAGAATCCTAGACCTGTTCTTTGTTTCATTTTCTATATAAGTCCCTGCAGTCTGACTGAAATCACAGATCCAAAATGAATCCTCCTCAGATTCTGTTCTCCCAGGGGCTGGTTGAAAAGGAATCCTCCTCAGATTCTATTGTCTCAGGGGCTGATCCAAAATGAATCCTGCTCAGATTCTATTTTCTCAGGGACTGGTCGAAAATAAATCCTCCTCAGATTCTATTTTCTCAGGAGCTGATCCAAAATGGATCCTCCTCAGATTCTATTCTCTCAGGGGCTGATCCAAAATGAATCCTCCTCAGATTCTATTGTCTCAGGGGCTGATCCAAAATGAATCCTGCTCAGATTCTATTTTCTCAGGGACTGGTCGAAAATAAATCCTCCTCAGATTCTATTTTCTCAGGAGCTGATCCAAAATGGATCCTCCTCAGATTCTATTCTCTCAGGGGCTGATCCAAAATGAATCCTCCTCAGATTCTATTTTCTCAGGGGCTGGTCGAAAATAAATCCTCCTCAGATTCTATTCTCTCAGGGGCTGATCCAAAATGAATCCTCCTCAGATTCTATTTTCTCAGGAGCTGATCCAAAATGAATCCTCCTCAGATTCTATTCTCTCAGGGGCTGGTCCAAAATGAATCCTCCTCAGATTCTATTCTCTCAGGGGCTGGTCCAAAATGGATCAACATTGCAGTTCCAGTAGTGGCTCTGGAAGCCACTCATCTGGATGTCATCACAGGCATATGGGCACCATATTGTGTATGCATGTACTGTGTCTATTGTGACTGGTGCTGTGTGGTTTGACAGTTTGGAGCTCTGAAGTGTTATGAAATCAACACTTTCACACTGAGAAACCATCGGCTTTGAGACTCCCCTTGGAGCACATACCGTTAACACCCACTCCCTCAAACAAACACACACACACACACGCACACACGCACACGCACACACACACACACACACACACACACACACACACACACACACACACACACACACACACACACACACACACACACACACACACACACACACACACACACACACACACACACACACACACACACACACACACACACACACACACACACACACACACACACACACACACACACACACACACTTCAACACCTAATATAAGTGCCACACTCTCGTCTGCATTCCTACCTCATATCCAATACATTGCTCTCCTGCATGGAAAACATGGCATTCCAAACCGGCACACTGAGTCCGTTGTGGATCCCAAAATTTTCCTCAGGCCTTTTATATGTTTGGGCCCATTTAACAGGTCCAAACGCTGGTGTCCCGTTCCAGACACTGTGACTTCTCTCTCGGCTCTTCCCCCATTACTCTTCCTCTGTGCAGCCCTTTGGAGGATCGTTCCTAAGCATCTCCAGTGCCAGGTGTGTCAGCCAGCAGAGATTTAACCACCTTGTCAGTAGCTGCTGTCCTAATCTCTCTAGCATACTCTGGCCCCCAGATTAAAGATCAGGACATTTGAAGTAGGCAGGGAGAGCAAGAGAAGAAAGGAAAAAAAGAGAAGTTGGTGTCCTTGTGCCAAAATTCCTTTATAAGTAAGCATGTTTAATGTGGCTAGTCCCTAAGCAGACCTCCCCGCTAGATGTTTATGGCTGGAAAGCTGCAGCGGCCGTTCCTTTGAAAGGGGAAGGCAGACTTGGCACATTCTGCACCTAGTGTTCTGAATTAGCCTGTGCCTTTCTCTCCCTCCTCGCTTTTCTTTTTATTTGTTCTTTTTGGGGGGCTAATAGCTTGCGTCTTGCCTTAAAGTAGGCTCATTTATGAAAGCTTTACTGTGTAGCCATGTTCTTTTGTGAACGTTTGTGTGTGTGTTTGTCCCTGTGTGTGTGTGTGCATGTTTTTGTTTATATTCGGGTTTGTTGGAGAGAGACAGACACAGGTTAAAATGATGTGCCTCCATTGTGTGGGTGAGTTCTGCATTTGATTGTAATCCATTGGGGGTGTATGTACTGTGTGTATGTCTGCACTGTTCTTTCCTCACAGTCACTGTTACCTAGGAATTTTCTTCCATCACTCAACAGGTTAGAAGCTGATATACCAGACTGTATTTTTCTGTGTAATCCTGTCTCATTGTTATGCTAGACTGCTAGCAGAGCTGAGTGTTTTCCCCGTAGCTCCAGTCATTAACAGCTCTAGAAGCTCTCTTAAGAGCACTTGCTAATTGCTCTCACTCACAGCTATCCGATGGGCTCGGCTATTATGCCTGATCTTGGGGGCCAGGCAATAATAATCGACAACCGATTCGCTCTAACACTGTGAAGATATCACACAACCAACAGGGGGCGCTCTAAGCTGTTAATACCTTGAATAAACAGTGCTCTTCTCTAGATATAGACATACAGAAGTAAAACAATGGCTTGCAGTGACCTTTGATTGAATTATCCCACAATACATCCAACATTTAATATTCTATCTGGGTTCCATCTCGGTTCCTCCTTTTTTTGTACTCTGGATCCTATTACAGACCCAAATGACATGCAGGGGACTAGAAGGACAGTGTGGTGTAGTTTGGGTGACAAGGGATCAGTAATCCAAAGCAGGGAGCTGCTATTATACATCTGGGAGTAGAATAGTGGGCTTCTGTAGGTGAAGGTTGTTAGTATTTTTTCTTCTTTAACCAATGGTACGATGACAAAAACACTTGCACACACATGCATACAATAACCTGAGAAAGGCATCTCATACCAAGGTCACAGCCTTCACTTTTCTATTCTCTCTCTCTCTCTCTCTCTCTCGCTCTCTTTCTGTCTCTGTCTCTGTCCGTCTCGTTCTCTCTCACAGGCATACACGGACACCCAGCCCTGCCGCCTTGTGAGCCGTCAAATATATAATTTTCTTCAAATGCACCTTTTGGACTAGTTTGTCTATATCCAATATAAGCTGGAGACTCTCCCTGTCGCTCCGACGTTCTCCGTCTTTCACAAATCACACGGCAGCAGGGCTGCGATCTGAGAAGGACAATTTGCCAGCGGTATGCATGAGTAGGCAGGGAATTCACCATCCATTAGATTGACCAGAGAGAGGGAGAGAGAGGAGAGATGGATGTACAGAGTAAAGGAGAGAGAGAATCACATGGCTACCTGCTTTCTTGCTTTTGACGGCCCACTACCATTTTATGCAAAATTTTAAAAAAGACCACACAAATATCCATGATTCCTGTGAGCCTGTAGTATGTGTATGAGTTTATATGTGAGGCCTGTTCAATCCCCTTTCCCTCTTGCCTCTCTCCTTGATAGAAGGACTGTATTCCTGTGTGTGCTGGAACTCTTTCAATGTGGAGGTCATTTTCTTCCTAGCCCATGAGCTCAGTGTGTTGTAGCAGACAGGTTTTTACACATCTGTGTTTCTGCTAGGTGTGTGTGTGTGGTGTGTGATGTGTGTTGTGTGTGTGCACGCGTATATTTGAGAGAGACATAAATAGTTTTCCTTTTGAGAAAGAGAGTGAAAGAGAGAGAGATTCCTGCAGTCTACTCATAGCACTACAGCGCTACAGGCCAATGAGATTAATAGTTTCACTACCTGCTGTGTTCCAATAGTCTTTGAAATCCTTCTTTCCTCATCTCCTCTCCTTAATTACGACTGAGCTGCCTGCTCATTACAGTACCATGATGTTACAGTATACCAACCTGCCTCAGCCTGTGATATTTACCTTTTTTAGCAGTGTTATTTCAATCTTATAGACACCAACTGGAGTTACTAGCGGATATCCTTAAGCCATGGTATTCACACACACGTAGAAATACACTTACACAAGAAACACACACAGAAGCGCGAACACGTTGCCACATGCACACAGACACAGACATACGATATGTAGATGTCTTACATTGACACGTGCACACACACATTGACACGTGCACACACACACACACACGCAAGCACACACACACACCTAGTGGAGTGTTGCTCTTATGCCCCTCAGGCACAGCCCTGTTGGGAGGGATCCGTTTTCCACTAAACTAACCTTGATCAATACCCTGCCATGGACCCTGCAAACCCCACTGTTCCCTCTGCATCTGGATTTCAGTATCACACCTCTTTGAATGCTGTAGCCACAGGCTAATAGTGTGTGTGTGTAGGTGGCTGACTGTGGGGTCCAGCATATGCAGGTCTAACTTGCCCTCTGAACTCAGTCTGTGAAGAGAAATGAGAGCCACTGGGCATATACAGAGAACGCCATGTCATTTACCTGGGTTTTGTATTTTGTATGTTTAGTTAGGCAAGAGGGACTTCAACATACGCATTCACACACACACACACACACACACACACACACACACACACACACACACACACACACACACACACACACACACACACACACACACACACACACACACACAACACACACCCTGACAAGCCAACTCACTATTGCCTCAAACACACACCTTTGCTCCCTCGCCTCAAACGCACTTCAAAGGTTTCACATTTTTGGAAGCGATATACCGGCGATAGTATTCCCCTGTTTCAAATGCCTAATCGCTCTCTTCATGTGCCCTTTCATGCCTCCTGCCTCTGTGTAGGCCCCTCTGTGCTTCAAACCCAACAGTTAACATCCAGCAGAACACTACCAAAACAACCTTTGGCTCTCAAAGGTATCTGCTTTACACAGTATTCTTTACATATGCTGTGTATTTAGTCTTTTTCTGGAGCTCTGCCATTGAAACAAAGCTTTTGAAAAATGCTACAGGGATGTGGTCAACTTCAATTCTAATCACAGATAGTTTGTTGCAGCTACATGAGGCACTGTCTTCATCTTGAATGATCTAGAGTCAATTATGAATGGGATCTTCTTCTTGTGACAACACTTTATATGTGTTTTGTGTCTTTGAATATCTGTATGTAGGCTTGTACTGTCTGTATGTGCTTTTACTGCATGTTCCTGTTTCCTGTATGTGAATTTGTGTTTTGGTCCCTTATGGATAAGCATTTGTATGCATAAGCGTGTGTATGTGGGTGTGGGTGAGTGTGAGGAGGTAAGTGCAGCTGATCCAGATGTGTTTAAGTGGGTCAGGGGAAGCCCACAGACCCACACAGGGGTTATGGGTAGACGGCGAGGCACTGTGGGGGAGGGTGTGTGTGTCGAGGAGGACAGTGCCCTGATTACACTCCGATTGGGAGTGGGAATTCAGCCCCCCGATCTATCTGCCCTCTCCCATCCCTCCTCTCCTCCCTCTCTACCTCCCAGCGCTATGCTTCTACTACCATGATGTTTAATCACCACACCACTGTTTACTACACACCTTGACCTTTACCATAACAAGGGTGCTAACACAGCATCATGGCATTCTATATTTTGCATATCCTTATGTCATCATCATTGTTTTTGTGTGGTAATGTCTTTGTAGGATACCCCCCCATCATAGAATGAACATAGCTGAATATTAATGTACAACTCATTCAATTGAACAGTTTTTGCATGATTTTCTGAAACAGGATGATGAACTACTCTCCGCCACTCTTTGTGTCTCTTCCCAGTGTATGCTGGACTGGGCCACAGCACCTGATCTGGGAGGACTGGGAGAAGAGATGGTAGAGGGCAGCTCCACAGACTGGAGGAGTGCAAACGGGCCTCAAACAGGTAGGGAGCCGGGCCAAGTCTCCTTGCCAGTGTCCGTCGTGCCCGCTGACGTTCATCGTCTGTCGGCTTCCATCAGGGCCTCTCTCTTTCTCTCTCTCTGATCTGAAATGAAGATGATTCCATTGGGCCTCTGGTAAAGGGTGCGCAGGCCAATTAGGAAAAATGCCCATCAGATCTCGAATTAGGGTGGATAGGAGTGTTATGTGTGGTTAGCGAGTGGTCTGCATGAGTTTGATGGTGTGTACATGCATTTTTTCAACTCCCGAACTCTCCTCCCTTTGCTTATTGAATTGTGATACAATAATGGATCTATGATTTTAGATTGTCTTTGGTCCAAATTAGTTTTGGTGTAAACACACACACACACACGCAAACAAGTGTTTAAACTGAAATTACAGGAGCTCAAATACAATCTCCCGAACTCTGGATGGTAGAAGCTGTAAATCACACCTGGCCTATACACTACAGTATATTCAGTCTACACTGAGTGTACAAAACATTAAGAACACCTGCTCTTTCCATGACATAGAATCCAGGTGAATCCAGGTGACTCCAGGTGAAAGCTATGATCCCTTTTTGACGTCACTTGTCACATACACTTCAACCAGTGTAGATGAAGGGGAGGAGGGAGGTTAAAGAAGGATTTTTAAGCCTTGAGACAATTTAGACAAGGATTGTGTATGTGTGCCATTCAGAATGGGCAAGACACAAGAGTTAATGGGGTATGATAGAAGATGCCAGGCACACGTATTTGTGTCAAGAACTGTAACGCTGCTGTGTTTTTCACGCTCAATAGTTTCCCCCGCTAAAGGACATCCAGCCAACATGACAACTATGGGAAGCATTGGAGTCATCATGGGCCAGCATCCCTGTGGAACGCTTTCGACACCTTGTAGTGTCCATGTCCAGACGAATTGAGGCTGTTCTGAGGGAAAAAATAGTAGGAAGTTATTCTTAATGTTTGTACACTCAGTGAATATGCTTTGCAAATAGATATGGGAACAGTAGGAGTACCAAGTATTTGTAGGGGACAAAGGGATATGATACCTAGCTGGTAATCTGAGAGGGGCATGTAGTAAGTAGCAGGCCTAAGGGACTGACTGAAATGAATTTTGTCTAGGAGACAAATCAAGAAAGAATGGTAGGCCTAGTAGGAGACGAAGTGAGAAGGACAAATACAGTAGCTGGCTATGGACCGGCTGAAAGAGACAGGTAGCTACTGTAGCTGGCTCGGGGACTGAGAGGATGAGTTACAGTAAGGTAACTGTTCTCATGCCTTTAAACATGGCTGTCTTGCCAAACGGCCCTGCAGCTACAGACTGTAGTGTGTGTACGGCCAAGCCTCGCCAAGCTGTTTCCACGGCCCAGAGGTCAAAGGACATGCTCAGAGTGGGCGCCAGGCAGAGACCAGCCAGACAGCCAACCGGGCCACACACACTCACACACACAGCCGGCCAGGGCTGAGCCTGCCAAGTCCAACATGCCGATGGCCAGACGGTGGGCATGAAGAGGTTAGCCCTTGCATGGCCGCCAAACACTGTCCGAGGAGGGAAGATTTGGCAGGACTGTTGTGCCCAAACATCCTCAGGCTGAGGTTAACTGGACTGAAACAGAACATAAGTGAGTGTGTGTGCATGTTTCTGTCTGTATACAGATAGGGCTTGGATTTGTTTACCCAGGGGTCTATGGGTTTTATACTGGCTGTCTGTTTGCTAGCTAGTGGTTGGCTAACCATTGTTATAGCCATTGCCTGTTGATTATCTCTTCCCAGCGGACCTCCTTTTTGATCCACTGACCCCCCCCCTCTGACCACATGGCTATCATCGCCCATGCCTACCACCCCGGCACTCCCCAGTTCCACTTTGGTGCCAGTCCAGGGCCCTGAGGTAAGATGGCAAGTGCTGAGGTTGGTAGAGTGACGGCCAGCGTGTGGCATGCTACCACTCAGGACACACAGGCACTGTGTCCAGGGGCTGGGTTACACACACACACACACACACACACACACACACACACACACACACACACACACACACACACACACACACACACACACACACACACACACACTCACACTCACACACACACAAACATCACACACGCACATCACGCACATCACACATCACACACAGACCCTGTCCAGGCCAAACATTAGCTACAGCCAAACAAAATCAAAAGCCTTGTGATAAACACACACTATAGCCAAACACTGACTATAGCCAAGTGCATCTGCTATACCACTATATGGCCCAAAGCATCTGCAGTACAAAACCACTTCAGGGGATCCCATCCCCTATTTCACTGGAAAATCCATTGGGAAAAACAAGTTGGACAATCAAATATTACACAGTGCTTAACACCTCCTTTTCAATCGCCAGCCTTTCAATTCTCCGTGAATTCTAATTGCAACTGTAGCACCATACCACCACTGGTCTTTTTAAATGACTTCTGCTACGGATTGAAATGTATGAAATCCACGGCGGAGCTGAAATGACTTCACCAAGGTTCCTATTAAATAACAGCCAGCTAATTGCTTTGTCCTCCCTTTTGTCCTGCCGCTGTGCATGCTATCCCAACCCGCCTCTTTCATATGTCTTACAGTAATGAGTAAAGCAAAGCCCAGCACCTGCAGACTGTAATTAAACATATAAATTCTCCCCATGTGGAATTATTTGTGGTCACCCATTGATTTATAAGGCTCCCTAAATTGCAATGTGGAGCTTATTTTTGTTTGCATTTGAAAGAACTAAAAGGGAAAGTCATTCATCAGAGGTCTTGGCCAGAGGAAAGCTCCTCTAAAACTTGGCCTGGTCGAAAGTGGAGTTTTCTCATTTGTTTCCATCCACGCTGCTGTCCTGTTAAGTCTCAAAAATTTCTCTGGTTGGATTGGTCCACTAAAGGTTGGCTAGGTAAGGCAGTGAAGTTGGAAACTATCAAAATTCTGATGTCTTTAAAGCCCCAGTGCTGTCAAAATTCATTTTTTCCCCCTGTGTTTTGTTTGTAAAAGTGTGAACAAACTTGAAATCAATGTTATTTCTGGTTGCTGGTTGAAAAAACTATATACACAGGACGTTCTACTCAGCAGGGTTGCATGGGCAGGAGTTTCGGTTTTCCATGGTGACATCACCATGCAACAACTTGGCTGATAGACCAAAACCAAAGTAAGTTTCAAACCTCTCTGCCAATAAGAGCTTAGTTTTCAGGTTTCCACTCCTCACTCAGCTGTCCCCGACAGTCTTTAACAAACTACTTGCTTGAGAAAGTTTTGGGCTAAAAAGATATTTGAGCCTGTTTTAATAGACATTAATTATCGCAAGGTACTTAATTGTCACCCAGCAATGATTTGATATTGATTTTTTTTTAACGCTGCATTGGGCCTTCAAGTCCACTTTAATCAGAGTGATGGACTGTAAATTCCAACACTTCACTTCATTCATTGTTATAATGTTTAGTTCCACACTCACCCCAATCAGTCAAATACAGAAGACGTTGGATTTGATCATTCAGTCATTTGTTGTAACATTCTTATTTGCTTCCAAATAAATACTGTACAGACCACACAAGTTTTATTTTAATAACTGGTGTGTCATTTAGGATTATTTGGAGTCATTTGGGGTCATTGGGGTCATTGGCTTTGGTCCATATTTCTGAAGGGTAGGACCCACAGTGTTGAGTGATGAGGTGGCCGTGATAATGCCTGAACAACCCTCTCACCTGGGAGGGCATCTCAATGTCACTCATCGAGCTGTTTATAATTTATTACATTGGTGGGATTATTAACTGATACAATCTTAATGATACAGGGTAACAGTGGGGAGTTGGCTGAATGTGTGTTTGTGTGTATATGTGTGTGTGCTTGCATGAGCGTGCATGTGTGAGGGCCCTGTAAAATTAAATTGAAAATAGACATTAGCATTTTGGATATTTTCATTGTTAATTGTGCACTTCAGTCATCATGATGTCAGTGATCAAATCAGAAAACCCTGTTGACCTGACGCTTTCAGGCGTACACATACAATGTACTTTCCTCACTCTCTCTCTCTCTCTCTCTCTCTCTCTCTCTCTCTCTCTCTCTCTCTCTCTCTCTCCCTCTCACTTTCTCTTACTCTCGTTTTCTTCTCCCTCGTTCTCTCTCTCTAATCTCTGCTCTCACTCCTCGTTCTCTTACTCTCCTTCTCTCTCCTTCTCACCCCCTCGCTATCGCTCTCTCTCCCTCTCTCAAATGTTTTTCTTCGATTGAGATTACATTTATTTATTTATTTAATTCAGTTAAATGTTTCTATTTCTTTTTTTTCTCCATTTGGTGGAGTCCTGCTGCTTTTAGAGCATTCCTGAGACTTTTGTTAATAAATCATTGCAAAGTTAATGAAAACGGCATTCAGGCATATCCAAAATGATTGTGTTCTTTGTCATGCTAATAAAGGGAATGATGTTGGTCCAATGGGTGAAAGCCTGTCCATTATCAGCACATTTTTGATGTGTGCCTGTTGCACCGCAACTTTTTTTTTTTATTATTCATTTTCACTCATAATTTTTTCCTCTAGTCAGAGAGATTTGTTTTTATATTTGTCTTGGGAGGTTATCGACATGAAACGAATAGGTTCCGTAGCAAATGTTCATGTTGCCGTAAATTGCATTGTAGAAAATAGAGGCTTGTGTCTCTCTCTCTCTCTCTCTCTCTCTGACATAGACATACACACACACATACACATTTTCAGGACTTTTTGGGGAGTAAAAACTATTCCCATTCAAAATCTAATTTTCCCTAACCCCTAACCCTAACCCTTAACCTACACCTACACCTAATCCTAACCCCAAACCCCCAACACCTAACCCAAAACCCAAAACCTGAAACCTACCTTGTCAGGACATTGTGGTCTTGATAATGTACTCTCACACACACACAAACACACACACACACACACACACACACACACACACACACACACGCGCACACACACACACAGTTTTTACAGTAATCAATTGCTTGAAGTAGAGAACGACCGATATGGTAATACATTTATTTCCATGGTAAATCTATTGATAAATAAATTAAGAAAAATAACGGTTAGGCATACACAATACAGGGGAATGCATACTCAATAGGACTGTGTGCATAAATTAAGCTATTGAGTTTGTTTTGGCTGATTTCAGTGGAGTTTATGGTGCAACAGACGACAATCTGTTTGGGACTTATATTAGTCTACTGATCAATAACATTTGGGTAGAAGCATCACTCCAGCATGTCATGCCTGTATGGAAGGACATCATACAGGCATCGCTGTTAGTTTGAGATTGTAAAATAACATGTATTCAAATAACTTCAGGACTTGTAATCACGGATGCTAATGAAACTAGTATTTTCCGTGATCTGAAAATAAATGAGCAATTCAGCTGCCAGGGTACGTTTGTAAGCAACTCAGCTTCCGGAACGAAATTCTAAACATCTCAAATGGCTGAAATAGTTCAGCTATCGCTCAAGATATGGGTGATTGCAACTTGATCCTACTGCTACAATTGGCTAGAGCGAGGCTGTAAAGTGCCTTGCAAAAGTATTCATTCCCCTTGGCGATTTTCATATTTTCTTGCATTACAATCTGTAATTTAAATTGACCTCAAGAAAAATAGTCAAGTGAAAGTAAAAACAATAACTTGTTTCAAAAATCATGAAGCCCCTAAATAAGATCTGGTGCAACCAATTACCTTCAGAAGTCACATCATTAGTTAAATAAAGTCCACGTGTGTGCAATCTAAGTGTCACATGATCTGTCACAAGATCCAAGTATTTATCCACCTGTTCTGAAAGACCCCAGAGTCTGCAACACCATTAAGCAAGGGGCACCACCAAGCAAGCGGCACCATGAATACCAAGGAGCTCTCCAAACAGGTCAGGGACAAAGTTGTGGAGAAGTACAGTTCAAGGTTGGGTTATAAAAACATATCAGAAACTTTGAACATCCCACAGAGCACCATTAAATGTATATTATTTTAAAAATTTAAAGAATATGGCACCACAGCAAACCTGCCAAGAGAGAGCCGCCCACCAAAACTCACGGACCAGACAAGGAGGGCATTAATCAGAAAGGCAACAAAGACACCACAGATAACCCTGAAGGATCTGCAAAGCTCAACAGCAGAGATTGGAGTATCTGTCCAAAGGACCACTTTAAGCTGTACACTCCACAGAGCTGGGCTTTATGGAAGAATGACTAGAGAAAAATCATTGCTTATAGAAAGAAATAAGCAAATACATTTGGTGTTTGCTAAAAGGCATGTGGGAGACTCCCCAAACATATGGAAGAAGGTACTCATCTGACTAGATGAGACTGAAATTGAGCTTTTTAGCCATCAAGGAAAATGCTATGTCTGGCGCAAACCCAACACCTCTCATCACTCTGAGAACACCAACCCCGCAGTGAAGCATGGTGGTGGCAGCATCATGCTGGGGGGGATGTTGTTCACCGGTTGGGACTGGGAAACTGGTCAGAATTGAAGGAATGATGGATGGCGCTAAATACATGGATCTTCACAAGGTCATTTGCTGTTGTTCTGGGATTGATTTGCACTTTTTGCACCAAAGTACGTTAATCTCTAGGAGACAGAAGGCGTCTCCTTCCTGAGCGGTATGATGGCTGTGTGGTCCCATGGTGTTTATACTAGCGTACTATTGTATGTACAGATGAACGTGGTACCTTCAGGCATTTGTGGAGGTCTACAATGTTTCTTCTAACTTCTTGATGCACCCATCCCGTTAGTGGGATCATTTTCGTCAACCACCACTGATTTGCAGAGCGCCAAATTCAAATTAAATTACTAAAAATATTATATTTATATGAAATCACAAGTGCCATATAGCAAAACACAGCTTCGTTTTTTGTTACTGCACCTGGCGTGTCAGATTTCAATAAAGCTTTTTGGCGCAAGCATACCAAGCGTTTATGTAAGCACATCTCTCTCAATAGACAAAATATTACAAACAGCTAGCAACCATGTAGATTGGTCACGAAAGTCAGAAAAACAAATCAATTAAATTGCTTACCTTTGATGATCTTCGGATGTTTGCACTCACAAGACTCCCAGTTACACAATAAATGTTCCTTTTGTTCCACAAAGATCATTTTTATATCCAAAATACCTCCATTTGGTTGGCGCGTTATGTTCAGAAATCGACAGGCTCGAGCGGTCACAACATCGCAGATGAAAATTCCAAATAGTATCCGTAATTTTCGTAGAAACATTTCAAACATTTTTTATAATCAATCCTCAGGTAGTTTTTACAATATATAATCAATAATATATAAACCGGGAATGTAGCTTCTTCAATAGGAGAGAGAGAGAAAATGGCTGCTCCAAACTGTTGCGCATACAAAACGCTGCTGGTACCCAGCCATACAATGACGTGATGTGATCTTTCTCAATTGATTCAAACTATGTAAATTTGCTTATCTGAAGCTTCTAAAGCCATGACATATTTTTCTGGAATTTTCCAAACTGTTTAAAGGGACAGTCAACTTATTGAATGTAAACTTCTGACTAACTGGAAACAATTATTGGAGAAATTACTTGTGTCATGCACAAAGTAGATGTCCTAATCGACTTGCCAATACTATAATTTGTTTACAAGAAATGTATGTTTGAAAAACAAGTTTTAATGACTTCGACCTAAGTGTATGTAAACTTCCGACTTCAACTGTAGCTAGCTTACTTATTGCTTTCATGTCCGCTTACCTTGACACAAGTCTTATAATTTGTGAATTAAACTATACTAATATTTGCAAGAAGAATTTGATTTTGGTCAGTGTCAATTCTTCTGTTTCTCAGTACTGCACTTTTCTGTTGGAGAATGAGGAAGCTAGCTTGCTGCTGCTGATTTCCACAGCAAGACATTCCTCAGCATCATTTTGCAGTGTTCCTGGCTCAGGCGTTGAGTGACAGCTGGCACAACTGCAGGAGTCGACACTAGAGGGTGCACTTGGATTTACTACGTAGAGGGAATATCGGCCATGCCGACGTAGAAGGACTGATATACTAGGAAAGGACCATATCTGCTCGATATATCGGCTCGGCCGATTATCGGTCTTTCTCTAGCCTGTAGGCCCTAAATATTAATTTCATACATTTATATTTATATTGACATTTTATGTATATTTCTTTCAGTAAGACTGTTAATCAGTTTTGAATTACACCCAAAAATAATTGTAATATTTCCATGCTGTAATGTCTTGTAAAGGCCAGAGAAATGTATAAATTATATTTGATAAATTATCCTCCCTCTCCTTCTTTCTCTCTGTACCTTCCTGCTGATCTGTCTGCACAGTTTGTTCTATTGACTCTCTAGATTGCATAGTACCTATCCCGTACATGTAGGCAGTCAGTGTTCTGATTTGATCAACCAAATGCAAAAAAAGAAATGGAATATTTGAAAGCCTCCTATAATGGGCCTGAAATCTCTGTCATTATCTCGTATCAGACGTCCTTTTTTAAAAGCATCAGGAGTTACTGACGTTTTACATGAATTTCAGCTCTGGGCTGCTATTTAGAGTGGAATACATTTGCTAGGTCGGTCTGCCCGGGCCCCCATACCTGCCTTTTCTTTCACAAACACTTTGCATAGCTCTGAACAAAAACCCTGCCATCGTCAAGTCCACACACATCGAGAGTGGAAGAGAACGGAAAGAGAGAGAGAGAGAGTATTTGATAAAGAGTGCTTTAGTAATAACACATTGGTTACCACACTCTTACTACATTTTGGCTCCAAACTTGAATTTACATACAATTCTGTTATTAAATTGCATGTATGGTGTATACATACAGGGCAGTAAAACCAGTTATCATGTGTGTGCACGCCGCATTGTCCTGTCTTTTTAGGAGCCTCAGTCAGTTGCATCAGATTTGATTAGACGCTTTAATGATTTATTAGAGAGGAGAACTCACAGATAATTAAAGAGCTCTCGTGGGGGTGGGGGGGTCTGCTTGCTGTGGCTGAGGGGGACATAGCCACAAACACACCAGAGCCCCAATGGCAGCACTGGCAGACTGGGTTTCCCCCCGTTCCCATGCTGGAGCAGGAAGCTGTGGCAGGGTGGGGGCATCCAGACACACCACAAAGTAAACAACAACACCTCAGTGAGGCCTGATTAGAGCGGTGCAAGGGACAATGGCTCTGCAATATGTTGTTCATAAGTTACCACTGTTACTCACACCGCATTGTGGGATGTTTGGCCTACACAGGGCTCACGTTTAAAGTTTTAAAATGATCCTAGGTCTGTGGCTAAAGGCAACTTCTAGCACCCTGCTTTTGCTCAACCCCTATGTTTAGTCACTATGGTAGAAAACAGGAGGGTAGCGCCCTATGCAAAGAGTTGAGCAAATAGGTTTCCAAACTCCTGATAACCATCTATAGTAGGTAGAGTTGCCCCCAAACCACTGATCCAGGGTTAGAAATTGTTCATCCCACTGGTTAAGGTTGGGTTTGGGGGTTGGATAATCTGATCCTAGATCTGTGGTTAAGGGCAACGTCTACCTCGAGCACCAGCCAAGCAGCCCACTGTGGCCAGGATGAAACGGAGTAATGGGAGGGAAAGGGAGTGAACTGTACAGGCTGGCGATATTGATGTTGGAGAAAATGAGCTCCTTTAGAGCTAGAAGCACCCTGACTCCTCCATCGATCCGAGCACAAAAAATTTAGAAATAGACACGGTAAATCTGGTGCCCATCTTTTTTTATGTAAACCGGGCCAATATTCCCACATTGATGTTTTCTAGAGGGCAGTAAAACCTTTGAAAGCTATTTGAAAGTTTTGTTCCTTTCTATTTTGGTGAGTGATAGTGTTATTTAGAGATCGATACTCTCAGGAGAGTTTTTGTTACAGTTATTGATATTAGTAAAAGTGCCATGCTCATAGTAGGCTATTGGCAATAGTGTAGTTATAACAGTTGTGCTACTTGTAATGATAGCAGTAGTTTAGCAGGTAGGTTGGTAGATGTACAGTTGTAGTCCAGTGCAGTCTTCCAAATCTTCACCAGAGTACGCACATTGATAGCAGAGCACATATTTATTGTGAACAGAGTTCCAGTTGAGATTCAGTTGTTTCCTTGCATTAATTGAACAATCAGGTCATCCCTCCGCACTGCCACTAGTGCTGAGACGACCATAACAATAACATACTGGGTCCTGGGCTATGCCTCTGTGAATGTGTCTGCGTGAATGTGTGTGAGTGTCTGAAGACTGTCCGACCCATAGACCTGCTTTATCATTGGGGATCCAGCACACCTTCCATACTTCCATCTTAATGCAGCCAATTGACGTTCAGAGAGTGTGTATGCGAGGTGACCCTGTCTGTGAATCTGCATGCAGGGCTCAGAAAAGAAGCGAGGAGAGAGATGGGAGATAGATGAAGGAGAGAGGGGTAGAGATAGGGGGAGCAAGGCAGAAAGGAAGAGAGAGAGAGACAGAGGTGGAGGAGAGGAGACTGACACTTGGCTTCATCTCCTGTGAGACATGCCTTAGGGGTAGTAACAGGAATTTTAAAGGAATATAAAAACACATGGGGACATGACAGCAAAAGAAAAACAATCAAGCCTGGTTTGATTGGCAGGACCCCTTAGGACTGTCCCCCCTGGGAATAGAGCTAATTGATGAGGGGTCACATGGTCCTTATTGTCCCTCTATAGTTCCACCTGCCCACCTACTGGGACTTATGGACAAGGGCAAAGGGTGGTTCAGGGTAGGTACAAAGTTAAGTGATATGAATTGAAGAACAGGCTTAGAGGAGGAAAGTTAAAGGGAGGTAGAGGGAAGAAAACAAAAATACCATATGATCATTGAGGTTTATGTAGTTGGTAAGTCACGAGCAAGGTACCGAAAGAGGGAGAGGTAAGGATTGTAGTAGAGGAAACAGAGAGACAAGTGTGTCATTTGAAAGTGTATCCTTAAGGTTAAGTTACAGGAAGATAGCAGACAACCTGTTCATCAGGTTTGAACTTTGTAATTTTTAAATTATTATATATTTTTTTTACCTTTATTTAACTAGGCAAGTCAGTTAAGAAGAAATTCTTATTTTTAATGACGGCCTAGGAACAGTGGGTTAACTGCCTGTTCAGGGGCAGAACAACTTTTTATACCTTGTCAGCTCGGGGTTTTGAACTTGCAACCTTTCAGTTACTAGTCCAATGCTCTAACCACTAGGCTACCCTGCTGCCCCATGTGTGCACAACGCACACCTAATCTTTCATTGGGAAGCCTTGTGTGAGTAGACGACCGTACCGAATTCAAAATGATGTCCAATGTTGTAGGAAAGTGGAATAAGAGAAATTAGGAAAGGGAGATGTACTGAAGATGTAAGTGAAATGTAACAGTAATTAGAAGAGGACCTGATATTACAGATTCCCAAAGGAACAGCTGAGTCACCTGCTGTGTGTGTGTGCTTGTGTGCATACGTGCGTGTATGTATGTGATTGTGTGTGTGTGTGTGTGTGTGTGTGTGTGTGTGTGTGAGTGCGTGCGCGCGAGTGTGCGTGTGTGCTTGTGTGTTAGTGAGTGATTATGTGTGTGTGTGTGTGTGTGTGTTAGTGCATCTGTGCTCCTGGCTTAGTTTACCTGGAACCACCAGGGACTCTTGGCTTAACTATGAGATGTACCTGTCTCCACACTCCAGGCTGAAGAGGCTGGTTAGCATATGCATGGCCATGTGTGTGTTTACCCTATCTCTCTCAGTGTGTGTGTGTGTGTGTGTGTGTGTGTGTGTGTGTGTGTGTGTGTGTGTGTGTGTGTGTGTGTGTGTGTGTGTGTGTGTGTGTGTGTGTGTGTGTGTGTGTGTGTGTGTGTGTGTGTGCCTCTCTGTCCTCAGTGTCTCACCGGAGACTTGTTTTCTAAGATTAATGAAGGTCACTGTAATCCTCGGAAGTATTCCGATAATTAAGGCTTTGTTTATCAAAAACAAGTTATATTAAGAGCATAAAGATTCATGGTAATTATTCATAATCTTAACAATTCAAGTGTAGCCACCTCATTTGTGCCTTTAATTCTTCTTGTTAATGTTTTGCATAAATCTGCATAATTACTTGAGATGCCTGTTGTAATTTTGACAGCTACTCAGTTCGTGTGCACTAAAGGGTATCGAAGGCAGTGCATGCTGCATACTCATAAACGTACGTATGGTCTTAGCATAATGTTTCCAACAAACATATTCACCCTCCTCACCGGCTGTGATAGCACTAATGCTGCGAGGGAATGGCAGTTTCTATCAAATTGATTAAATTAATGTTTCTGCCACTGTGGGGGACAGGCGCTGGAACAAGCGTTTTTACAAGCGAGGCATTCCCCAAATCACAAGACCAAAACCAATGTGTGTATCCTCTTATCCTCTTGTATCCTCAAATGTGTGTATCCTCTCCCATAAATCAATGTTTCCCAACCCTGGCCTTGAGTACCCCCAACATTACACATTTGTGTGGTAGCCCTGGTCAAACACACCTCATTCAACTCATTGAGGGCTTGATGATTAATTGACAAGTTGAATCAGGTGTGCTTGTCCAGGGCTACAATACAAATGTGTACTGTTGGGGGTACTCAAGGCCAGGGTTGGGAAACACTGCCCTAAATGACCAGCCTGCAGTCGCTCAGTTCGTGTGTGTGTGTGTGTGTTTGTGTGAGTGTTTTCACGGCCCGAGGCCCACCAAACACCACTTCTAATCACAGCATAACTCTTGTGCAATACTCACATTTAAATGACCAGCACATGGAAATGCTGCTCCCTTAGTTTACATAATCTTGTAATGACCCCTTGTGTTACACTGTCTGTGATATTGCCTATAATAGATTGTTCTTGCGCCAGCCTTTTGGTCGTTGTTTTTTCTTTCATTTGTGATGTGTAACACTGGCCTCAGAAATGACATTTTAAGTGAGGCTGGGCCTATTAGCACTTTGACATGAGTGATTTAATCCTCCTCTCTCTCTCTTTCTCTTTCTCTCTCACTCTCACTCTCTCTACCCATCTCTCTCACCATCCCTCTCTTGCTTATTTAGAATTCGTCCAGCGTTCATAATAATGTGTGTGTGATTGGCCTGTGCTGGGGATGCTTTTACACATGCACGCTGTAGTCACAGGTCAATTGTGTTTGAATTCATCAGCTCAACAGCAGTCAGGTTGATAACAGAATGCAGAACACAGACCACTGAAGGTGTGCGTGTCTCAGATGAACACACACACTTGAGTATGTGCACACACGCACACGCACACACAGACTCTCAATTGCGTGGTTTGAAATTGATAATAGGATAGGTTGTGTGTGTGCTATTGTAATTGACTTGAGAAAAGGCAGGACTTTGAAAAATGGTGTGCACATTCCCATGGTTGTTCAAGTGTACAATACAATACATACATACTCCCATAATGATGAATCAAAACCAGATTTTTAGAAATGAAGGCAAATTTATTAAAAATAAAAACAGAAATACCTTATTTACGTAAGTATTAAGATCCTTTGCTATGAGCCTCGAAATTGAGCTCAGGTGCCATCTGTTTCCACTGATCATCCTTGTGATGGTTCTACAACTTGATTGAAGTCCATCTGTTGATTGGACATGATTTAGAAATGCACACAACTGTCTATATAAGATCCCACAGTTGACAGCGCATGTCAGAGCAAAAACCAAGCCACGAGGGTGAAGGAATTGTCTGTAGAACTCCAAGACAGGATGTCAAAGGCGCAGATCTGTGGAAGGGTAGCAAAAAACTTCTGCAGCATTGAAGGTCCCCAAGAACACAGTGGCCTCCATCAAATTCTTAAATGGAAGAAGTTTGGAACCACCAAGACTCTTCCTAGAGCTGGCCACCTGGCCAAACTGAGCAATCGGGAGAGAAGGGTCTTGGTCAAGGAGGTGGACCAAGAACCCGATGGTCACTTTGACAGAGCTCCAAAGTTCCTCTGTGGAGATGGGAGAACCTTCTTGAAGGACAACCATCTCTGCAGCACTCCACCAATCAGGCCTTTATGTTAGAGTGGCCAGACAGAAGCCATTCCTCAGTAAAATGCACATGACAGCCCACTTGAAGTTTGCCAAAAGGCACCTAAAGGACCACGAGGAACAAGATACTCTGGTCTGATCAAACCAAGATTGAAATCTTTGGCCGGAAAGCAAAGTGTAACGCCTGGAAGAAACCTGGCACCATCCCTATGGTGAAGCATGTTGGTGGCAGCATCATGCTGTGGAGATGTTTTTCAGAGGCAGAGAGGGGAAGACTAGTCAGTATCGAGGGAAAGACGAACAGGAGCAAAGTACAGAGAGATCCTTGATTAAAACCTGCTCCAGAGCGCTCAAGACCTCAGACTGGGGCAAAGGTTCACCTTCCAATAGGACAATGACCCTAAGCACACAGCCAAGAAAATGTAGGAGTAGCTTCGGAACAAGTCGCTGAATGTCCTTGAGTAGCCCAGCCAGAGCCCGGACTTGAACCTGATCAAACATCTCTGGAGAGATCTGAAAATAGCTGTGAAGCGAAGCTCTCCATCAAACCTGATAGAGCTTTAGAGGATCTGCAGAGAAGGAAAGGAGAAACTCCCCAAATACAGGTGTGCCACGCTTGTAGCGTCATACCCCAAGAAGACTCGAGGCTGTAATCGCTGCCAAAGGTGCTTCAACAAAGTACTGAGGTCTGGGTCTGAATACTTATGTATATGTCATATTTTTGCTTTATAATTATGGGGTAATGTGTGTAGATTGATGAGGGGGAAAACGATTTAATCAATTTGATTTATTTATGTATTTTATTTCACCTTTATTTAACCAGGTAGACCAGTTGAGAACAAGTTCTCATTTACAACTGCGACCTGGCCAAGATAATGCAAATCAATGTGACAAAAACAACAACACAGTTACACATAAACAAACGTACAGTCAATAACACAATAGAAAAATCTATATATAGTGTGTGCAAATGTAGAAGAGTAGGGTGGTAGGCAATAAGTAGGTCATGGATGTGAAATAATTACAATGTAGCATTAACACTAGTGTGGTAAACGTGCAGATGATGATGTGCATGTAGAGAGAAAGAGCAAGAGGGTAAGTAATAATATGGGGATGAGGTAGTTGGGTGTGCTATTTACAGATTGGCTGTGTACAGGTACAGTGATCGGTAAGCTGCTCTGACAGCTGATGCCTAAAGTTAGAGAGGTAGATATGAGACTACAGATTCAGTGATTTTTGCAATTCGTTCCAGTCATTGGCAGCAGAGAACTGGAAGGAAAGGTGGCCAAAGCAAGTGTTGGCTTTGGGGATGAGCAGTGAAATATACCTGCTGGAGCGCGCACTATGGGTGGGTGTTGCTATGGTGATCAGTGAGCTGAGATAAGATGGGGCTTTATATGGGGATTTGGTGACAAAACGGATAGCACTGTGATAGACTACATCCAATTTGCTGAGTAGAATGTTGGAGGCTATTTTGTAAATTACATCGCCGAAGTCAAGGATGGGTAGGATAGTCAGAGGATATGTTTGGCAGCATGAGTGAAGGAAACTTTGTTGCGAAATAGGAAGCCAATTCTAGATTTAACTTTGGATTTGAGATTCTTAATGTGAGTCTGGAAAGAGAGTTTACAGTCTAACTAGACACCTAGGTATTTGTAGTTGTCCACATATTCTAAGTTAGAACCGTCCAGAGTAGTGATGCTAGTCGGGCGGGAGAGTGCAGGCAGCAATCGGGTGAAAAGCATGCACTTAGTTTTACTAGGATTTAAAAGCAGTTGGAGGCCACGGAAGGAGTGTTGTATGGCATTGAAGCTCGTTTGGAGGTTTGCTAGCACAGTGTCCAAAGAAGGACCAGATGTATACAGAATGGTGTCGTCTGCGTAGAGGTGGATCAGAAAATCCCAGCAGCAAGAGCAACATCATTGATATATACAGAGAAAAGTGTTGGCCCGAGAATTGAACCCTGTGACACCCCCATAGAGACTCTCAGAGGTGCGGACAACAGGCACTTCGATTTAACACACTGAACTCTATCAGAGAAGTAGTTGGTGAACCAGGCGAGGCAGTCATTTGAGAAGCCAAGGCTATTGAGTCTGCCGATAAGAATGCGGTGATTGACAGAGTCAAAAGCCTTGGCCATGTCAATGAAGATGGTTGCACAGTACTGTATTTTATCGATAGTAGTTATGATATCATTTAGGACCTTGAGCGTGGCTGAGGTGCACCCATGACCAACTCGGAATCCAGATTGCATAGTGGAGAAGGTACGGTGGGATACGAAATGGTCGGTGATCTGTTTGTTAACTTGGCTTTCGAAGATTTTAGAAAAGCAGGGCAGGATGGATATATGTCTATAGCAGTTTGGGTCTAGAGTTTCTCTCCCTTTGAAAAGGGGGATGACCGCGTCAGCTTTCCAATACTTGGGGATCTCAGATGATAGGAAAGAGAGGTTGAATTGGCTAGTAATAGGGGTTGCAACAATTTCGCCACATAATTTTAGAAAGAGTGAGTCCAGATTGTCTAGTCCAGCTGATTTGTAGGGATACAGATTTTGCAGCTCTTTCAGAACATCAGCTGTCTGGATTTGGGTGGAGGAGATGAGGGAGGGCAAGTTGCTGAGAGGGGTGCTGAGATGTTGGCCGGGGTAGGGGTAGCCAGGAGGAGAGCATGGCCAGCCGTAGTAAAATGCTATTTGAAATGATCGATTATCATAGATTTATCGGTGGTGACAATGTTTCCTATCCTCAGTGCAGTGGGCATCTGGGAGGAGGTGCTCTTATTCTCCATGGACTTTACAGTATCCCAGACCTTTTTGGAAGTAGTGCTACAGGAAACAAATTATTTTTGAAAAAGCTAGTCTTAGCATTCCTAACTGACTGACTATATGGGTTCCTGACTTCCTTGAAAATTGTCATATCCCTGGGGCTATTCGACGCTAATGCAGAACACCAGAGGTGATGCTAGTCGGGCGGGATGTCGGACAGGATGTTTTTGTGCTGGTCAAAGGCAGTCAAGTCTGGGGTGAACCAAGGGCAATATCTGTTTTTAGGTCTACATTTTTTTGAATGGGGCATGCTTATTTAAGTTGGTCAGGAAAAGCATTCAGGCATCCTCTACTGACGGGATGAGGTCAACATCCTTCCAGGATACGCAAGTCAGGTCGATTAGAAAGGCCTGCTTTCTGAAGTCTCTTTAGGGAGTGTTTGACAGTGATGAGGGGTGGTCGTTTGACTGTGGACCCATTACGCACGCAGACAATGAGGCAGTGATCGCTGAGATCGTGGTTGAAGTCAGCAGAGGTGTGTTTAAAGGGCAAATTGGTCAGGATGATATCTAAGAGGGTGCCCATGGTTATGGATTTAGGGTTGTACCTGGCAAGTTCCTTGATCATTTGTGTGAGATTGAGGGCATCTAGCCTAGATTGTAGGCTGGCCGGGGTGTTAAGCATATCCCAGTTTAGTTCACCTAACAGTACGAACTCTGAAGATAGATGGGGGGCAATCAATTCACATATGGTGCCAGGGCACAGTTGGGAGCTGACTTGTTTCTGGAAAGGTGGATTTTTAAAAGTAAAAGCTCGAATTGTTTGGGCACAGACCTGGATGGTATGACAGAACTCTGCAGACTATCTCTGCAGTAAATTGCAACTCTGCCTCCTTTGGCAGTTCTATCTTGTCAGAAAATGTTATAGATTTCTGGAGTTTTGTTGGCCTTCCTAAGCCAGGATTCAGACATCCGGGTTGCAGTGAATAAAACAAACTTAGGGATGAGGCTTCTAATGTTAACATGCATGAAACCCAGTCTTTTGGGGTTACAGAAGTCAACAAATGAGAGTGCCTGGGGAATGGGAGTGATGCTGGGGGCTGCATGGCCTGGGTTAACTTATACATCACCAGAGGACCAGAGGAGGAGTAGGATAAGGGTATGGCTAAAGGCTAAAGGCTAAAAGAACTGGTTGTCTAGAGCATATTTCCGGGCATGGAAGAATAGATTCAAGTCATAATGTACAGACAAGGGTACGGTAGGATGTGAGTACAGTGGAGGTAAACCTAGGCATTGAGTGACGATGAGAGAAGTTTTGTCTCTAGAGGCACCATTAAAGCAGGGTGGTCATCGCATGAGTGGGGGGTGGAACAAAAGGGCTAGCTAAGGCAGATTGAGCAGTGCTGGAGGCTCTACAGTGAAATTAAACAATCATCACTAACCAAAACAGAATGGACAAGGTATATTGACATTAGGAAGAGACATGTGTAGCCGAGCGATCATAGGGTCCAGTGAGTATCTAGGCTAGCTGGAGACACAGTGATTCAGAGAGCTAGCAGGCCGGAGCTAGCAGGCGGGCCTCAGCTGGACGTCGCAACGGGAGAGCCTGTTGAAACCCCCTCGAATGGCTACATTGGCAGACCAGTTGTGATGGATCGGCGGGGCTCCATGTCGGCAGCAAAGTGTCCAGTCCAATTGGTAAAATAGGTATTGAAGCTCAGGAAATGTCTGATGGATTGCTTCGGCTAGCCAGGAGATGGCCCTAGCTCCAGGCCAGCTCCAGGCTTTGGGACAGAGACATTAGCCAGGAGTAGCCATTTTAGAATAAGGTTGTAAGGTAACAAAATGTAGAAAAAGTAAATGGGTCATGAATACTTTCCGAATGCACTGTGTGTGTCTGTTTGTGTGTGCGTTTGCGCGCATGTGTGCACCTGAGTCAGGAGACCATTTCTTCACTTCACGGTCCTGTGCGTAGTCACAGAACTGTGGAGGCCTGTCGCGCTGGATGGGAGAACATGTAGCTCTGGTGTTAATTGAAAGTTGTCTAATGAACTAAACTTATGGAGAGAGAGAGATGAGGGGATGAGGAGAAATAAAAGGTGGGGGGTGAAGACAAAGGGAGGGCAAGGGAAAAAACGAAACTTTCTTTAATTATGTTTACACAACAGGCTTTGCTTCCTAATTTAAATAGCATAAACATCTGGACTGACACGGCAGTAGAATGGTAGTAGTAGTCAAGCAAATCTTGTGGAAAATAATGAAATTAGATCCCTGGTGCTGTGACAGTGGCAGGGCAGGAGACATCAGCTCTATGTTAATAAAATTGCCATGAATGACTGAATACAATTAAGAAATTGTCAGTGGCGGCTGTGAACTTTAGTAACTCGTGGATGTTTGCATCATTTGATTATGCTTGCAATTTAAACTTGTTTATTAGTGTCTGTATTGGAGTATTAATTATGACCTCTTGTGATTGGCCGTGATTAAACTAGTCACTTGTAAAGTGATGGTGTCAGATAGTGGGTTGATGTTTGTGTATGTGTTTGTCTTTTTATCTGTGTGTGCGTGCATGTGTGAATGAGCGGTATGACATAGTGTGACCAGAGGACCAACTCAAATCAAAATCAAATCAAATGTATTTATATAGCCCTTCGTACATCAGCTGATATCTCAAAGTGCTGTACAGAAACCCAGCCTAAAACCCCAAACAGCAAGCAATGCAGGTGTAGAAGCACGGTGGCTAGGAAAAACTCCCTAGAAAAGCCAAAACCTAGGAAGAAACCTAGAGAGGAACCAGGCTATGTGGGGTGGCCAGTCCTCTTCTGGCTGTGCCGGGTGGAGATTATAACAGAACATGGCCAAGATGTTCAAATGTTCATAAATGACCAGCATGGTCGAATAATAATAAGGCAGAACAGTTGAAACTGGAGCAGCAGCACAGTCAGGTGGACTGGGGACAGCAAGGAGTCATCATGTCAGGTAGTCCTGGGGCACGGTCCTAGGGCTCAGGTCCTCCGAGAGAGAGAAAGAAAGAGAGAAGGAGAGAATTAGAGAACGCACACTTAGATTCACACAGGACACCGAATAGGACAGGAGAAGTATTCCAGATATAACAAACTGACCCTAGCCCCCCGAGACATAAACTACTGCAGCATAAATACTGGAGGCTGAGACAGGAGGGGTCAGGAGACACTGTGGCCCCATCCGAGGACACCCCCGGACAGGGCCAAACAGGAAGGATATACTCCAGTCCTCAAGTCCCCCTAAGAGCACATATATATTTTTTGTAGCCCCAGACAAACTCACCTGATTCAACTCATTGAGTGCTTGATGATTAGCTTTCTACAAGATGGCGCCGGTAGACATGGTCGCCCTGTTCGTGGCTCCATAGCAACTTTGCAGTATTTAGCTATGTGTTTGTGTTATTAGCTCAGAACGTCCTTTGCATTATTACATACATCCATAAAGAACTTTTGGATATTAGAGTGGTGGTAAATCATCAGCATTTCGACCAGAGTATCTAAATTACTATCGCCCCATAACACTCACTTCTGTCATCATGAAGTGCTTTGAGAGGCTAGTTAAGGATCATATCAGCTCCACCTTACCTGACAGGCTATACCCACTGCAATTTGTATACCGCCCCAAAAGATCCACGGATGACGCAATCACCATCGCACTGCACACTGCCCTATCCTATCTGGACAAGAGGAATACCTATGTAAGAATGCTTTACATTGACTCCAGCTCAGCCTTCAACACCTTAGTAACCTCCAAGCCCATCATTAAGTTTGAGGCCCTGGGTCTGAACCCCGTCCTGTGCAACTGGGTCCTGGACTTCCTGACGTGCCGCCCCAAGGTGGAGAATGTATGCAACAACACAAGGGTGCGTACTCAGCTCCCCCTAACATCTACAACACCCAGTGTCACAGGAAGGCCAGGAAGATCATCAAGGACCTCAGCCCCCTTTAGTCACTGGCCCCCTGAATTTTAGTCACCGTCACTAGACGGCTACCACCCGGGCACTCTATCATGCACCTTAAAGGCTGCTGCCCTATGTACATAGTCATGGAACACTGGTCACTTTAAATAATGTTAACATACTGTTTTACCCACCTCATATATATATACTGTCCTATCTAGTTTACCTATTGCTGTACATATACTATTCTTCAGATTTACTACATATTCTACCCATATACTTTCCGTATTGTCTATACATCCCATCCGATATACTGTATAAACAGCTGAAGTTGGAAGTTTACATACACTTACGTTGGAGACATTAAAAATCATTTTTCAACCACTCCACAAATTTCTTGTAAACATACTATAGTTTTCGCAAGTCGGTTAGGACATCTACTTTGTGCATGACACAAGTCATTTTTCCAAAAATTGTTTATGTACAGATTATTTCAGTTGTAATTCACTGCATCACAATTCCAGTGGGTCAGACTGTGCCTTTAAACAGCTTGGAAAATTACAGAAAATTAAGTCATGGCTTTAGAAGCTTCTGATAGGCTAATTGACATCAATTGAGTCAATTGGAGGGGTATCTGCGGATGTATTTCAAACTCAGTGCATCTTTGATTAGCATCATGGGAAAATCAAAATAAATCAGCAAAGACCTCTGGTTCATCCTTGGGAGCAATTTCATCAGTACAAACAATAGTACGCAAGTATAAACACCATGGGACCACGCAGTCATCATACCGCTCAGGAAGGAGACCCGCACTGTCTTCTAGAGATGAAAATACTTTGTTGCGAAAAGTGCAAATCAATCCCAGAACAACAGCAAAGGACCTTGTGAAGATGCTGGAGGAAACAGGTACAAAAGTATCTATATCCTCAGTAAAACGATTCCTATATTGACATAGGCAGCTCAGCAAGGAAGAAGCCACTGCTCCAAAACCGCCATAAAAAGCCAGACTAAGGTTTGCAACTGCACATGGGGATGACGATTGTACTTTTTGGAGGAATGTCCTCTGGACTGATGAAACAAAAATAGAACTGTTTGGCCATAATGACCATCATTATGTTTGGAGGAAAAATGGGGAGGCTTGCATCCGAACAACCCCATCCCATCCGTGAAGCACGGGGGTGGCAGTATCATATTGATGGGGTGCTTTGCTGCAGGACGGACTGGTGCACTTCACAAAATAGATGGGATCATGAGGCAGGAAAATTATGTGTATATATTGAAGCAACATCTCAAGACATCAATTTGGAAGTTAAAGCTTGGTCGCAAATGGGTCTTCCAAATGGACAATGACCCCAAGCATACTTCCAAAGTTGTGGCAAAACGGCTTAAGGACAAGAAAGTCAAGGTATTGGAGTGGCCATCACAAAGCCCTGACCTCAATCCTATAGAATTGTAAAAGCATGTGCGAGCAAGGAGGCCAACAAACCTGACTAAGTTACACCAGCTCTGTCAGGAGGAATGGGCCAAAATTCTCCCAACTTACTGTAGGAAGCTTGTTGAAGGCTACCCGAAACGTTTGACCCAAGTTAAACAATTTAAAGGCAATGCTACCAAATACTAATTGAGTGTATGTATACTTCTGACCCACTGGGAATGTGATGAAAGAAATAAAAGCTGAAATAAATCTTTCTCTCTACTATTATTCTGACATTACACATTCTTAAAATAAAGTGGTGATCCTAACTGGCCTAAAACAGGGAATTTTTACAAGGATGAAATGTCAGGAATTGTGAAAAACTGATTTTAAATGTATTCGGCTAAGGTGTATGTAAACTTCCGACTTCAACTGTATATTCAAATTTTTGCCTGAGCAATAATATTCAATATCATAGCAATAAATCCACCTTCCCAGTAAATCGCCTTCTTCTATATGTATAAAAGTACAGAGAGTGGTAGCTTGAAGATCACATTCAATCTGGAGGCTATCATGTAAATAGCCGGCCATCTTGGGAAGGTGATATGCAAAGTTGAAATGTATTTTGCTAAGGTGTATGTAATCTTCTGACTTCAACCCTATATACTTGCTTGGGCCATATGTTGGAACTCCTTCAACTGTTGGAAAAGCATTCCAGGTGAGCTGGTTTAGAGAATGCCAAGAGTGTGCATAGCTGTCATCAAGGCAAAGGGTGGCTACTTTGAAGAATCTCAAATATAAAATATATTTTGATTTGTTAAACACTTTTTTGGTTACTACATGATATGTGTTATTTCATAGTGTTGATGTCTTTGCTATTATTCTACAATGTAGAAAATAGTCCAAACTTTTGACTGGTGCTGTATATTTATACTCCAGACTTCGACATTGCCCGTCCTAATATTTCTTAATTCCATTCTTAGATTTGTGTATATTGTTGTGTATTGTTCGATATAACTGCACTGGAAAACAAGCATTTCGCAACACCCATCAGTTGTGCTTGTCCAGAGCCACAATACATATAGTACTGTTGGTGATACTCGATGACCGGAGCTGGGAAACACCTAGCCTGTATGTAAATCTGGTATGGAGCTGCAGGCAGACATGTTGACTCTAATTATTTCTCTGCTTTATAACTATGCTATCACTCACTCCTGATCCCATTGTATTACAGGCTGGATACATGCACTTAGGTTTGTATACATTATCCATTAAACTGACATACACAGTACAGTTCCTACAAACCTGTGCCTAGCTGTTTATGTGCATGCATATGTCAGGTACTCACATATAGGAAGTGTCATGATTCTCAGTTTCATTTGCCATAGTTATGTCATCAGTTTAGATTGTTGGATTTCCTGCCCTTGTCTTATTCTTCTCCATTGTTTTGGTATTAAGATTCTGAACGCGGACCTCTTACAAATTGCAATATGAACCTGTGCCTCGCTCTCTGCCTCACTCCACTCTTCTGTTTATTTTATTACCCCACACAGTGGAGAGATTATTTTTCAGGGAATTATTTGTCAGTATAGGACACGTGTCAAACTCATTCCACGGAGGGCAGAGTGTCTGTGGGGTTTTGCTCCTCTCTTGTACTTGATTGATTAACTAAGGTCACTAATTAGTAAATAACTCCCATCACCTGGTTGTCTAGGTCTTAATTGAAAGGAAAGAACTAGTACCTGCAGACACTAGGCCCTCCATGGAATGAGTTTGACACGCCTGGTTTAGAAGGTATTAATGGATTTGTACTGAAAGCTAAATAAACAGAACTATCTTACTGATGAAGAGAAGAGAGGAAAGGAGAGGAAAGGAGAGGAAAGCAGAGGAAAGGAGAGGAAAGGAGAGAATGTTTGATTATGTTTTTGGCATGGACATACCCTACGCTCCATTGTTCTCTGGCAATGAAAATAGATGTTCTTGGTTCTCCAGTGAACCACTCATTTTCACCCATGACCCATTTAGTATAATAACGTTTCTTATAAAGTCACTCAACACCAGGGATGATTCCAACACTGGCACTTGTGTTATTTCATTGTCCTAAAATACCAGTATACTTTAGAAGCCCAAAAGTACACCGGCTGGTTTAGAATGCATCTAAAACGTAATGTTTTGAGTAAAATAAATACATTTGTTGTTATCACAGTTTCCATTAGAATCTAAATAACTAAATGGTTTTACTTAAAATTGTATACAGTTATGTTGCTTTCATTTGTGCCAAACATGATATTGTAAATCTCAGAACACTTGTAGATGACAGAATTAGCTAATGTGATTATAAAAAGTACATATTATCTAAAGGACTGTGTACTAGGCATTATGTTTTTAATGTCACACCTGAAGTTTTCTTTCAGAAAATTAAAGTTATTATATATATGTATTAATAACCCCCCTCCCTTATCTTTCAAAATGACACATTCATATTTGCAAACCCTAAACTCCTGAGTTGATTACAGGTCATACTGTTACAGACTCTTTTACAGGCTTGGCATGTACTGTGTGATGGTGATGGTATCATTGTAAAAGCATGTGATTGTATTAAATGCGTATTAAATGATCAGTGGCAGAGGCGAGGCATGGCTTCTAGATTAGGTGATTTGCTATGTCTTCTAAAGGCCACACACAGGACCCATCAGACCGCACATATTTTATACATTAATCTACAGGCCACCTTTAAAACATTCCATCTTGTGAATATCAAACGGTGCACTTGCTCGTTCAGACACACACACACACTGGGCATTGGACAGCATTGGAAGAGTTTTCCTTGGAAGTGGTGACCTCTTGTGTGTGTGGGGTGTGTTGTGAGAGAGAGAGAGAGAGAGAGAGAGAGAGAGAGAGAGAGAGAGAGAGAGAGAGAGAGTGAGAGAGAGAGAGAGTTTGTGTGTGCCCGGAGACAGATGGGTAATAGCCCTATGCTAAATGCAGGCCCTGTGTAACGCATAGCCCTGATTGCAGACCTGATTACCTGCCATATGCTAGCTTAAGGGTTGAGGGTAGAAAATGGAGATGGTATGTAGACGTTAAAGCAGTCGTTTTTATAGCGCAGTCATTATGCCAACGTGCGGCTTTCACAAATGAAAATGAGCGTCACAGGGAAGGAAAATAATGAAGTCATAAAATGGACGGGTCACGGTGCCTAGTCTCTACTACCTCCACACTGAAGCCCATTGGTTAAGAGGGAGAAGGGGTGTGCACAAGCCTAGGTGGCAAGATGGGAGACATTGGTTCTATCAAAATGGTATTTAGAAGTTTCCAGGTTAAGACTGAATGTAAGCCTACTCGTGCCTCAGCTTGTGAAGATTTGGATAACAGTTTTCATTGAATAGCACCGTAGGTTTGTGTCATTGAAGATGCGAATTGATTTCTAGGTGTGTGTGTGTGTGTGTGTGTGTGTGTGTGTGTGTGTGTGTGTGTGTGTGTGTGTGTGTGTGTGTGTGTGTGTGTGTGTGTGTGTGTGTGTGTGTCCATATTCATGTATATGATTATGTTTAGCATTAGCTTTGCTTTTCCAATTATACATGCAGTGATGTAATGGTCAAAGAAAGTTGGGTAAACTATAAACTCCAGTGGCCGATCAAGATAAGACAAACAACCACCCATATAAACCAAGACATATGACATTTTTAGAACTGCATTATTTGATTGCATTGTCATACAGGTCTATAGGGAAGGCCTAATGTAATTTTCTTTAGTAAAAAATGACATAAAATGCACATCAGGTCGGCCTCCCAAAATAGTTAATTTGGACTGAACACAACAAAAGTCCAGGATGTGGAGATGTTTATATTGAAAAGTTGTATCTTTTTAATTCACGTTCATGTTCTTTGTATTTCATGTGAGCTGCACTGTAATTGAGTTTTTGTATTGTAAACTGCTAAAGTGCACTGTATAAGGACCTTTGTTGACTCTAAAATATTGTTTTCTGTACCCATTTGTGGAGAAACAAGTTATTAGTTTGTTTGATACGATTACAGATTCTCTCATGGGTCCCCATTTCAATTTCAGGGGACCCCACACGGATCCCTGACCCCAAGTTTGGAAACCACTGTACTACAAACCTCTTTCTCTGCTTGCCTCCTCTCACTGTGTGTCTCCTCTGTCTCCTCCTGCATTGCAGCTTGCCTCAGCCTCACCACTGTCTGCCTCACCACTGTCTGCCTCACTACTCTCTGTAAAGCAGTTTTACAAATAGATTTGTATATACATGAGAATGATATAACATTGTCTTTGTATTTCAATTGTCTTTATGTTTCACTAAACGTTCGATCCCACAGGCTGTCCCAACACATAATGACATGAACGTGCATTCTAACAGCGTAAAAGGCCCTTAGATGGCTCTAAAATGTTGTATTCTATAGCCATTTGAAGAGAACCAAATTATTAATGTGTTTGATAAGATGAAAAACTATCTCAGGGGACCCCACATGGTTCCCCAACCCCAACTTTGGGAATCACTGTACTACACGAACCTCAATTTCTGCTTGTTTCCCTTCTCTGTGTGTCTCTTTTGCCTGCATTGCAAACTGCCTCACCATTGTCTGTCTCACTACTCTGTGTAAAGAAAAGTTATTTTGTTACGAGAATTTAGAGTAGCCTTTTAGAGTAGTCTTCTGGTTGGATTGTAGTTTCATTTCAGTCAACTGCTCATGCTGAGGTCAGGCTCCCTTTTAACATTAGCTTCTAACTTCATCCTTCTAGCCAGCTTGTTTTAGCTAGTTATCTAGCTAAAAGTAGCCAGAGCACTTGAGCTAGCAACTATAGCTAGCCATCTGACTGGAATATCAGCAACTATTTACCAGTTGTACACTCATTCTCAGAGGCTCTGTTATTCGTTTTGTTTGGAGGATGTCTGTTGACACGGCAGGAGTCGAGGGACGTAAATAAATTGCGATATGTGCGGCATATCGCAAGGCCACTGTCAGCGGTGTCTCTCTTCACTTATCACTTGCCAGTTGCCAGCGTTGTTCTCGGCTGAAGTAGTTAGTTGCATGTCTCGGCCTGTGCCTTGGGTGGAGTTTGCCGTTGGACAGAGTGGTGAATGAATGCGCTGCTAACAAGGCAAATCCTGGGGGAGCAGGTGAACATAACGAGCATACCTGAATCATGATTCCACTCATTCTCAGAGAGGCAGGGGTGATTAGAACTCAGATCAAGAAGATTACCATTCTGAGCTTTAATCAACGCCGGGAACGTAAATAATAAGTGGGTAAATGATAATTAACTAAATAAAAAGGTGAGTAAATGTGATTTCACAAAGGCACATAACTGGTGTTTATATGCATTACCCTCCTACATCCCTGTATACATACAATAAACAAGGAAAAACTGTAAATCTTGCTGGTTGTAAAGATGCTGGGCAACTCTCTGAGGATTACACTTTTTATCATCAATAACCATTATTGACAACCATTCCAATAATAACTTGCTCACTACCTTTTGGTCCCAGAAATGAAGCAGCTACCTGTATCATACAGTGCCTTCAGAAAGTATTCATACCCCTTGACTTTTTTCACATTTTGTTGTGTTAAATCCTGAACTTAAAATGGATTAGATTTTGATTTTGTTTGTCACTGGTCCAGACACAATATCCCATAATATCAAAGTGGAATTATGTTTTCCTAAACGTTTACAGAATTATAAGAAATGAAAAGTTGAGTCATTAAGTATTCAACCTCTTTGTTATGGCAGACCTAAATGAGTTCAGGGGTAAGAATTTCCTTAGCAAATCCCATAATACGTTTCATGGACTCACTCTGTGTGCAATAGTAGTGTTTTTAAATGACTACCTCACCTCTCTACCCCACACATACAATTATCTGTAACGTCCCTCAGTCAAGCAGTGAATTCCAAAGAGAGATTCAACCACAAAAACCAGGGAGGTTTACCAATACCTCACAAAGAGGGCACCTTTTGGTAGATTAGTAAAAAGAAAAAAAGCAGACATAGAATATCCCTTTGAGAATGGTGAAGTTATTCATTACACGTTGGATGATGTATCAATACACCCAGTGACTACAAAGATACAGGCACCCTTCCTAACTCAGTTGCCGGAGAGGAAGGTAACAGCTCAGGGATTTTACCATGAGGCCAATAGTGACTTTAAAACAGTTAGATTTTAATAACTGTGGTAGGAGAAAACTGAGGGTGGATCAACAACATTGTAGTTATTACACAATACTAACCTAATTGACAGAGTGAAAAGAAGGAAGCTTGTACCGAATAACAATATTCCAACACCTGTTTGCAAAAAGGCCCCACACCTGTTTGCAACAATGCACTAAAGTAGTATTGGCAAAGCAATTCACTTTTTATCCTGAATACAAAGTGTTATATTTGGGGCAAATCCAACACAACACATTACTGAATACCACTGTCCATATTTTGAAGGATAGTGGTGTCTGCATCATGTTATGGGTATGCTTGTAATCATTAAGGACTGGGGAGTTTTTCATGATAAAATATAAATGGAATGGAGCTAAGTACAGGCAAAGTTCTAGAGGAAAACCTGGCTTTCTACCAGACACTGGGAGATTAATTCACCTTCCAGCACAACAATAACCTACTATATGAGGCCAAATGTACACTGGAGATGCTTACCAAGAAAATCATGTATGTTCTTGAGTGGCTGAGTTACAGTTTTGAATTAAATCTACTTGGAAATCTACGGCAAAACATGAAAATGTCTAGCAATGATCAACAACCAATTTGACAGAGCTTGAAGAATTTTGAAAAGAATAATGGGCAAATAGTGTACAATCGAGGTGTGCAAAGCTCTTGGAGACTTACCCAGAATGTCTCCCAGCCGTAATCGCTGCCAAAGGTGATTCTAACATGTATTGACCCAGGGGTGTCATTACTTATGTAAATTAGATATTGCTGCATTTAAATTGTAATACATTTTCTAATATTTTTATAAACATGCTTTGACTTTGTCATTACAGAGTATTGTGTGTATGGGGGGGGGGGGGGGACGTATATATAATACATGTTTTAATTCAGGCTGTACCATAACAACAGTTCGGAAATTCCCCAAAAGTCAATTCAATAATCAAATATAGCTTTTTCAATCATTGATTCAACTTTTCCATTCACATCTTGAATGAAATCATTTCAAATCTACTTGTCCCCAATTCTTACTGTATTTCTAATGAAATTCCCAACATCCATTAAGACACACCAACACTATCAAAGCGGGATTCTACTTCCAAGCAGGAATTCCCCCCTTCCCGGTGAATAGGTTCAAATAGATTTTTTAACATATTGTTGAAGGGCCCTTATGGCCTACTTAGTGCAACATGATTCCTTATGGTCCTGGGAATATATTTGGGTCAGCTTCATTCAAATTCTCTTTCATTTGGTCTCTCCTCTGACACTGTGGCCCATCATTAGCTTAGATATAGGTCAGCACCGGCTTTGTGGAGCTGCACACTTATTTCCATATTTGATTAAGACGTGTTAGTTGGACAGGGATTACTGGAGGTAGGTGGAGCCTTGTTAGTCATACTGTTCACTCCCCCAGTATTCTGAGGAGGTGATAGGACTACCCAGGTCAGGTGGTACGTTAGCCTACTTGTTACGTCCAGGAGGGCTCAATGTTGTTGAGTGTTTAGATGGAACTGTGTTTTGTAGAACAGGCACGCCTCTCACATGGAGAAACTGTAGCTCATCAAAGATGGCACTGCAGTGGATAGTAGCCGTGTTACAACCTCCTTACCAATTCTGCTATTTGTGTGTTTTTTACACTAATCGTAACATTTTTTGTACATAATGTTTCCGCTATCATTTCCTATGACTTAAAACAGCTTCTGGACACCAGAACAGTGATCACTCGGCAGCTCTGGACATTTTGCTTACTCTGGGCCCTCAGATCCAATAGAGTCAGCGGTGTCAGGATTTGGCCGGTGTAGGCCGTCATTGTAAATAAGAATTTGTTCTTAAATGACTTGCCTAGTGAAATAAAGGTTAAATTAAATAAATAAATTCTCAATACGTTCTATAGCTGCACCATTGAGAGCATCTTAACTGGCTGCATCCCCACTTGGTACGGCAACTGCTAGGCACCTGACCACAAGGCACTACAGAGGGTAGTAAGTACTGCCCAGTACCCACTGGGGTACTGTCATCCAGGATACCTGTCATCCAGGATCTTTATTCCAGGTGGTGTCGGAGGAAGGCCCAAAAAATGTGTCAAAGACCAGCCACCCAAGCCATAGACTGTTGTCTCTGCTACCACATGGATAGCGGTACCAGTGCACCAAGTCTGAAACCAACAGGACCCTGAACAGCTTGTACCCCCAAACCATAAGACTGCTGAACAAGACCATTAAATAGCTCATCAAATGCCTACTCATTTGATGAGCATCCTTTGGCCTGTCTTGTTCAAATACTTAAATATACAACATATATCATACCTGTTCTAACCTTAACATAAAATAATCGACTCCTGATATTTCTACAAAGCAAGTGTTATAATGCATCATGATGGCCGCATCTACTAACCTTGCTCTATCATAGCAGGCCTCTGAGGCCTGTGTTTAGTATGCACAGGCAACAAGACTTATTGACATATTTTTTTCCCCTCAGCAAATTACATGTTTCCATCTTAATTGTTATTGGAGATTTTATCAGGAGCTTGATGCAGCCCTCACTTGAACCTATTAACTGCTGACAATGGTGTGAAGGGGGCAGAGGAAAGGAAGTATGCAAAATAACCCTGTTGTATAATTAATGACCCTTAGAAAGGAGGAAGGACTTTTTCTCTCTTTATTTCTCTCCTCTTTAGGATGGACAGCTGGTGCTATCATGTATCTTTGACCTCTGCAGGGTGTTGTGTTAAATAGAGATACAGTGTGGTGAATTGGAGAATGTGCATAATGCATGCAACAACTACACACACACACACACACACACACACACACACACACACACACACACACACACACACACACACACACACACACACACGCACACACACACACACACACACACACACACACACACACACACACACACACACACACACACACACACACACACACACACACACACACACACGCACAATGATGAAGTTCAGTTAGTCTTTTTAAGTTACTGTACTCACTATCTTTTCATTGATTCATCTAAATGGACTTAGATTATCTCTGCCTTATGCAAAAAGCCTTAGCTGGAGTCACATACTCCCTAAAGATAGCAGGGGAGACAACTTTGCCGCTACTCTCCCGTCCCTTAATTCCTAATGGGCCACCTTTTTTAACACCGCACCCCTTATCTTCAGTCTGGGGGCTTTGATGTTCTAACTGTAATCAACCAGCCCAGACGATGGATGTGCCACTGACGTTGGGCAAATCAGCGGAATCTAAATCGTTACATCTCGCCTGACATTAATGTGGCATTTTTGGCGTGGTGAGGTAAAAAGTGATGCACAGTTCAGGAAGCCATAGTTCTTTCAGCCTGAAAATGGCATTCATATTAGCTGGGAATTAGCTCCTTTAGATGTGAAGAAAATCCAGTGCGGCGGGAAAGTGTGAGAGTCCGCTCTTATCTGCACATGTCTAGGCACAATGTGTCAGGGCCGCTGGTCTCTATTCACACAGACAGCTATCTACCTAATTCTTTTTGACATTTCAGATAAGCATCTGAACAGAAGCACACAACTACTGCAGACAGGGTTTGTCAAATAACGAAGGAATGTTCCATGTTTACTACAAAAATATCATCCTTTTAAATGGGCGTCTGGATTTTAAAAATCTGTTAATCTATGCCCCTCACTACATTTCCCAATGTATGTGTCTGAGGTTGACCGTGTAAGGGACATGTAGTTGAGGGGTGTGTGTGTGTGCGTTTGTGCGTGTGTGCGTGAGCACAAATGTGTGTGTGGTAGAGTTACTGTATAATGATTCACCATCTCTGTCCTTTTTAATATGCCAATATTTTTTGAAGAATTATCTAGGGAAACTGTTTTGTATGCTAATACCTTGTACGCAGGGTAAACAGAACATTGACCGCTTCATTGCTACATGTACTGAAGCACATTGGACAGATTAGGCATCTGTCATTAATTTTTTGTGTTATGCTGTGGCTGGGATTAAACACTGCAAACAAATTATCCTTGGATTAAGACCAACCTTTATCATTGATGTAAGAGGATGGAAATATCAACGCTATTACTGGAAAGATTTACCAGCAGTATGGAAGCAGGTGAAGAAAAACCTACTTCTAGGAGAAAAATAACATGATAAACAGTGTATTCATATTTCTCTGAGTATTCATAGATTCTTGAAGTCAATCAGAGATAGTGTTGGTAGTGATTTAATGTTGACACAAGGGTTAAACTAGTGGGTGAAAACTAGGGCCAGAGTGATAAATATATATATAAATGAATTTTGGTGGTGTCAGGACCCGATTCACGAACTCGGGTCTCCAGTGTGAGAAACAGTCACTTAGTAAACTGAGCCACTAATAGTCGGCAGAACCCAGAAGATGAGGCAGACACAGCAGTACTAGAGACAGTGATTTAATAAAGAAAAAAGGAAAAGATCTTCAGGCAAAAATATAAATCCACAACGTCAAAAGTAATTCCAAGAGAAAAAATGTATATCCTCCAAGACACAAGGAAAATCCACAAGGTGGTAAGAACAGCAGGGAAAAAACAAACATCAAAAGAATAATAAAAAATAAACAAGAACAAAACCAGAGTACCTCAAGAAAATCCAACTAGAGAAACAAAAGTTCACAGCATGGCTGGGGCTGGGTGCTATCATACAGACACAGAGCAAAGAACTGAGGAACACTAAGGGTTTAAATACATACAAGGGAAATGAGGCACAGGTGCAAATAGTGGAACAAGGGAAAAACAAAAGGGTCAAAAAAGCACAATGGGGGCTTCTAGTGACCAAAACCTGAACAATCCTGGCCAAATCCAGACAGGTGGTGCACCATTTTAGTAAGAAAGAGGATGAAGCAAGTTCAGTACTTTGGGGAGAATGGGACTTGGGTAAACCTGATGCACTATGAGAGTAATGAGGGTAAAACTGATGCATTGTTGGTGTAATAGTCCCGAGTCCAAACAGAAAGAGCGATAAAAGGTAGGAACACAGTGATCTGGCTCAACCCTGTTCACTGAGGGAGAGAGAGAGTGAGTGTGTGTGTGTGTGTGTGTGTGTGTGTGTGTGTGTGTGTGTGTGTGTGTGTGTGTGTGTGTGTGTGTGTGTGTGTGTGTGTGTCTGACAGTCTTTCAGATTACATATCCCGAGTCCTGGTCTAAAAAGGCCAGCTTGCCTTATCTGTGCATAGAAAGCCCTCCGCACCTTGTGTGTGTGCGACCGAGTGTGACTGCGTGTGCCACCGTGGTGTGCATGCAAATATCCACCTCTTTGTGTCGCACACATCCGTCTCGCTCATGCAGTGAGGAACGCACAGGCCAAACCGTAGCATATTTAGTGTTACTGTATATATATTTTTTTCCCAGTATAATTAATTGTTTCATTATTTGTTCCCAATATGACATTTTTGTCATTTAATAAGAATGAATGTCATGCCATCACAGAAGAACAGGTTTACAAGTTGACCTAGTGATATGACAAAAGGGGCCTCTGGAAAACCGGATTCAAATAACATAACATAACGGGAATGCAACAATCATCATGCAACACACTCCTGAGAAAGCGTTCCATGTACGTCAATGTGATATAGGGCTGTGACCAGTCAGCCACGTAATAGAACAATCACTCTGTCACTCATTCTCTCCTCTCATCTCCTCCTCTCCTCTTTTTCTGCCACTTACGTGTCATCTGACAGTGCTGCGGTACTGTACGTTGTATGGTATTGTCACCTTGTGAAAGTCCTTCTGTTGGACATTTTTTGTTCACTTAAATACTTTTCTATTCTCCTCTCTCTATGTGTATTTTCTTTAAATGTTCTCTCTCCATATACCCGAGCTTGTGTCTTAGTTTTGGTCAGTGAACTTGGGCTCCAGTAGGTCAATGTATTTGCTGGGAGGTTGTTGACTGAACTGTGTTGACTCAACCATTTATTATCTTGCGCTCGTTTAAATATGCATGGCGACTCCCACCACTCTTAATCATTCAGATTGAAAAAACGTGATCGATGTAGTGTAAACATTCATCATTAACACCGGGCAGGCAGTGGCTATGCCAGGGCCTCTCTCTCTCTCGTTCCCCTCTAAACCTTCACAACATCATTATACTATACAATACACCCAGCCTATGTGTGCACGATGCATGTGTGCATATGAAATAACCCTCCTCCCTCCTCTTCGTTTTATTCCTTTATTTTTTTCATATGTATTCTTATACACTCCCGTGGCATATTTTCAATCATTATTAGAATGCAGGCATTCTAAGGCTCTGAGCCCTAACCCCCGGTATGTTTGGTGTGTGATAAAAGGCGAAAGCGCTATCAATCTTTATTGTCTGTCCGTGCACTGTAATTGCATTCAATAGTCCACTGATTCTCCTGTCTGCGCTAATGTCGGGGAGCAGTGAGAAGCCAGATGCTCGGACTAGATCACACACACTCATGCACACACTCACACACTCATACGTACACACACACACACACACACACACACACACACACACACACACACACACATACTATCTTACACACACACCACACACAGACACGCACCCACACCCATGGTCTACTCCTCCAAGCCTGGCATCAGTACTCGCTAGCTCGGCCCCGTTGATAAATTGTTGACAGTATAGATTGTGAGCAGCTGAGTGTCTGGAGTGTATGTAGGAGAAGATTCATACCTTGTCAGAGTGCCTTGCTACGGTGATGTCACAGAGAGGGCAGGTCATGTATTATTCAAATTCGGCAAGGGGAACTGGAGGAATGCCGAGCACCGGATCTCAATGAATAAAGAAGGGGGAAAACATTGGTTTTCATTCTTCTATTTAAACTAAACTGGGGCTTGCTTTCACCTGTCAGGTTTTTGTGTATGAGTGTGTGTTTGTGTCCATGCATCATGCATGCGTACATGTGCAGGGTGTGTTTGTGTGTGTGTGTTTGTACTTGTGTGAGGGGATGATTCCTTATTGCCTTACCACACAATGCAAACTGCAGAGTGCATATTGCAGACTAGCTTCTAATGCTTTGCCTCTCACCTAGGTTGACCTGACGAGGCATGTATGTATGTGAAGCTATAAGTAATATTATTGTGTTTGCTTTCATACACAGACAGACAGTGGATACAAAGCAACGGATCACGGAATATGAAAAACCTTGCCTTTCCAAGAGCAGTATTATAGGTTAGTGTGGGAATTTGTGTTGCGAGGGTATTTGTGACATGTCTATGATATTGTGGTTCCTATGCTACGAACCAGCAGGATTTGTAAGACATGATTTCTATTCCTACGTCATTTTAATGAGGTGTTTTCTTTTTTGCATCCTCTTGCTTGTTCTGTGGGCTAATTATCATTAGCTTCATCATTGTTTATTTCGATGTGCTATTAAGTGTGCCAAGGCTAACTAACATCAAATCCCTGTTGAATGAATGTAACTGAGTTCAAATGATCAGGTTTTTGGCTGCCATAAAACTACATGCACATTTATTCACACACGTTGTTATGTTATATGTATATATATATATATATACTTATGTGGTAATACATCCCCGAAAATCAAAGGAAATTACGCTTCACTTTGGTAGGCAGAGCTTAGTGTGTTTTTAACCAGACGAATGGCTTTATATTGAGATTCCCCTAGGGCCTGTACTGTCTCTCCTCAGAACGTTGTGCCAGATAAGGGCAGTAATTCCCACTTTTAGGATTCCATTAATGTCGTTGTTCCACGGTTCCTGACACAGAGGAGAGGGCTGTTTTGCATATCACCTTCCCAAGATGGCCGGCTATTTACATGATAGCCTCCAGATTGAATGTGATCATCAAGCTACCACTCTGTACTTTTATACACATAGAAGAAGGTGATTGACTGAGGGAGTTGGATTTATTGCTATGATATTGAATATTATTGCTCAGGCAAAAGGTACTTTGCTACAGGAGGGACTGGTGCACTTTACAAAATAGATGGTATCATGAGGACGGAAAATAATGTGGATATATTGAAGCAACATCTCAAGACATTAGTCAGGAAGGTTTAGCTTGGTCGCAAATGGGTCTTCTAAATGAACAATGACCCCAAGCATACTTCTAAAGTTGTGGCAAAATGGCTTAAGTACAACAAAGTCAAAGTATTGGAGTGGCCATCACAAAGCCCTGACCTCTATCCTATAGAAAATGTGTGGGCAGAACTGAAAAAGCGTGTTCGAGCACAGAGGCCTATAAAACTGACTCAACTTGTGGAGGCTACCCAAAACGTTTGACCCAAGTTAAATAATTTAATCGCAATGCTACCAACTCCTAAATGAGTGTATGAAATCTCCTGACCCACAGAGAATGTGATGAAAGAAATAAAATCTGAAATGAATCATTCTCTCTACTATTTTTCTGACATTTCGCAATGTTAAAATTAAGTGGTGATTCTAACTGACATAAGACAGGGGATTAAATGTCAGGAATTGTGAAATACTGAGTTTAAATGTATTTGGCTGAGGTGTATGTAAACTTCTGACTTCAACAGTATGTTCATTTAATATCCAGGCTACTTTTCATCCAAGTATTAGAAATATGTTCCAGACTGTATCTTGGATTTTTTTGTGCCTCTTGGATAATTCAGTTGTGAGTGTAATGGATATGTGTCATAGATAGTATTATGGCGCAATGTAAAAAAAAATATGGCAGACATTATAGAATCGAACAGTCTTGTGAATAGAGACAGTTGTTGATGACCAAATTGTCTTCATAGAGTGACGTGTGACAGAGAAGATAGAAAGATACTACTATGCATCACTGCTCACTGATAGTTCATTTGAACAGTTCCATTTTCTCCAGAATTGTGGGGGGAAAAAAAACATTACAAAAGAGTTGTCCGTTTGAAACGCAAATCCCATGTAAATGTATCGGTAATGAACATTCTCATACAGGAGGCACATTATTATTTTTCTGGTACATTTATTTCTGAATATCAAATGAACATGATGAATGTGAATGGGGGGGGGGGTTAAGCAATCTGAAGATGGAATAAGTCCTATTTTTTATTACTGTACCGTTGAGCAGCAGAAGTTGAAACTGTGTGAGGCTGGCACGAGGAGGGGTGTCTTTCTCTCGTTAAGCATCTTGGGCTCTTTCCTCATCGCCTTTACATTGTGTTTCTGTCTATATAAGAGCGTGTCAAGCTGAGACACATTTCTAACACGTGTAAATCACAGCGGTGTACTAACACACAGGCAATGACAACGCTGGAGTCCTGTATCTGCAGATGAATCACACGTTGACGTTTCTGATTGAATATGGTTCTGAGGAGAAAAGAAAAACAAACCTCAAAAGTGACAAATCACCCCTAAAACCATGTTACTCCAGAATCCTTAGGATGACGACAGTCAGGTAACATGAGGTATGGATCAAGAGAGCTAGACAAGGTGGTTATTTGATTTTTTAAAAAGTTAGCCCTGAGTGCAGTAAACCCAACAACAATTCAAATCCGTACTATAATGCATTGCCATGACATGCAGCTATGCTGCCATGCAGCTATTCTATTCATACACCACAATATACTATTGTTACACACACAGTTTAAGTTCAAGTTTTTGTTGTCACATGCACAAGCACACTGGAATGCTTAATTTGCAAGCTCTACCTAACAGTTTAGTAATAAATATCAAAATAGTATAACTAATAATGATAATAAAAGTAATATATCTATACAGTACCAGTGAGAAGTTTGGACACACCTACTCATTCAAGGGTTTTTCTTTATTTATACTATTTTCTACATTCTGGGATAATAGTGAAGACATCAAAACTATGAAAAAACACATATGTAATAATTTAGTAACCAAAAAAAAGTGTTAAACAATTTTGAGTTTCTTCAAAGTTTCCACCTTTTGCCTTGATGACAGCTTTGCACACTGTTGCCATTCTCTCAACCAGATTCATGAGGAATGTTTTTTCCAAGAGTCTTTGAAGGAGTTTGCTGAGCACTTGCTCATATGCTGAGCACTTGTTAGCTGCTTTCCTTCAGTCCAACTCAACCCAAACCATCTCAATTGTTTGAGGTAAGGTGATTGTGGAGGCAAGGTCATATGATGCAGCACCATCACTCTCCAGCTTGGTCAAATAGCACTTACACAGCCTGGAGGTGTGTTTTGGGTCATTGTCCTGTTGAAAACAAATAATAGTCTCACTAAGCGCAAACCAGATGGGATGGCGAAAAGCTAAAGAATGCTGTGGTAGCCATGCTAGTTAAGTGTGCCTTGAAATCTAAATAAATCACACACAGTGTCACCACAAAGCACCCCTACACCATCACACATCCTCCTCTATGCTTCACGGTGGGAACCACACATGCAGAGATCATCTGTTCACCTACTCTGTGTCTCACAAAGACACGGTGGTTTGGACTCATCAGACCAAAGGACAGATTTCCACCGGTCTTATGTCCATTGCTCATGTTTCTTGGCCCAAGCAGTCTCCTCTGAACAGTTGATGTTGAGATGTGTCTGTTACTTGACCTCTGTGCAGCATTTATTTGGGCTGCAATTTCTGAGGCAGGTAACTCTTGAACTTATCCTCTGCAGCAAAGGTAACTCTGGGTCTTCCTTTCCTGTGGCGGTCCTCATGACAGCCAGTTACATCATAGCACTTGTCATGTTCTGACCTTTATTTCCTTTGTTTTGTCTTTATTTAGTTTGGTCAGGGCGTGAGTTGGGGTGGGCAGTCTATGTGTGTTTTTCTATGTTGGGGTTTTGAGTTCAGCCTAGTATGGTTCTCAATCAGAGGCAGGTGTCGTTAGTTGTCTCTGATTGAGAATCATACTTAGGTAGCCTGGGTTTCACTTTTGAGTTGTGGGTGTTTGTTTTCCGTGTGTGTGTTTGTTGCCACACGGTACTGTTTCGGTTTCGTTCGTTTCACGTTTATTGTTTTGTATTTTCATAGTGTTCAGTTTATATCTTAAAATAAACGATATGGACACTTACCACGCTGCGCATTAGTCCTCCGATCCTTCTCGCTACTCCTCCTCAGAAAAGGAGGAAGAATGCCGTTACAGCACTTGATGTTTTTTGCGACTGAACTTGAATAAACTTTCAAAGTTCATGAAATTTTCCGTATTGACTGACCTTGATGTTTTAAAGTAAAATGGACTGTCGTTTCTCTTTGCTTATTTGAGCTGTTCTTGCCATTATATGGACTTGGTCTTTACCAAATAGGGCTATTTCTTTACCTTGTCACAACAAAACTGAATGGCTCAAACGCATTAATATGGAAAGAAATTCCACAAATGAACTTTGAACAAGGCACACCCGTTAATTGAAATACATTCCAGATGACTACCTCATGAAGCTAGTTGAGAGAATGCCAACAGTGTGCGAAGCTGTCATAAACGCACAGGGTGGCTACTTCAAAGAATCTCAAATATAACATATATTTAGATTTGTTTAACACTTTTTTGGTTACTACATGATTCCATATGTGTTGTTTCATAGTTTGATGTATTCACTACTATTCTACAATGTAGAAAATAGTTCAAATAAAGAAAAACCCTTGAATGAGTGGGTGGGTCCAAAGTTTTGACTGGTACTGTACATGTAAATAGGAGTAATTGTGACCAGTAGCAGAATAAATTGTGAATAGTTGCAGGATGAAATAGATACTAATGATAATGGCAATCAATAATCAATAAACAGCAGCGTAGTGGTAGTAATAAATCAAATCAATTATAATATTAGCTTCAGCCTACATTAGGTGTGAGGGGGAGCAGTAGTTATGAGCCATTTAACAGTCTCATGGCCAGGGGAAAGAAGCTGTTAAGGAGCTGGTCTGAGCCTTGATGCACCGGTACCGTCTGTCGGATGTATGAAGACCAGTCTTTGTAAATTTTTTGGTCCTTTCTTAGACACCCTATGTGATGCACTGGACCGTCAGCACCACTTGAAGCTCTTACCCTCTCCACTGCGGCCCCATCGATGTGGATGAGGGTGTGCACCCTCCCCTGTTGGTTGAAGGAGATGATCAGAACCTTGGGCTTGCTGACATTGAGGGGGAAGGTTGTTGTCCTGGTGCTACACTGGCAGGTCTCTGACTTCCTCCCTCTAGGCTGTCTCATCATCATTCCTCACTCTTCATCACTTTGAGAAGGAAAGTGGAACTGTGTTTTTCCTTTTACTTGTACATTTTGTTGTTGCCTAAGACGTCAAATTAACCGGATGTATTTCTGTTTATCCTTTTCTCACAAAATCAAATCTCTCTCCTTTATAGCTGGGAGCACCGTTCAAATAAATCAATTTCACTGGACAGATGTCTAATTGTACCTATAGAAATTAGCGCAGGCTCCAGCTGCTATGGTGACCCCGGCGAAAAGAAAACAAACTCATTCGATAACGACCCATTGCCGATGGATATGGCACTGTTTACTATCATTGGCTCTGTCCCATATGGCAAGCGACAGAGGTGATGAACAGGTTAGGAGAGAGAGAGAGAGGGGGGGGGATAAAGTGATACAGTGGAGGTGAAGTATTCATAGACTCTGTTCATCGTTAGCCCCCATGTCCCCTCTGCCTCCACCTCATCGTCTCTTTGCCGGCGGCCAAGTTTTCAGGCTCGCCGTGTCATGTTCCTGTGAGCGGCTAGGCTACTCCGGTGTGAAAACCTTACACCACTCCATCTGGTGGACGAGCGATTGCACAAGCCCCAAGAATAGCACCACATTACTCAAGGTGAGACATGACATCATCTCCGTGAATATTTAACTTTGTCTCAGACCACTGCTAACTGGCTAGGGGAGAGACATGTTCTGTGAAAGTAAGAAGTTAGCCAGCAATAGCTAGACTGTTTTGTTTAGAAGGGCTGTAGCTGTGAAGTAGGTTTGAATAATACGAATGTAGAGTGCATGATGATTGTTTATTTGTGTGCATCATGATAAGCTTGTTCAATTGCCTATGGCGACTAACAAGTGAATCTGTGCATGTAGCTTTGCACGTGGCATATCGTTACAACACACACTCGCACAAGCTGACCATAGGGATAGGATAGTGGAGGTTGACAGTCACTTTAATGTGTTGTTGCTGCAGAGTGAGGTGGAAGCAGAACGTTTGCTCCATCATTAAATATACACACATTCGCGTATAGAGTATAGAGCTCTCAGGCTCAGCATCCAAATTAGCCTCCCCCCACCTCTCGTTGTGGCTAATATGGACGCTCCTCTGTTCCGTCTATCGGATGCCACTTTTCACATGGATATCGAAGAATCCAAAGAACCCAAAGATCTGTCTCCCAACTATAGGGAAGAGTCCCCCTCGTGGTGGGAAAGTAGCTTTGGGAGGGAGCATCTATGCTAAGCTATGCTAACCTAGGCTAGTGTTATGCTACATCTGGTGTTCAGGAGTGGCATCTGGTGTTCACGGTTGAGGTGAATTCCATTTTAATTCAGTCACAAGAGATTTTCCGAAACTATAATTTTTTTTTAATTGCAACTTGCCATTTGCCATCAAGCAGGACTTTTACATTTCTAAATTGGAATTCCAATTGGCTTCTTCAATTGACTGACTAAAAATAGATGTTTTCTGTTTGCAAAGTTGAAGCAAAACTTTGAGTAGACACGTTACCTTCTGCTATGTGTCATTACACGGCCAGTCACCAGGTATGAAAGAGACATACAGCCTTTGTTCTGGTGTCTTCCCAGCATTCTTCTAAGAACAGCACTGCCGTCATTGTGCTGCTTTATTAAATATTGAGATTATGTTTGAGGTGGCAGCTTGTTAGATGGCTATAGGTAATTATTCATGAGCGTCACATTTGAAAACAAAAGTAATTATACACACTGGCACATGATGCATTTTATTTATATATTTAGCAACTTTATCTACTTCCAATAATCTTCGTAGGAGAATATTACCTTTCTTGCTCTTTGATCTTTCAGTTTTTTCTACATGCTAAACATTCACTCACTCACACACACACACATGCACACACACACACACACACACACACGCATGCACGCACACACACACACACACACACACACACACACACACACACACACACACACACACACACACACACACACACACACACACACACACACACACACACACACACACACACACACACACATTTCCACATTCACTGTAAAAGTGATATAGAGGTACAAACTAGCACACACACTCTCCTACACCACCCACACACAGCATTGACTTTTAGCCTGCAGGCATCACATAACAGTATACATTTTTGCATATGAAAATTGTGATGAACTTGTGGTAATTACTTTCACATATTAAAAGCAAATCGTACTAAGGAGATGGAAGAGTGACAGGTAGTGATGATGATGATGATGATGATGATGATGATGCTATTGATATTGAACTTTGCTCAGTTGGGGGTCTCATTCCACCAACACACTAGCTCCATCTTCCCATGACACACACACACACACACACACACACACACACACACACACACACACACACACACACACGGACACACACCTCCCATGACACCACTAACCTGTCTCCGTGCTCTTGGCGGCAGTGTGTGATAAGATGGAACAGAATAGAAATCTATATGTGTGCTTTAAGAACTCTCCATCCATGACCTAGCTTTATAAGCAGGCTATTACCAGTGTGTACATAAACCGGTAAGGAGAAAGTGTGTGCTTGTTAGAATGGGTATGGTTTTTGCTTCTGTGTCCAGGAGTGTCTGTGTGACACCAGTGGAGACACTATAGAAACTCAAACTGGTCTCCTCGTGAGCCAACTTACGCACATCAGAAGAAAAAAAGGCTAATTAATTAAGAACAGTATTAGAAGTAATGGGATATTATAATATAAATTGCTACATTCTGGAACCAATTTAATCCAATTACTGAAACCCCTCATGAATATAATTCCTCAAAAATCACTCTGTAATGGTCTAAAGGGAGAGATGTCAGACTATTACAAATATATATATATATATATAATTATGTTTTCAACTCTAAGACCAATGGTAATTTGAATAGCAAACCTAAGATAATTTGTTAATTGACATTTAAGGTCATTTCCACCTGAATGGTTCTTGCTTTAAGACTTTTCTGTTTGATAAAGACTAAATAGCATTAGTGTTAATTCATGTTCACTATTAAAAGCTATGCTTGTCTTAGAAAGGAGGACAATAGCTTACAGAAGGAATTATGCATTGCTTGGTCCTGCTTTAAATGAAGTGAAAATGGTACTGTAGTTACATAGGCAGCAGTCACATTGCGGGTACATCCTGTTTACATACATCACAACTGTAGGATCGTTCGTTTTATTTTACCTTTATTTAACTAGGCAAGTCAGTTAAGAACAAATTCTTATTTTCAAGGACGCCCTAGGAACAGTGTGTTAACTGCCTGTCCAGGGGCAGAACGACAGATTTGTACCTTGTCAGCAAGGGGGTAGACAGAGAGCCATTCTTTAAAGTACTTTTTCAGAAAATATTATTATTATTGTAACTGCAGCACATAATTTCCTAATGAAATATATATTTATTTTTGGGGGGGTAAAAAAGATAGTTGTTCTTTTAATCAGTAATTTATTCATTTATCAATGGCATAATGCATATGTAATTACATCAACTCTCTCTTTTATCAAACAGAGACAGAAATGTGGCCCAAATGGAAACATATGGACAGTAGTGTGAAATATAGAGAACTATGAAAAGGAATTGCTATGTATTCCGTAGCCAATCCTCCAGCCAATCACAAAGAAGAATACATTATGATTTGAAGATGGATGGTATAGTCTTGGTGAATGAGAAACAAAATGTAGATGATATTATCGATACAATACAACATTATTTATCCACTCAAGGACCATTTAGAAGGCATTATCAAAAGCACAAAAACATAATTACTTGAATTTTTCACATACCATATGTATAGGCCCAAAACAATACAAAACCAGATCAACAGTGAATGTTCATAGAGACAACTGTTCAACATTTCCTTCTTTCTTTATTTTGTCTTTACCTATTGGAAGCTTACAAATACTAATGATATTTCTAGCAATCCATATTCTCAAAATAGATAACTATTTCCTGTGTAAAACCTTGTTCCCTAAGGTAAACGGAACTGCCGGATTGGTCAATTACTAAATTAGGCTGCTTTGCCCCAGTTCACGTCCATATTCCAGGAAGAACTAAATTGAGCTACACAATGCAGGAAAAGCTGGAGTAGACGTTGTTTTATGGTGAAAGAATAGTAGTTTCAATGTGGAAATCAACAAAGATAGTGGCCCTCTATTCATTGCGGTCATTAACTTTCAGATAATCATTCTCTCTTGACCTTGTCCTCACCCTTGCTCTTTCTCCACCCCCCAACACACACACACACTCACACACACATGTATGCACAGTTACACACTCAGCAATCAGGGTTGATTTTCCATTTTGAATCCATTTCTGCACGCGTTTGTGTCTATCTATCAGAGGTACATGGACGGAGGAAGCTAAACTCGAACGTGGTCATTAGAGCGCTTGTTTTAATTCCTTCCTTTAAGTATGCATGTCTCTGTGCCTGGCCGTTTAACAGCCAGCTGTTCTGAGGTGAGCCCGGCAGAATGCCAAGTCCCCTGTGGTTGGTTACCGTTGGTTACCATCACAGTTAACATTCCCTCTTCTCTCCTCCCCTCTTCCTGGAACTCCGGAAAAGGCTTATGGGTGCAAATGCCTCTGATGAGCTATTTTACATCAAAGTGTGTGTGTGTGTGTGTGTGTGTGTGTGTGTGTGTGTGTGTGTGTGTGTGTGTGTGTGTGTGTGTGTGTGTGTGTGTGTGTGTGTGTTTGTACCCTTATATCCAAGGCCTAGTATGTCATTGGATTTTGAAACACGTACACAGTGCTGGTCCTCTGGCTGGTCCTCTGGCTGGTTTATTTGGATGGCGACAGACATCAAAATAAACAGAGGTTAAGTAGTAAATAGAACAATGTTATTTCCCATTGTTGAAAATAATCAAGATGAAGAGTATGATTTTACGGTCAGGGTACTTTCCCAGTGAAATGATGTTAAACAGGCAGATCTCCATCAAGGTTATTAATTTATGTTAGCTTATCCTCTTGGCTTATCTCTGTCTCTCTCTAACCCCCCCCTCTCTCCCTGAAGCTACACTATGTATTTGCGATTAGACTAATATTTAGAAGGCAGGGGACAGGGGCGTGGGGTGTGGGGCGAATTTCACTGCAAAGCTGTTAATTATTGGGCACACGCTCAGCGATAGGGAGTTAATCACATCAATGTGGTGCGGCAGGTAGCAGGTGCTACCTGCTTAGAGCGTTGGACTAGTAACCGAGAGGTTGCAAGTTCGAAACCCTGAGCTAACAAGGTAAAAAAAATCAATTGTCGTTCTGCCCCTGAACAAGGCGGTTAACCCACTGTTCCTAGGCCATCACTGAAAATAAGATTTCTTAACTGACTTGCCTACTTAAATAAAGGAAAAATTAACAATAATGCTGGCCCCTCTTGTCCTGTTCCTCAACGTGTGTGTGTGTCTATCAATGACACATGAGGACTCACAGTTCCAAGAATCTGGGTCCTCTATACTTCACATACAGTATTCCAATGTGTGTGGGGGTGCAGATTTGGCCCTTTTATCTTCTAAGACACAATCCTTGAGCGCTTCTGTAATTGGCAGAAAACATAAAAATAACATTGATGTCTCATGATCTTCTCTGCTAAGGCCAAAGCCTTCTATGTAGAGGGCTTTGATATATGCCCGAATAAAGCAGTGTGATAGATTTGTCACATTACTGCGTACATGACAATATATTTTAACATGAGAAATTATTGGAAAATGTCCATTTGGACTAAGTATCTGGGCTTTATTCATTCAATATGGTATTAAGATGACATTGGTATAGCTACAGTGACTCGGGAAACTATTCACCTCCTTGGCATTTTCACCTCCTTACAACCTGGAAATAAACTAGTTCTTTGGGGGGTTTGTATCATTTGATTTACACAACATGCCTACCACTTTAATTAAAGATTCAAAATGTGTTTATTGTGAAACAAACAAGAAATAAGACAAAACATATTTAAACTTAAGCGTGCATAACTATTCACCCCAAGAGTCAATACTTTATAGAGCCACCTTTTTCAGCAATTACAGCTGCAAGTCTCTTGGGGTATGTCTCTATAAGCTTGGCACAGCTAACCACTGAGATTTCTGCCCATTATTCAAAGCAAAACTGCTCCAGCTCCTTCAAGTTGGATGGGTTCTGCGGGTGTACAGCAATCATTAAGTCCTAACACAGATCCTCAATTGGATTGAGGTCTGGGCTTTGACTAGGCTATTCCAAGAGATTTAAATGTTTCCCCTTAAACTACTTGAGTGTTGCTTTAGCAGTATGCTTAGGGTCATTGTCCTGCTGGAAGGTGAACCTCTGTCCCAGTCTCAAATCTCCGGAAGACAAACAGGTTTCCCTCAAGAATTTCGCTGTATTTAGCGCAATCCATAATTTCTTCAATTCTGACCAGTTTCCCAGTCCCTGCCGATGAAAAACATGGGGATGGTGTTCCTGGGGTGATGAGAGGTGTTGGGTTTGTGCAAGACATAGCTTTTTGGCCAGCAAGATGAAGGCTCAATTTTAGTCTCATCTGACCAGAGTATCTTAGTCTCCCACATGCCCTTTGGAGAATACTAAATGTGTTTGCTTATTTTTTTGCTTAAGCAATGGCTTTTTTCTGGTCACTCTTCCGTAAAGCCCAGCTCTGTGGAGTGTATGACTTAAAGTGGTCCTATGGACAGATACTCCAATCTCCGTTGTTGAGCTTTGCAGCTCCTGCAGGGTTATCTTTGTTGCCTCCCTGATTAATGCCCTCCTTGCCTGGTCCATGAGATTTGGTGGACGGCCCTCTCTTGGCAGGTTTGCTGTGGTGCCATATTGTTTCAATTTTCGAATAATAGATTTAACGGTGCTCTGTGGGCTGTCCAAAGTTTCAGATTTTTTTTTTAGAACCCACCCCTGATCTGTACTGTACTTGTCTACAACTTTGTCGCTGACCTGTTTGGAGAGCTCCTTGGTTTTCATGGTGCCGCTTGTTTGGTGGTGCCCCTTGCTTAAGAATCTGGGGCATTTCAGAACAGGTGGATATATACTTGCATCATGTGACACTTAGATTGCACACAGGTGGACTTTATTTAACTAACTATGTGACTTCTGAAGGTAATTGGTTGCACCAGATCTTATTTAGGAGATTCATAGAATATGGGGTGATGTCAAGACATCCACCGAAGTTGGTTTCTCTCCTTGTTCAGGCGGCGTTCGGCGGTTGGCGTCGCCGGTCTTCTAGCCATCGTTGATCCACTGTTCATTTTCCATTTGTTTTCTCTTGTCTTCCCACACACCTGGTTTCTATTCCATCATTACATGTTGTGTATTTAACCCTCTTTACCCCCCATGTCCTTGTCCGGAATTGTTTATTATAAGTACTTGTGCAAGTTATATCTGGTGTGTGACGGGTTTTGTACCCATTGTATTTGATTGTTATGTTTACGGTAATTTTTATTATTAAACTGTGCCGTTGTAACACAGTTTTTGTTCTCCTGTGCCTGACTTATCTGCCGCCAGTACGCACCTCTTACAGGTGAATACATATGCATGCACCACTTTTCCATTTTTTAAAAAAAATTAAATTTTGAAATAAGTTTTATTTTTTAAATTTCACTTCACCAATTTAGACTATTTTGTATATGTCCATTACATGACATACAAATAAAAATTATTTAAATTTCAGTTTGTAATGCAACAAAATAGTAAAAACGCCAAGGGGGATGAATACTTTTGCAAGGCACTGTACATTCAGGAAGTTACAGGGTTAGTGTGAGGTTACAAAGAGCTGTTTGGGTGTATTTTCTGTCACATTCAAATTTGAATCATTTTCACCACAGTTGCGAATGCTCTGGACCAACAGAAATGATGGGTTGTAATTGTGCTGCTGTAATTTGTAGCCATTGACCCATGGCTTGCTATTACCCATTGTCAATTTTAATGATGTATCTCCTTACCATTAAAGCCCAATGTCCAGCCGAGCTTCCGCACTCACTAAACTGTTATTTATAGATTATATCACATTGGTAATAAACATAAAAAGGCAGCTAATGTGTGGCTAATGAAATCTGGACATGAGCAACTTTATGAATTGATATAATTCATAGGACTGTTCTCACCAAGCTGCGTGCTTCCTCGTGGTCATAACTCAAGGACATAGCAGGGTTTAGAGATTAAGGGCTCATTCAACATGGTAAAAAAAATAAAACTGCACATTAGGGACAACACCGTTATAGTGGTTATGTACTGTGATTAAACCATTTCTTCCCTATCCAAAATTATATCCCAAGCATTGAGCTATGAGAGCAGATCTCAAGTTATGATTTGACCTTGGTGTGGAGATTTGGACTGACTAGTGCATTGTGGGCTCTCAGTGGGGAGTTGAATGCTCTGGATACCTAAACCATTTATTAGGCCTAATATTCCTTCACAAAATGGAGACGGATGTTTTCTCAACAGAAGGTGTGTGTGGTTAATCTGGCTGGTCAGCTGGGTGTGTGTGTCGAGCGGTGTAGTGGGTGGGCTCGGCAAGGTGAAGAGGAAAGAAACAAGCTTCACTTCCTTTCGGGCCAAACTCACTGTGCCAAGTCTCTCTAGATTAGTGCTGGTGAACTCCAGGCCTTGTGGTCCGCAGAACGGCTGGTTTCTGTTCTGTTTCTGTTCCCCCAGTACTTGATTGATTAATGTCGAATATTGACCCATTACATAACTCTAGACATCGAATCAGTCTCCAAATGGTTGAACTAGTCTCCAATTATGAAGGACAAAATAAAGAATACAAAGTGACAATACCTGAGATTAGCTGTTTAGCTTGCTAGCAGCGTAGAAAGTCACACAACACACGCACACACTTTCAGTCTTTGTTTTGTATGTCTGTGTGTGTTTGTGTTTTTGTGTAGCTTATCTGTTTGTGTTTACCATGTATGTGTGTGTGTGTGTGTGTGTGTGTGTGTGTGTGTGTGTGTGTGTGTGTGTGTGTGTGTGTGTGTGTGTGTGTGTGTGTGTGTGTGTGTGTGTTTGTGTGTAAATCTCCTGCTGTCTTCTTACCATCGTATTGCTTTCTTGAGCTTCTCTGTGAGAAATCCTCTTGATTCACCCAGTCCCTCAGGCTACAGCCCCACATAGAGCAGATGTTCCACTGAAAATGCCATGAATGTTTAATCATTTGTGTTATTGATGCTGCTTTTTTGTTTGTTGGTGTGTGTGTGTATGTGTGGTTATGTGTTGGGATATACTTCTATATATGTGAGTCTCGGTGTGAGCTCTTTTTAGGTTTCTATGACAGAGTTAAAGCTTATTTAAATCAAGCTCATACCAGGACAGACATGGGAAGGAAATGCAAAACCCCTCATCTCAGCAAAGCTTTGCAATTCAAAAGCACCTCTTTTAATGTAACTGTGTATGTTAGAGCAACATACATTGCCTTCAGAAAGTATTCATATCCCTTGACTTATTCTCAAGGACTTTCACATTTTTGTTCTGAAGCCATTCCAGTATTGCCTCAGCTGTATGCTTTGGGTCATTGTCCTGTTGGAACGCCAATCTTTGTCCCAAGTCTAAGGTTGTTTGCACTCTGAATCAAGATCTCGTCAAGGATTTTCCTGTATTTGGCTCCGTTTCTTCTTCCTCAATCCTTACCATTCTCCCAGTCTCTGCCCAGTCTCTGCCCATGATTCTGCCACCACCATGCTTCATGGTAGGGATGGTGTTAAACAGGTGATGAGCTGTGCCTGGTTTCTCCAGACATAGCACTTTGAAATCAGGCCAGAGTTAACGTTTTGTTTCATCATACCACAGAATCTTTTGCATCACGCTCTCAGAGTATTTCACGTGGATTTTTTCAAACTCCAGGTTTGCTGTCATGTGCCTTTTCCTCAGGAGTGGCTTCAGTCCAGCCAATCTCCCATAAAGCCCAGATTTGTGAAGTGCTGTAGAGACTGTTCTCCTTCTGGCAGGTTCTCCCATCTCAGCCAAGGAACTCTGTAGTTCTGTCAGAGTAGTCATTGGGTTCTTGGTCACCTCCCTGACAAAGGTCATTCATGCCCGGTTGCTCAGTTTGGTTGGACAGCCAGCTCGAGGCAGAGTCTGGGTAGTTCCATATTTTTTCAGTTTCCCAAAGATGGAGACCACTGTGCTCTTGGAAGCTTTCAAATCTCTGGAAATTGTTTTATACGCTTCCCCAGATATACAGTTGAATATGGAAGCTTACATACATTTAGGTTGGAGTCATTAAAACTTGTTTTTCAACCACTCCACAAATTTCTTGTTAACAAACTATAGTTTTGGCAAGTCGGTTAGGACATTGACTTTCTGCATGACACAAGTCAGAAGTTTAAATACACTAAGTTGACTGTGCCTTTAAACAGCTTGGAAAATTCCAGAAAATGATATCATGGCTTTAGAAGATTCTGAAAGGCTAATTGATATAATTTGAGTCAGTTGGAGGTGTACCTGTGGATGTATTTCAAGCCCTACCTTCAAACTCAGTGCCTCTTTGCTTGACATCATGGGAAAATCAAAAGAAGTCAACCAAGACCTCAGCATAAAATTGTAGACCGCCACAAGTCTGGGTCATACTTGGGAGCAATTTCCAAATTCCTGAAGGTACCACATTCATATGTACAAACAACAGTACATAGGCATAAACACAATGGGACCACGCAGCAGTCATACCGCTCAGGAAGGAGACGCGTTCTGTCACCTAGAGATGAAATTACTTTGGTGCAAAAAGTGGAAATCAATCCCAAAACAACAGCAAGGACCTTTTGAAGATGCTGGAGGAAACAGGTACAAAAGTATCTATATCCACAGTAAAACGAGTCCTATATCGACATAACCTGAAACACCGCTCAACAAGGAAGAAGCCAATGCTGCAAAACCGCCATTAAAAAAGCCAGACTACGGTTTACAACTGCACTTGGGGACAAAGATCATACTTTTTGGAGAAATGTCCTCTGGTCTGATGAAACAAAAATAGAACTTTTGGCCATAATGACCATTATGTTTCAAGGAAAAAGGGGGAGGCTTGCAAGCCGAAGAACATCATCCCAACCATGAAGCACGGGGTTGGCAGCATCATGGTGTGGGGGTGCTCCGATGCAGGATAGACTGGTGCACTTCACAAAATAGTTGGCATCATGAGGTAGGAAAATGATGTGGATATATTGAAGCAACATCTCAGGACATCAGTCAGGAAGTTAAAGCTTGGTCGCAAATGGGTCTTCCAATTGGACAATAACCCCAAGCATACTTCCAAAGTTGTGGCAAAATGGCTTAATTAACCTCTAGAGCTTAGGTGGACCCCTCGGGTCGGTTGAGCTAACATAGGCTAATGTGATTAGCATGAGGTTGTAAGTAACAAGAACCTGTCACAGGACATGGACATATCTGATATTGGCAGAAAGCTTAAATTATTGTTAATCTAACTGCACCTGTCCAATTCACAGTAGCGATTACAGTGAAATAATACTATACTATTGTTTGAGGAGAGTGCACAGTTATGAACTTAAGTGTATTAATAAACCAATTAGGCACATTTTGGGCAGTCTTGATACAACATTTTGAACAGAAATGCAATGGTTCATTGGATCAGTCTAAAACTTTGCCAATACACTGCTACATCTAAATTGCACCTCGGCTGGCATAATACATTATGGCCTTTCTCTTGCATTTCAAAGATGATGGTAACAAAAATATAAAAAATGAACAAGTTTTTTTGTGTATAATCTTTTACCAGATCTAATGTGTTGTATTCTTCTACATTAATTTAACATTCTTACAAAATACAAGTGTTTAATTTCAAATGGTATCAAGTATATGCATACCCTAGCTTCAGGCCATAGTGTATTATGCCAGCCCAGGTGTTATTTAGATACAGGCAGTTAGATTTGGGTATGTCATTTTAGTCAGAAATGGAAAAAAAGGGGCGGATCCTTGGAACAGAATATGGAAAAATATGACATTGTCGTCTTGTAATCCAAACCATCAATTTATATATTTTAAGTTTGTTCACAGACTGTATTTAACAAAAAGGAAACGTTTTACTGTGAAATTGGCCCCAACTCCCAACTCTTCCGTGTGTTCCGTAAATGAGCTAGGCACATTCCTTCATCTGATGTGCGAGTGCCCTGCAGTTAAATGCTTCTTGGGCAAAGTTGCAGAATTCATTTAGAAGTGCATACATTTAAATATTGAATGTGTTGCATCTACTATATTATGTTTCTTAACAATGATAGCCCCTTGAATCTCTCAATGAATCATTAAAGATTACTGCTGGCAGGCAGCACTGCTGCAAAATTGTTTTTGGCTCTAAGATGACAACCACCTCACTCTCTCCCATTTAACCAGTGGATACAGTTACAATTATTATAACATTAGAATTATTAACAGCTAGAATCCGTGGTGCTAGTCAAGGAACAATTGAGGCGTGTACAAACCTACTTGACTCTATAAAGAACAATCTCAGCTAAACCCCCACAATACAAAACCAATGACAGATGTGGGATTGTAATTTGATCACTATTATGTTGCTGCAAATTTTCCTGCACAGCATGAAATGCAAAATTGTAATGTTTTCAAGGTTTCAAAAGGCTTCTTTGTAATTGTTTCTTTGTAATTGTTGTTTGTAATTTCCACTTAAACATTTCAGACTTGATTTTCTGTAACAAAAAAATGAAATCAATCCTACAAAAAAAATTAAATTAATTAATTATAATCCAAATAATATCTCACAGTCCCTGTTTATATATTTATTTAGACTTTTGTTACTTTTTTTTGCTTTCAGGCCCATTGGGAAGGGGTGGTACTGGGACCAGGGGAAATACAAGGGGAGAGTCAGGAGATGGATGGAAGGGGAAATGATAAGCAACCTCAGTTGTAGGGTTGGATGAGAAGTGTTGGGAAATATGATATCCGGGTGGGGAGGGAGGATGTGGGCAGATGGGGCTTGAAATGGGGGCTATCTTTGTATGCATTTTTTAAAATAGTTTTTGTACCTGTAATCCCCCCCCTCAAAAAATTTTAATTTAAAAAAGTAATAAATATAAAGTTGGTCCAAAAAAAAGGCAGGCATAGTTTGAGCCTGGTTTGAAATAAGATTTATTGGACTTAAACCATGTTACTGTTTTATACTGACAGACAGATTTGACAATTAGCCAGAATGCCGTCGGCTTTGATTGGCATGGTAATTGGATTGTCGTTGGGGCTGAAACCCTATTATCTTTGGATCATGCCCCATGAAATTTGCTGGAAAAACCTCTTTGTCCATCATTAGTTTGGCCATCTTGGGGGCCTTGCAAAAATACCTGTGCACCGCTGGAACCATTGGATCCTCCGAATCACAGCAAACCCAATCTGGTCTCTTTGATGAATGATATTAGCATAGCAGTTAGCGTTAACTTGCTAATACCGTGCTGTGTTATTGCCCATCGCACTCAGAACGCACTGGTAGCGGAGGAAACAGGAGAGAAATGGAGGGAAAGAGAGAGTGGTTTAATGAGACAAAGTAAAGGTGAAAGAGAGGGAGAAAAGAAAAGAAAAAGAAAGAAAACTGTGGGTGACTTCATTTGCAATTGTTGATGTGGAGTAAGTAGCATAATACATGTGGCCTCTATGACCGCACTAGTGAATAAGTAGCAATTTGAAGTAATGAAAGTGAGAATGCCACGATACACTCAGAGATGTGAAAGAGGTGTTGTTACATGATCTCGGAATATCTATTAACTGTTCTAATAAACTGTTACAATGGATTAGGACAGGAGTGTCAAGCATACAGCCCGCGGGTGGGAAACAAACGTAAAATACTTTAAAATGACTAAAACCAAATCAAAACTGTGTAGAAATGATAATGGACCTACGTTGAGTTTAACACCCCAAGGATTAGGATATTTGGACTCTAGTTTTACTCCTTATTCAGTATCTCTCCAGTATTGTCATCTCTCTCACACAAACACCAACACCATCATCCTGAACCCCCAGGTGAGAGCAGCATCTGATTAAATATCCTCAGCGTTGGTATGTGTGTGTATGGTGTATATGTGTGTGGGTGTGTGCATAAAATGTGTTTATGCATCTCATGCAAATGGTTGCTACATTTACATTTACACCTTGAAAGCCCAATCCCTCTGCCCTCCACCCTGGGGACCGAGGGGTGACAAAATGGCTTCACCGTCACTGATTCTCAGCCCTTGGTTGTAAATGGACATCCCACTGAGAAAAGGATTCTATTTTCTCTTTAATGTATCAGAAAGTAACGCTGCCGTGTGGGCACCCGTAGACAGACGTGTGAGAGGTGTGAGTAACTTGTTAGAGATGAGGTGTGTGTGTGTGTGTGTGTGTGTGTGTGTGTGTGTGTGTGTGTGTGTGTGTGTGTGTGTGTGTGTGTGTGTGTGTGTGTGTGTGTGTGTGTGTGTGTGTGTGCGTTTGATAATCACGTTCTGAGATGCAGTGAGTACTCATCTGAAAGAAAATCAGACACTCATATTGACACTGCACTCCCAAGACCTCTTCTAACTGTCTATTCTTTAGGTTTACTAATCCTGTTTGAGAGAGAGAGAGAGAGAGAGAGAGAGTTCTAGCCGAGTGTGTGTGAGATCATGCTGATGAGCAGGAACACACTCAGACCAGACAACACATTGTACAGCAGGGGGTGGCTCTACGCATGGTAATGAAACACACACGTTTGTGTGTGCATGCTTTCATGTACATATCTGTTTGTGTAAGCGTTTGTCTGTGTGTGAATCTACTTTATGTGTGCACGGCTGTGGCGGTGGAGATGTGCTATCTCGCTACAAACATTTCAGTGTGTGTGAAAAAGCTCTTATACAGGCACTGTTGATCACAGCCTATCAACTGTCATCTGATTTGCATTCCGTGGACGCATCATTATTCACAATATTTGATGTCCATAAAACACATTAGAACTATTTCCCTGAGCAAAATAATATTGGCCTGGCTCGGCAGACATCATTTGTGGCCCCAAATTGTAAAAATGCAAATTGATATGTTAGAAAATGCCCCATTAACTTTTTCATTAATGGTTACATTGCATTCTTAGTGTCATCCGTGGAAGGGACTGGTGTTTTCATCGGAAAAGAGAGCTGGTCTGAACATAGACACACACACGCACACTAGCACTATAGGCCATGTTTCCTGTCTCATAGTCATCATTACTTTATGCATGTGGAAATCAATGTACTGATTATACATTTTTATTAATTGAACCATTAATATCTAGAATTTTAAAATAAGGTGAAGGCGAAGAGGCCATGCTACCGTGTTTTGTTGAGTTTTGATAAATAAGACACGTTTCCCAATGTCTCAGGAACAGAAAGTGTTTGCTTAGTGTTTTTCTTCACTGCATTGAAAGTTAGCTTGAGGTACTGTGAGGTTCTGTGTTAACTGAAACTCATTTCAGAGCACACAACCACTTAATTGCAATGACATTACACATTGTACAGCTTCACACTTACGCATGTGTATGCTCGTGCGCACACACACACACACACACACACACACACACACACACACACACACACACGCACACACACACACACGCACACACACACACGCACACACACACACACATGTGACATTACTGTTTTTATGTCTAAAGAGCATTAGGCAACCAGCAGCTCTATATTAATTATTTCAACTCTTTTTGGAAACCTGGTGTTTTAATAATAGGTGGTGGCCTTCACCTTGTGTTTTAATAGGTGGTGGCCTTCACCTTGTGTTTTAATAGGTGGTGGCCTTCACCTTGTGTTTTAATAGGTGGTGGCCTTCACCTTGTGTTTTAATAGGTGGTGGCCTTCACCTTGTGTTTTAATAGATGGTGGCATTCACCTTGTGTTTTAATAGGTGGTGGCCTTCACCTTGTGTTTTAATAGGTGGTGGCCTTCACCTTGTGTTTTAATAGGTGGTGGCCTTCACCTTGTGTTTTAATAGGTGGTGGCCTTCACCTTGTCTTTTAATAGGTGGTGGCCTTCACCTTGTGTTTTAATAGGTGGTGGCCTTCACCTTGTGTTTTAATAGGTGGTGGCCTTCACCTTGTATTTTAATAGGTGGTGGCCTTCACCTTGTGTTTTAATAGGTGGTGGCCTTCACCTTGTGTTTTAATAGGTGGTGGCCTTCACCTTGTCTTTTAATAGGTGGTGGCCTTCACCTTGTGTTTTAATAGGTGGTGGCCTTCACCTTGTGTTTTAATAGGTGGTGGCCTTCACCTTGTGTTTTAATCGGTGGTGGCCTTCACCTTGTAATTTAATAGGTGGTGGCCTTCACCTTGTGTTTTAATAGGTGGTGGCCTTCACCTTGTGTTTTAATAGGTGGTGGCCCTCACCTTGTGTTTTAATAGGTGGTGGCCTTCACCTTGTGTTTTAATAGGTGGTGGCCTTCACCTTGTGTTTTAATAGGTGGTGGCATTCACCTTGTGTTTTAATAGGTGGTGGCATTCACCTTGTGTTTTAATAGGTGGTGGCCTTCACCTTGTGTTTTAATAGGTGGTGGCCTTCACCTTGTGTTTTAATAGGTGGTGGCCTTCACCTTGTGTTTTAATCGGTGGTGGCCTTCACCTTGTAATTTAATAGGTGGTGGCCTTCACCTTGTGTTTTAATAGGTGGTGGCCTTCACCTTGTGTTTTAATAGGTGGTGGCCCTCACCTTGTGTTTTAATAGGTGGTGGCCTTCACCTTGTGTTTTAATAGGTGGTGGCCTTCACCTTGTGCATCCTTCCTGAACCAGCCGTTTACAAGCCAGCCTGAGTGCATAACAGTAATGCAGTGTTTCCCAAACTCAGTCCTCAGGACCCCAAGGGGTGCACGTTTTGGTTTTTGCCCTATAACTACACAGCTATTTGAATCAGCTGTGTAGTGTTAGGGCAAAAAACAAAACGTGCATCCGTTGCGGTCCCGAGGACCGAGTTTGGGAAACGCTGCATTTATGCACTCACTGATGCAGTGCACACACACTCGCACACACTCACACACTCACACACACGCACGCACTTGTTGGTTTGACTTTTTCATTTTCATCTGATGGAAAGTCTATTCTTGGAACATTCCGAGCAATTATCACAGAGTCTGTGCAGTCTGATGATGTGAATAAATCACCGTCAGATTGGCAGTCTGTCAAACCTGAAGACACAGTATCAGTTTACAACACACAGATGCCAAGGAAACAAATTGTATACGGCAGGTATTCCCAAACTGGGGATGCCGTCTTCTCATTTTCAAACAGTCTATTTATATGTTCCACCAGGGCTATACATTTGGGTGAGGTATTTTTCCTCGCCGGAGTAGCCTCGTTTCACTGCCAAAAATAAAATTAAACCATCTAGTGTTCAGCAAAATAACACCACATTGTCAAATACAGGTAGCCTAGAAAAAGAATTAACATCCAATCATATTAACCGTTACTCTCTCGTGCAAATTCCACTAATGGTATGTAGCAAAACGTAGCTGCTTCTCATTTTAGTATCTTTACTGATGGTGCAAAAGCCATGACAGGGAGACATAGTGGAGTGGTAACGCGCGTGCAAGCAGTTGCTCCCGACACCACTTGGGTACACTGCAGCATCCACCGAGAGGCTCTTGCTGCCAAGGGAATGCCTGAAAAGCTTGAAAGATGTTTTAGACACTACAGTGAAAATTGTTAACTTAAAGCAAGGCTTCTGAACTATGTGATGATATGGGCAGCAACCATGTAATGCTTTTACAAAATAAAGAAGTGCGCTGGTTATCAAGGGGCAAAATATTGACACGTTTTTTCAATTGAGAGACGAGCTTAAAGTTTTCTTTACTGACAATAATTTTCACTTGTCTGAACACTTGCATGATGACGAGTTTCTCGCACAACTTGTTTATCTGGGTGATGTTTTCTCTCGCATGAATGATCTGAATCTAGGACTGCAGGGATTCTCCGCAACTACATTCAATGTGTGGGACAAAATTGAGGTTATAATTTAGAAGTTGGAGCTCTTCTCTGTCTTCATTAACAGAACAACACAGGTCTTTCCATAATTGCATGATTTTTGTGTGCAAATTAACTCAAGCTTACGGACAATGTCAAATGTGATATAGCGAAGCACCTGAGTGAGTTGGGTGAGCAATTACGCAGGTACTTTCCCGAAATGGATGACCAAAAACAAACTTGATTCATTATCCCTTTCATGCCCAGCCTCCAGTCCACTTACGATATCTGAACAAGAGAACAAGCAGTTCTATGAAAATTGAAATTAATCAGAAACCACTGCCAGATTGCTGGATTGGGTTGAGCTCAGAGTATCCTGCCTTGGCAAATGGGGCTGTTAAGACACTGATGCTCTTTGCAACCATATATCTAAGTGAGAGTGGATTCCCGGCCCTCACTAGCATGAAAACTAAGTACAGGCACAGACTGTGTGTGGGAAATGATTTAAGACTGAGACTCTCTACAATACAACATTGCAGAGTTATGTGCATCCTTTCAAGTACACCCTTCTCATTAACTTGTGGTGAATTATTTGTTCAACGGAAATTGTGAATAAGGTTTTATATGTAAGATGGTTAAATAAAGAGGACAATTATTTATTATTTATAATTATTATTATATTATTTGTGTCCTGGTCGTATAAGAGCTCTTTGTCACTTCCCACGAGCCGGGTTGTGACAAAACCTCACACTCAATCTTATGTTTAATAAATATAATGTGTGTGTGTTGCAGGCTTACAATTACAGCAAGAAGCAACATTTGAGAGTGCGCTGACCCTGGTGCTAGAGGGGGTACGCAGCTGGAGGTTGAATGTGTGAAGAGGTACGGGACCATAAAAAGTTGGGGAACCACTAGATACAAGATCATGCCTGTTGTTGTGGTTGTTAGAAATGAAGCCCTGAGGAAGACAGCTTGCTGTTGAAACATTGGAAAATAAATGAATGCAGCAAAGCTACTAGAGTGTGCAGCTTTTCCTTTGGTTTTAAAGGTTGGTCGAAATACATTGTTTACATTTTGACTGTGTTTGTGTATGTGTGAGATAAAGAGAGAGAGACAGAGAGTTTTTGTGTGTGTGTGTGTGTGTGTATGTAAATATATGACATATTCTACAACAGCGAGAGATCAGAATTCAGGTTGTATGTGCAGTATCAGCAGTACAGAATATCAGAGTCAGATATTTTATTCATTAATGTAACCTCCGGCCAAACCCGGACCCCGCTGGGCCAATTGTGCGCCGCCCTATGGGACTCCCAATTATGGCCGGATGTGATACAGCCTGGATTCAAACCAGGAACTGTAGTCATTCTTCTTGCACTGAGATGCAGTGCCTTAGACCACTACGCCACTCGGGAGCCTCTAAATATCCTCATACTTCAATAAATAACAGAGTAAGAGCAATAGATTCCCCAGAAAGAAAATGGACAGATCAACTCCTCAGAGCGACAGTCAACCAATCAGCCAGTTACTGTTGGCCTGGCAACCACCACGGCAACTCACCCTGGCAATGCTTCACGTGATCAATGTTCTTTAATTTTCTTCTGCATCCAAGAAAAGAAATGGGGATAAATAAAATAGGAGATGCTATTGGTAACCTCTTCCCTCCTCCCACTCTCCTCACTCACTCATTACATCACTCTTCCTCCATTCAACTGTCTATTGAATGTACTGGAGAGGAGCAAGACATTAACAAAATGCAACAGATAATGTGGACATTTCATGCATAAGCTGCAATATGACGGATTTATTAATGGGGAAATTATTGTGCATTCAATTATAGTGGAATGCCTTCCAGAGATGCTGTGATTTGGCTGACGCTCCAATAGCGTCGGCTCGACGGGGGTCCCTGAGTGATGAACAACCTAATCGGCTAATCTCAAAACGGGCTCCGTTCACGAGCACCCGATGCCCGTCCACCGCTAACAGTGGCCAATAAAATGAAAGAGGCTGCGCCCGGTGAAGATAAAGAGGAGGAAATCAGAGATGGATAAACAAATAGAATCATAAAAACACAGCACGTTGAGAATTGGTAATTCTGTGGGAGTTCATTAAGGAGAGATGGGAGAATGAAATGAAGGAGAGCTAAACTGGGGGAGACATTACCTTTAATGTGGCCCCCCTGCAGGGTGTGTGATAGGGTGACCGTCCTGGCTAAATTGAGTTTTTAGCGTGAAGCTGCGCTAGCAGAGATAAACTGAGGTCTTACCATGATGCTACGCTAGCAGAGATAAACTACAAAAATTAGGCTTTAGCATGATGTTACATTATCGAAAACAAACTGTACAAATTGTGTTTTTAGCATGACGCTATGTTAGCGAGAAAATACTTTAGAAAAAGTGTTGTTTCTCTGAAAATCACGTTATATTATCAGAGAAACAATTGCACAAAAGGAGATTGCTAGCACAGTTGGCTAACCTAGAGAAACTTGATCTGTTACTTGTCGACAAGTGTGACAGTGTATTTGCAACACAAAAAGTTACGTGAGGGTTTTTGAGGCGTGACGCTGAATTGTCAGTTACCACTTCTACTCTAGCCAAACTTTGAGCTGAGAAGAGTATTACACAGTACATCCATATTTCTACAGAAGCCAGTAGAGTACAATACAATACAGTATGTACCCAAGGTTGCCCAGTCACTACTGACACTAGGCAGATGCTACCTTGATTGAGACATCTGCAGAAAACAGATGGAGCATGGGAGGAAGACGGGTGTGATGTCTATCACTGACATTCAACAGCAAAACGCTGCCTTTACCATAGCAACACAGGGTTGCAGGAGGCCCAATCAGGCAGAACAGTGACTGGCCGCCTTAATGTTATAATGTGTTACCGAAGATTGCTCCCCCCCATGCAAAGTTGTGTTACTTCCAATGTGCTACTTATCTATGTTTTTGTGCTTTTGTAAGATACAGGAAAGTTGGTGTTTGTGTCAAATTATATTTTATTTGTCACATACACATGGTTAGCAGATGTTATTGCGAGTATAAAGAAGTGCTTTTGCTTCTAGTTCCGACTGTGCAGCAATATCTAACAATTCCACAACACCTACCTAATACACACAAATCTAAGTAAAGGAATGGAATAAGAATATATAAGTATATGGATGAGCAATGACAGAATGGCATAGGCAAGATGCAATAGATGGTATAAAATACAGTATACACATGAGATGAGCAATGCAAGATATGTAAACATTATTAAAGTGGCATTATTAAAGTGACTAGTGATCCATTTATTAAAGTGGCTAATGATTTCAAGTCTGTATGTATGCAGGAGCCTCTCTGTGTTTGTGATGGCTGTTTAAATGCGGTGGTTCACGCTTTCAGTTTTGCTCGAATGCCACCATCTTTCCACGGGTTTTGTTTAGAGTAGGTTTTAATAGTCACAGTGGGTACAACTTCTCCTGTACACTTCCTTATAAACTCACTCACCGAATCAGCGTATACATCAATATTATTCTCTGAGGCTACATGGAACATATCCCAGTCCGCAGGATCAATACAATCTTGATGTGTGGATTCTGATTGGTCAGAAAATTGTTGAATAGTCATTAGCACAGGTCCTTCCTCTTTGGTTTTCTGCCTATAGGAAGGGAGGTGAAAAATGGAGTCATGGTCAGATTTTCCAAATGGAGGGCGGGGGAGGGCCTTGTATGCATCACAGAAGTTAGAGTAGCAGTGATCCAGTGTTTTCCAGCGTGAGTGCTACAGTTTATATGACGATAGAATTTAGGTAGCCTTAATCTCAAATTTGCTTTGTTAAAATCCCCAGCTACAATAAATGCAGCTTCAGGATATATGGTTTCCAGTTTGCATTAAGTCCAGTGCCGTTCCTTGAGGGATATCGTGGTATCGGCTTGAAGGGGGATATACACGGCTGTGACAATAACGGAAGAGAATTCTCTTGTAATATAATATGGTCGGCGTTTGATTGTGAGGAATTCTTGGTCATCTGAACAAAAGGACTTGAGTACCTGTATGTTATTATAATTATACCATGAGTTGTTAATCATGAAACATACAACCCCGCCCTTCTTCTTCCAGTAGATATGTTTATTTCTTTCGGTGCGACGCACAACGAATCCTGGTGGCTGTACCGACTTCGACAGCATATCCCCATGTTTCTGTGAAACAGAGTATGTTACAATCCCTGATGTCTCTCTGGAAAGCAGCCCTTGCCCTAATTGCATCTACCTTGTATTCTAAAGACTGGACATTAGTGAGTAATATACTCGGAAGCGGTGGGTGGTGTGCGCGCCTCTGAAATCTGACCAGAAGACCGCTCCATCTTCCTCTTCTCTAGCGGCATTGTTTCGGGTCAGCCTCTGGAATCAGTTCAAATGCCCTGGGTGGTTTCGGACAAAGGATCCACTTCGGGAAAGTTATATTCTGGGTCGTAGGCTAGTAAGTTGGCGTCGCTCTTATAAAAAATAGTTATTCCCAGCTATAAGTAACAACACGTAAGATTTTCTGGGCTAACAATGTAAGAAATAATATATAAAAAACAATATTGCAAAGTTTCCTAATGACTAGAAGTGAGGCAGCTCTCTCTGTCAGCACCATCCTAGCTTTTGTGTACATTCTGGTTTTCGTTAGCACATTAGAGGGTTTCTGGTGTTATAGTATAACACCCTTTTCACATGAAACATGTTTTGACACAGACAAAATGACATGCTCATAGCCATGGGCTATCCTTTTGCTTCCTTGTTGTGAATAGATGGCCAAGTGTTTATGTGTGTGTTTGATGAATGCTGATTGATGGGAACTGTTATCTCCTCGCTTTAATGTTGCCTTAAGCACTCTGTTTGTATGCATCTGTGTGTGTGTGAAACTTTCTCTCCATCCCAGAGCAACTTTATTTTTCTGTTCTCCTTTCCTCTCAACTCTGTAGAGTACAAATTAATAATAGATGCGTCCTGTGATATGGGACAAAGCAGATCTCCACATCAACACAGATTTGGGTTGGAGGATCTGTCCCACAAGGAAACACTGACCGTCACTCCAACCCTTTCAAACAGAGGAGACAACATGATACTGCAGCACTTATCCCACGACACAGTACGTAATCCAGCATCTGAACCACAGCATTCAATTAATGTTCTACTCTGTTCTACTCTATTACCTGTATATACTATTACATTTCAATCTGCTCTACTCTAATGATGACTCTTTGTAAATATGTTAACCTTGCCTCTCTGTGTCCTGTCTTTTATAGTATATGTACATGCTGTCCCTGGCTGAGTCTTGAATGTGATACCAGGCTATGGTTTCTAATGAACAGCGGGGCTAAACCCTCAGGCTGCTCTTCAATTTTAAAACATCTTCTGTTGCTGTTCATCGACTACAGCTCGGCATTCATCACCATAGTACCCTCCAAACTAGTCATTAAGCTCCCCACCCTGTGTAACTGGGTCCTAGTCCTAAACAACGTCCCCACCCCACTGATCCTCAACACTGGGGCTCCACAAGGGTGCGTTCTCAGCCATCTCCTGTACTCTCTGTTCACCCATGACTGCGTGGCCATGCACACCAAGTTTGCAGCCGACACTACAGTGTTAGGCTTGATTACTAACAACGACGAGAAGGCCTACAGGGAGGAGGTGAGGGCCCTTGGAGTGTGGTGTCACGAAAATAACCTCACACTCAACGTCAACAAAAGAAAGGAGATGATCGTGGACTTCAGGAAATAGCAGAGGGACCACCCCCCATCCACATCGACAGGACAGCAGTGGAGAAGGTGGAAAGTTTTAAGTTCCTCGGCGTACACATCACGGACAAACTGAAATGGTCCACCCACCCAGACAGCGTGGTGAAGAAGGCACAACAGTGCCTCTTCAACCTCAGGAAGCTGATGAAATTTTGCTTGTCACCAAAAACACTCACAAACTTTTACAGATACACAATCGAGAGCATCCTGTCGGGCTGTATCACCACCTGGTACGGCAACTGCTCTGCCCACAACTGTAAGGCTCTCCAGAGGGAAGTGAGGTCTGCACAACGCATCACCGGGGGCAAATTACCTGCCCTCCAGGACACCTACACCACCCGATGTCACAGGAAGGCCAAAATTATCATCAAGGACAACAACCACCCGAGCCACTGCCTGTTCACTCCACTATCATCCAGAAGGCGAGGTCAGTACAGGTGCATCAACGCTGGGACCGAGAGACTGAAAAACAGCTTCTATCTCAAGGCCATCAGACTGTTAAGCAGCCATCACAAACTCTCAACTGATTCCATACATTGAAATGAGTTCAGTGGAGTTTGCCCTCTCTCTCCCTGGATAGCAGAACTGAGACAGCTGCAAAAACGGGACATGTGACTTGTGACGTTGCTGGATGCAGGACTCACTCTGCTCCGTTGTCAGTGAATGCATGATTCAAAAATACGCGAACTCTGGACAAATTCATGGTTTCATTGAAAGTGTATGGCCGAAATAGCTATTTTTGTAAACATTTCTATTGGTTTTGAGTCATGAAATATGTATTTTTCCAACTAAAACATTTGCAATTATTTTACATCATTATTTTATGGAACCGACTGCCACAGCGGCAGAGATGGGTAATAACTGCCCATGTGCACCCTCATGGGAGAACCTCTGCTCATGATATGCCGATATGCTACGCCTAGTGGTTAGAGCGTTGGGCCAGTAACCGAAAGGTTGCTAGATCGAATCCTCAAACTGACAAGGTAAAAATTGGTTCTTCTGCCACTGATCAAGGCAGTTAACCCACTGTTCCTAGGCCGTCATGGTAAATAAGAATGTGTTATAAATTGACTTGTCTAGTTAAATGAAGGTAAAAACTAAAAAAATTATATGGAGCTTGATTTTGTTTCACAGTTTTATTTCATTGGAGAAGGAGCTGGTGTGAAAGTTGATAGGCTAACTCTATCACAGGTAAAGTTAGTTACGCACAATGGAAAAAGAGATTTCACAGTTTTCTGGTAAAAGACACATAGAGATGTAGAAGATGGTTCCTTGCAATTAGAAATAGTAAATACAATGTACAAACTCCTGCAGCCAACCTTACATCGCTGCATGTCTGTAGCAAGCAGTTCAGCAATGATACATACGAAAGAGATATGCAAGCTGAAATTAAGGGAACAAACAATACTAAACGATGCAGCTGTTGCTACTGTATTTCCATGGACTGGATCTGGTACAGTGCCAAAATACAAAGTCATGTTTGAGAAGAGAAATTGAAAAAGAAAGAGTGCAGAGGTATGCTGTTGGCTTGGGCGGTATCCATATTTTCATAATGTCAAACCGTTCTTCAAACATCCCAGGATTTACGGTATAGCACACAAGCGGTCGCTAAAAACACAACAAAAGTCCATTAGGTGTCTATTACCAGAATGCTAACAAAATGTACACAAGTAATAGAGAAATACCATAGAAACTATTAGCTAAATGCTAGCGCGAAAATAAACATTAACTAATTTCAAAGACAGGCAAATCCAGCTCATAAAGTTATACAACCTTCCAACTGGCTCATTCATCCCCCCTCCTCTCCCCTGTACCTATTCCCCAGATCATTGCCGTAAATAAGAATGTGTTCTCAGGCAACTTACCTGGTAAAATAAGGGTACCATTTTTTATAATAATAATAATAAAACAAGCATAGCTAGTAGCTACCGAATGTCATTTCAAGTGAGTTTAAACATTTACAAGCGAAAGTGAATGAGAGAAATTGTGCAAATGAACAAAGTTGTGATGTATGCTTTTCTGAAGGAAGAGCAGCATGTGTACATGGAGCAGAGGGGAGAAGAACGAATGAGAAAATAAACGCTAGTAGGAAACACAGGGAAAAAATAGCAGCTGTATAGATAACTCACCCAGAGTTCTTGGACTTCTCAAACACAGCATGAAGCCAATCTAAGATATCTGATGGCAAACATTTAGTAGTGAATTGCATACAAGAGTAACAATCACAAGAGACTCGCCGGCAGATCTAGAACACTATGGACTCATCAAGCCCCCACTTTCTCCCGTTGTGCTATTCAACAAACAAACACGTGACTTGCTCAACTGTTCTGGGGAACTACGATAAGCTTCATAATGTAAAATAATGTGACAGTTGAAATGAAGAATGCAATCTGCTTTACCTCCTAACGTATTGCACAAGTTGACTGCAGGTATTACGTTAAAAAGTAGCTACAAATAATCAAATGTCTTGAAAAAAAGTTGAATAAATTGTTTTGACGGCATTGAAAAACCATCCCTTGGCTTTTTCCAAATATTGACGACCCTCCGGTAGTCTACTCTTTTCTTTCCCACTCGCAACTCTCATTGTCACACTTGGTTGTTTTTTTGTAAGATTGTAACTATAACGCAGCTGTACTGTCTTCAGTATCCCCCACGAGGGCGCTCAGGCACAGTTGTTACACATCTCCGCTGCTGTGGCAGTCAGCTACATGGAATAATGACATAAAATAGTCGCAAATATTTTAGGTTGAAAGGTACACATTTCTTGACTCAAAACCGATATTACTCTCTACAAAAATACCTTGTTTCAATGTATGGAAACACTGGATGGAATCACTTGGGTGTTTCGGGATTTTGGGTCAACTTTAAAAAAAAAAAAAAGGTTCTTCCTCAGCTATTAATGTTCATTGGAGAACTATTGGCTGATAAAGAATATTTTAGTTAATTAAGTGTGGGGTTCTTCAGAATTCTGAAACATTCTTGAAATGTATGGAAGCCTACAGATGTGTCCCTTTCTTAGCTCACAGTAAATTGGCCAGTGATAACTAGTGTTGATATTTCAGTGTAACATTTATAGTGTTGATTCAAGAGTTACATTAACACTCAGCGGTGTAAAAGAACCCCAATGTTGGTGTTAAGTTGAGCCAAAACTACACGCATCATTATCATTTTTCCCAGCATGCTCTATTGCAGGTTGATTTTTAGAATTGTTTGCATAATATCTATATTTTTGCATCTACCTTGATTGATTGATTTATATTATACTATTCAAATATAAATAACCAACATGTTTCTAAACTATTCCATTCTGTTACTTGAACTTATTGCATCCGTTACTGAATTGTTTTGCAAAATTTGGTTTAGATGTTTAAGATAGTCTCATATCTATGTCTTCCCAAACCTGGTAGTCTTTCTAAATGTAGGTTGCAGGGAAATAAAAATCCCAAATGTTGGATATCCCCACTCTGGTTGGATTCCATAGGAATTACACATCACTTTCCAAGCCAGCATTATGTGACATGTAGGCCTGATGAAGCCTGTAAACTATGAGTTTCAGACCACTGGATTAGGGTAAAACACGAACCTCAAAAGAAGACTTTATCATATAGTGATTGTATTGTCTGAAATAATTACATTTTAACGACAACATATTCACTTAGGTGAAGGCCAAAGCACTAATAGTTAATGAATGAAACAACCATGTCTCTGTCACTGGCAAACACAGTCATGGGTGGCACCCTGGGAAATATGCAGATAATACTTAAAATCCAATAGCAGGGCTATTCAAATCCAGTCCTGGAGGGGTAAACATTTCTGGGTTTGGATTTTTGGATGGTTTTTCAAGAACCATCTCATTTATGGTTTGTCAGAGACCCTAAACGGTTGGCCTGTGGTATTGCTCTTATTAACCTTAATTGGTTCCAACTTGGACCATAATTTTTAAGAGCATAGTATTGACATACTTGAAGAACTGAATCTCCTATGATCACAAGCTAATTTATTCTTGTTTTAGCTTCTGAATTGCATGATCTCTTTCTCTCTCTCTCTCTGTGAAAGGAAAGGCGTAGTACTCTGCAGTGAAAACATAATTCATTTAGATATTTTTTTACAAGAGCTATATGTTTTACTGCCTCTGTACTCATTCTCACTAATAGTGATCATCTGAAAGCAGAAGTCAGGTATTTTCAAGTTAAATTAATCTCCTTGCCACGATGGTAATGAATGATGTTTGGTGTTATTTGTATCTGCATGTAGAGTGTTTTGTCAAAAGTAGGCGAGTAGTTTTGCTTGCCTGGTAGATTTGTGTACTCCCTTGGGAGCCATGGCCCAGTAAGATATTGCAGTTGCTCGACATAATTAGATCGGGAAGGTCCTTGTAAACTCATTAATATCTTCACTAGGCTAAAATGGCTCGGCGGTTGTTCTTGGACTGATGTTATAAAGAGGTAGATGTGGAGAAACTTCACTTTTAAGTTGGGTTCCAAGGGGTTTAAGTAAACAACCACAGGCAGAGACATTGACCTACAATGGAGAGTTGTTTTCTATGAGTTTGATGCTCTTCTGTGTCAGTAGCTTCGAAGTTGAGAGGTTTGGGAAGAACATGTTTTGCAAAATAATTAAGTTTTTCCTGGTATTATGGTCATAATAATATACTCAGTACCTTTCTGACTAGTGCTGTGATGGTCATGGAATGTTGGATGATGGTAATTGTCCAGCCAAGTCACCACGGCCCCTGTAATAACCTTTTGAATAGCAACACATTTTTTTCTCCTCTCCTCCGCTCTGCATGTGCTGCCATAGAAATAGAATGAATAGAACGGGTGTCCCTATTCATGCCAATAATCATTGTTTTACATCAGATAGCGCTTCGATTCCGCCTGCACTGATCTGTCTCATATCTCGCAAAGGGTAATGGGGTAGCTCGAAAGTAGTGATGGGATTCCGAGTCTTTTCAGTGAGCCGGTGCCCTTGGCTCCATTCTGCTAAAAGAGCCATTCATTTGGCTCCCAAATGGCTCTTTGTATAATAGCACTTAAACATTTACTGAAAACCATGAAAAATAGCAAATCTCTAAATGTAAAGCCTGCAAAGTTGCCTGCCATTATGTCAGATCGTGACGTGAGTTCAAATACATTTTTAAATGTGTTTGGACCAGAAAAAGACTGTTCTTCTCAGTATCTATTGTTCATGCAGTGAAGAATTACAATCTTCAGTGAATGTTTTCGTAACTTATCTGCAGATAATTGTTTTCTGTAGCTCAAAAAGCAGAAGTAACAGCATGAATCGTAGCAGTATGCCAATCAGGGAACCAAATGAACGGTTCTTTCACAGATGCGATTCGGTTCCCGATGTTCACCAAAAAGAGATGTTCGTTCACGAATGACCCATCACTAATGTGCTGTCTTACCTTTGAAAATATCACCTATGTGACATCTCCTAATCAATACATCTGTAAATAATGTTGACGTGTCTTAGTTAGGGAAGTTTTAGTCAACCATTTCACATATAGGGAGTTGTGTGCTTCAATGAGCAGAATTTCTGAAGTTTGACAATGGGAATGAAAGATAACATAGACTTGTCCAACATCGGCTTGCTACTGAGCCAGTCACTGAAACGATGCAGCTAACTGACCCGCAACCTACTTAGTACTGCACACAACATGTTGAATGCTTCCAACAAAAAGCTAGTTTGCACGCTGTAGTAGTGCTGCTAACTTTGAGTTTACATGAAGCAGCTGTTCTGCCACGAGTCATTACTGTAGCCTCCTGAGTCAAGCTGCTGTGCTCAGCTGACCCAATGATACAAATACACATTAGTGATTGGAAAGAAACATGCTGATCTGCAGACTGATTTCTGATAACAGTCCCTCTTAACTGTTGGTCTGCACTTCAGGGTAATTTAAACAGGCTAAGTAAGCTGCAAGCTTTTTATAGCAGTAGAGGGATTGCTAGCTAACTAATGTTAGCTATGCCAGTAAGCTAGCTAGAACAGTAAGCTAAGAAGCGGATCAAGTCATAGCAAGAAGTAAAAGCAGGAATTGCGCACATCAATATGTGCTGTGATTTGTTGATTCAATTCATCTGACATTACAAAAAATACATTCCATTGCATGAGCCACATCCGTTAACATTATTTGAATAAACGTTCTACATTACTGTGGAAATGATTGCATCACAAAACCAGGCAGCCATTGTGAGTGTAGCCATGAGTTTACCAATCAAATTGCCAGGGTTAGAGGTTCCAAGCCCATTCTAATTATTGCAATTCTATTTGTGCTGCTGCTGCTGCAAAGAGGAGAGCATTGTCTAGGCAACCGAAGACTCCTTTGTTGACTGCTTGTTTCAGCAAGGAGCAACAAACTTTCAGGTTAAATTTCAGCTTGTTTTGGTGGGATGGAGTTTTGGCCTGCCTGGTGACATCACCAAGCGGGAAAGTAGTTAAAAGACCAAGAAGAAAGAGAGTTCCAAACCTCTCTGCCAATAACAGTTTTCCCCTCTCCACTCAGACCACTCCCAGACCGTCCTAGCAAAATTCTTGCTTGAAAAATTGCTGTATGCAATTTTTGTTTCCTGTAGACCATTTTATTAAAAACAATCACAGCAACGTACTTAATTGTTGCCCAGAAATGATTTTATAGTGATATACAAATGGCTGCATTGGACATTTGAAGTGGAACTGACCGCATTTTAGCACAATGCAATTTAATTAAAATCTGTTCACATCCCCATCAAACATATACAATTTCAGAGTGGGAAAGTGTTTGGACAATTAATAGACACTGCAGTATATAAAACCTAATAAAAACGTTTTTCACATGGGCCTCTGCCATCATTCACTGTAAACCGGACTGTGTGGTTTAGGCAGTAGCAACAACGCGACTTTAGATCATTAGAATGCCAAAAGCCACAAAATACACCTAAATGGATTTCTGCAAATATGTAAATACCACAGGAGTCCTCTTACATTTGGGAATTTCAAAGTCCTATTGATCAAACAACAATGAAAATGGAGGCTGTCTCCCTCAGTTGCGTATGCACATCAACAACAAGATCAACAACTAATGCTAGCCAAAGCGAGGTGAGCTAAAATCTAATGAGGGAACACTAGATATAGTGTCTTGCCAAAGTATTTATCCCCCTTGCTGTTTTTCCAATGTTTTTGCATTACAACCTGTCATTTAAATGGATTTTCATTTGGATTTCATAAAATGGACATACACAAAATAGTTTAAATTGCTGAAGTGAAATGGAAAAAATAACCTATAAAAAACTGAAAACTGAAAAGTGGTGCATTCACCCCCTTTGCTATGAAGCCCCTAAATATGATCTGGTGCAACACATTACCTTCAGAGTCACATAATTACTTATATTGCACACAGGTGGACTTGATCTCAGTATATATACACCTGTTCTGAAAGGCCCTAGAGTCTGCAACATCACTAAGCAAGGGGCACCACCACGCAAGCGGTACCATGAAGACAAAGGAGTTCTCCAAACAGGACAGGGTCAAAGTTGTGGAGAAGTACAGATCAAGTTTGGGTTATAAAAAATATCAGACATTTTGAACATTCCACAGAGCACCATTAAATTCATTATTAAACAAAAGGAAAGAATATGGCACCACAACAAACCTGCCAAGACTCACAGACCAGGCAAGGAGGGCAGTCATAAGAGAGGCAACAAAGAGACCAAAGATAACCCTGAAGGAGCTGCAAAGCTCCACGGCGGAGATTGAAGTATCTGTCCATAGGACCACTTAAGCCGTACACTCCACAGAGCTGGGCTTTACGGAAGAGTGGCCAGAAAAAAAGCCATTGCTTACAAATAATAAATAAGCAAACACGTTTGGGGTTTGCCAAAAAGCATGTGTGAGACTCCCCAAACATATGGAAGAAGGTACTCTGGTCAGATCAGACTAAAATTGAGCTTTTTGGCCATCAAGGAAAATTATATTTCTGGTGCAAACCCAACACCTCTCATCGCCCGAGAACACCATTTCATCGGCAAGGACTGGGAAACTAGAATTGAAGAAATGGTGGATGGCGCTAAGAACAGAGAAATTATTGAGGGGAAACCTAGTTGGCCATCAAAATTGCGCTGATAAACGCTGGGGAAGAGTACCCTTTTCCTCCTTCTGCAGCTTGCCTGTCAATGCAAGCTTGTCCCAACCCACATTTAGACATCTGAATGGAAACTTGCCTGCCTGCCAAATACATTTGATTGACAATTAGGAGGTATGCTAACTGTGAATAACAGTCATTCAAGTTCACCCTAGCTAGCTAGCTAGCAAAGCAATGTTTTGGTTTTGAAGCATAAATTGGGAATTTGATATTTATTTTACAGATATTACGATTGTCTGTTCGTTTCATATCTGCAAAGTAGGTCAAACGCTGTCAGTTCCACTTTAAGAGGCCATGTTATGCAGAAACGGACTCAACTGCGCAAATATCCGGCTGTCCTGTCTTCAGTCAGATGTTTATTCTACACACTAAAAAACACACAGTTATAGTTTTTTTTTTCATGACGGTCTTCAACCGTCCGTTGATTACATGGCTATACAGTTATTGTGCCAGAGCCTGGTTTAAATTCTACTGAAACTACACAGATTGATTTTTAAGACACAGAATATTGCTAAAACATGACTTTTCTAGTTGAATTGGCTAGGCTAGTGAGTAACAGGTTTGTTTTGCTGTCTTCTACCCTGGACTGTGTTGTACAACTTGTACTAGGACAAACTCTGCACTACATGTTGGTCGTGAAACCAGGCTTCAATCTGGACTTTTGGCACGTGTAGCCTCTCTGTTGGATCTTGACGACAGATTTAAAAGCACACCAACTGGCCTCATCTCACCTTTACCCTTACCCAGCTGTCATCATCCTCTGTGCCAACATGGTCTATGCCAGTTTATGAACATCTCTTATGACATAAAAGCAGAACATGTGACTGTCTATGTGGCTGTTGTCCAAGGAGAGTCCGAGTATACTGTATAGACCAGACCTCTAGACCGAGTTAAGCCCTGTCACACACTGCCTGCTCTCCTCTCCTGCTCCCTATCGTGGACATCATTACTCAGATTAAAATCAGTTAATGCACCCTGCATTGTTTAAAGACCTGGGAGAGGCCAAAATGCATCTCTCTCTCTCTCTCTCTCTCTCTCTCTCTCTCTCTCTCTCTCTCTCTCTCTCTCTCTCTCTCTCTCTCTCTCTCTCTCTCTCTCTCTCTCTCTCAAATGAATATCCATTGTTCTTGGTAAGCGGGGGTTGTCGCTAGCGGTGTGTGTTCATGTGGGCAGGGCAGGGGCAGCCCATTAGTCTTATTTGTTGTAGAGCAGGGTTTCTGTGGATTACTCATGGCCTAAAGTGCTATTCCTTTTCATTAACCTTGGTTCCAAGTCGCTTCATTTAATACGAAACAAATTCCTAATCTGGACCTGCTAAACAGCGTTTCAGCCTGTGTATTACTGTCTCATATTGCCTTGGGTTGCCACTCACCAGATCCCTAATTACGCTCCCAGCACCTTCCCGGTTCCTCCTATGCGCCTATCATCATTTAAAATGTATTTTGATTGATTTGTGTCAGCTTTAACTATGCTTTCGGCCAGATCGATAAATAAAGATCAATACTTTAATGTTTTCTTCAGAACCTTTATTAAAAAATAGATTGGCTATAAAGAGGGCTGAATTACTGAGAGGACTGCCTACTTCCAATGCATGTCAACTTGAATTTAATTGAACAACACTGAACCATTTGACATCAGCTGAGGGAACGCAGGCGGAGAGGATGAGAGAGAAACCGAGAGATGGGGAAAGAAAAAAAGTACTTATGCAGGAGAGAGTTTTTTTGAGAAAGAATGCAGCCCAGAGCAGGCTGAGGGATCACAGTTTTTCCCACTCGCTGATGCATGGTTGTACAATCAAAAAGTTGTACCTTCATTTCTACAGTAGGCTGTAGAGAGGATGTTTATTGTTAAATACAAGGAAGGTCAAAAGAAGATAGTAGGCCCTCTGGTTTTAAACTGGTCCTTAAGTTTGGGGTTGTCCACCAGGGGAGAATGACTGCTCCCTCTCATTGCAGCCATGAAGTTCAAGGCCGACCGTGGTACTGATGAAGGCATTGGTTGCGGACAAAATGGTCCCCCATTATAGTGAATGGGAAAATTGTCATCTTTGTAAAAAAATGTTTTTGGGGGACAATCATGATACCAATAATTGCTTCTATTACACCAGGTGTATGTCCTTGAACCAATTATTTAAAAAAATAACACACAGAATAAGTTATAATGATAATTTAGTTGCTAATGGCAGCCTGCAGTACTGTGGTCGGCCTTCATCTTTTTTTTTTACCTTTATTTTACTAGGCAAGTCAGTTAAGAACAAATTCTTATTTTCAATGATGGCCTAGGAACAGTGGGTTAACTGCCTGTTCAGGGGCAGAACGACAGATTTGTACCTTGTCAGCTCGGGGATTCAAACTTACAACCTTTCGGTTACTAGTCCAACGCTCTAACCACTAGACTACCCTGTTGCCCTCTTGAGTTACTCAATGAGAGGGGCCAGCACTGAGCTAGCATGCAACGACACTTCCTGGAGTAGCTCAAACTGCAGGATGTTATGTATCCGTGAGATGCCATCTTAACAGACTTCCTTTGGCTTCAAATGCGCTATTGAGTCTTCACTTAGGAATGAATGGTGTCACGTGATCGATGGCTTTGTACATTCATATAGTCAGTAATTGTTCTCCCCCAAGAGCCAGAGATGATATCATGATCCAGGTCATGGAGAACTAAAGGTCACAGATAAAAACACTCAAACCTCAGGCCCATATAAGCCAGAGTATTTTTCCTCTGAGCTAAATTCTTACTGTGCTTTGGCTTCGCCAGGGGAGGGGTGTTTGTTGGAGAACAACCTCCATCCCCCACCTCCCCTTTTACTCCCCTTATACCTCAGGTGCCTTTGTTCCCCACACCCTCACAACTCCTACCCACCCTCCTGGGACATTCTTGGCCAGGGCCCATGTCATAGAGTGTGTGTTTGGCATGTGTGTGCTTGTCTGTGTTTGGTTGTATATGTGTGATTGTATATGTGTGTATGGTACAGCTGTGACACCTCTCTCAGCTTTAGCCTCTATGGGATAAGGGGGTTAACACAACAGAGCCACAGAGGCTCCCTCCTTCCTTTTCCTCTCCCCTCCCCCCTGCCCGTACCTTGATCCATACATTTTTTAAACGGGACAGTTTGACCCAGCACAGAGACACATGTGGAGTTGCACCGTGCTACCGTGATTAATTATAGGGTTACAGCCATGCTGACATCATCACAGTGCACTGGGCGTGGGATCTTACCCACTGCTGGGCAGACACACACAGACACATACACATTCATACTCACACATGTTGCTTCTTCTGTTATATAAGGTGGATGCCAGCTGTGCATCTAACCACCATACAGGTAGGGGGCGCTCTTCAATTACATTTTAGGTTTTAGGTTTTATTTGTTGGCACCAAAGAAGACACATGAAAGACAAAATTGAGCAGATAAAAACATGGTAAAAACATTGTGAAGGTGAAGTTGGAAACCCAAAAGGGGATTGTATGAAAACCACACCAAACAAATAACCACTTCAAAGTGTATAGGTTATCAATCATAAAGTGTTCAACCACATCTGTCTAAAAGTTTGCTGAATTGAAATGTAACTTCATCAACCAAGAATTTGTGACCATTTACATTTGCTCGGTACAATTACACTAAATGTATGTCACCTACATGTTTGTGCTCTGTGGTCAATAAACAAAAGGAGCATGTGCACTGACCAGAAGTAAACCAGGTCAGGTCCGCTTAACAGGCTAAGTCCATCTGGGGTGCCATGGCAACAGCAGGGGCCTGGCCCTGCCTCATGGGATTAAAATATTCTTATTGTCATTTGTACCATTGTCAGAAGAGAACAAGCCATTCCCTAACATAAAAAAACACTCTGATTAATCTTCTGTACAGGTCAGTATAGTAAACACTTGGTACTCTTTTTTTGTTTTCTATTTTCAGTGATAGTTTACTGTTAGTGTTTAATATCAAACCAAACACCATTTTCCTCAGACTTCTGGATAATTTCTTTATGGATAAGTATGATTGGTCAATCTTTATTGTATGGTTTTTATTCTTCTGATATTTCCATGACTTTGGCCTTTGGCCTATACTGTAGCTCCCTCTGAGGTCTGTATTTGTACATACTGTACAATGGAGTACACTGCACAGTACTTCTGCACAAGTCTCTGCTTGGGGGGGCAATGTTTTATTCAACTGTTTACCTGGACTGCATTTTGGTGGATCAATAGCAGTACCAAGCAGACAATTACCTGACCTGTCTGTCTGTTTTTCTGACTGGATCCTACAGATTGGCTGAACCCAAGAGAAAGAGGCGAAGAGAGAGGTTTTACTCTGCCCAAAATCTGTCCACGAAAATAAGCCCGCGAAGTGAGGAATTTTTGTATGGAGGTCAGTGAGAGGGTGTCGAATTTGGTAAACAAGAAATGTAATTGCGTATTTGCTACTTGTGGATTATTTGATCTAATATAAGTTTCATAATGGTTTGGTTATTATGAATTCACTGATATAAGTGGACGCACGTGGCATTTCTGCAACTTTGAAAAATAACAACTTTATATCGGCACTGTTCCTGTTGTATGAAAATAGATAAAGGACTCATCGTGGTTATAACCTGTTTTAGCATGGACATAGCATTGAGGGCTTCCACCATTTTAAAGTAATCAACTGAGTGTGGATTCCTATGAGTTGGGAGCAATCAGCCAATGAAGAAGAAAATGGACTACTTTAAAACTGTCACAGATGCTATAATGGCACAGATACAAAGAAAAGTCCTCAATCTATCTCTATGGCCTGTTGTTCACGTACATATCTGCCCTGTCATTGGCTAGCATATACCCACCTGATCTCACCTCTTCCCGCTTGCCTTCCATCTTTGAGGAAATGTATTTCCATTGTTAGAGTGGTCACTTGACTATCTTGTCTATATAATAGAAAATCTTTGGCTGAGCTGCTGTTCCAAGAGACAGAGAGAACAATTTCAAGGTCTCTCTGAAGCTATGTTAAGCCTATTGTCCAAGCCCTTGTCTTACGGTATTCCTCTTTTTTAATCATAACAGTAGTAAGGGGATATGAGTATATATTTATTTAACCTTTAATTTAACTAGGCAAGTCAGTTAAGAACAAATTCTGAGTGGGGCTGTTGCGGTGACTGTATTACCGCCACACCAGCAGTCACAAGTCATGAAGGGAGTCAAATTCCACATGACTGTTTAATCATTGTAATTAGGCTTCTCCAAGCTCTGATGCTGCTGCTGGTCATTAGTAGCCTACCAAACTTGCCAACTGCCTGGTACTCAGCAGTCTATTGTCCCTCTAATCATTCTGACATCAATGCAAATCTATTCAAAAAACGAATCAAACACTTCATGAGAGCCCTTGACCTCATGTTGCGCAACATTTCTATAAATCAAATCAAATCAAATTGAATTTGTCACATACACATGGTTTGCAGATGTTAATGTGAGTGTAGAGAAATGCTTGTGCTTCTAGGCTATGCAATTGTGTGAGAAAACAGAGTGATGGCCGCTAATAAAAAGACGAGGCACCCATCAGCTTTCTATAAACTAGACCTACTATACTTATTTTTCAACTTTCCTAATATTAAGCACATTGCTTATATTTACAACAGGAGTATAGCCTATCCAGCTGGCATGAAAATAAACCACAGGGAAAATTGTCCTCCACTCGCTATTTAAGCGCATATGTTACATGTATTTCTTCCTGCTGCTCCTGTTTCAAACATTTGCATGATAATGGTTCATTCTAAATCAAAACAAATGTCACATATATACTGTATTATTTAGTATATGTAAAGACAAGATTAAATCAAGAATAGTCTGATGGGTGACAATATTAGCCAATATTAGCCAATATTAGGTTTGTATCACAACTAAAGTGGCCAAATAACTTCTTAAAATGAATCACATGAATCTGCTTTACAAGGGGTGTAGGGCCTAACTGGCATGCATAAGCGACGAGTGATTTTTAAGTTTGAGGAAGATAAATTTCACCATACAAAAATGCACCTTTATAATTAAAGCATTACATGCATAATTGCATTTGCGTTCACTTTTTTTTATATGGAGTTGAAACATTCACGCTTAATAATCATGTGCTCACTGCTGCGCTTATAATGTGACGAAATAGCCTCACAGTTTATCAACATTTTAAGCTAAACCTTCTGATCTGTTGCGTCAGCCACATTGCATAAAACATGTGTTTTGATGCTAGTGGTTGTATTCATTTGGGATCTATCGCATCCCACAAGACAGTGTCTGTCTTTACTTGTAGCCTGTGAAAAATACCTGATCACATGATGGAGAGCGCAGCACTCTTGGAGAAGGGCACGACAGCCACTGGCTGCAAAAGGCATTCATTTCTTTTAGGGTGCATTACGGCCACACAAAGGGGATGCCACCGGGAAATTCTAGGAATTATCAAGTGCTTGTCAAATTGTGAATGAGTGACTGATGTAGTGTGTACAGCCTGCACACAAAAAAAAAACAAAGCAGAGCTCATGCTTTTTGAGCAACTTTTTTCAAATCATCATTAGAGTTGCATCATGCAGCATTACAATGTATAGACAATTCAAAACATATAGCCCAATGTTTGTAGAACATAAAGTTACATTAATAACTCTAAATTAAACATATAGGAATACCTATTTCTTTGTTAACCGCTCAACACATGTGCACACTCCCTCAAATCGTTCGGAGAAATTATCCTTTCTATTTCATTCAGCTTTGTTCAATTGTATTCTTCATACTATAAAATCATGACACGGAATTCTAAGCAAATCTTGTCTGCTAAATGAACTGCTAAATGAACTAGTGTATTTATGTAGATATTCCAAAGGTCTGCATCAGTGGCTTGTAGACTATGGGTGGAAGCCAGGAGATACTAAATGTCTTGTGTTAATTAACGGTCAATTACCGTGAGACCGACAATCACCGTCTGACAAAATTTCCTGACTGCCACAGCCCTACACATGAGTTAATGCAGTTTTGAACAGGTCATAAACTAATGCATGAACATCAATGACCACATCTTAGCTATACCATTGAATCCTGGTCAGGTTCCTATGTTTAATGTGATTGGAGTTCTGGCTTGATGTATGAATGTACCTGAGCATGCCAACTCTGGTCTGATTTCCTGTCCAAGTAGCCTTAGAGGACAGCCAGAGGAGGAAGGAGTTGGCTCGTAAAGAAGAAGCCCCCCACACACACACACACAGTGTGTTGTGTCGGTGTCCCTTCCACGGGACGGTTGAGCTAACGTAGGCTAATGCAATTAGCATGAGGTTGTGGGTAACAAGAGAGACAGAGACAGAGACAGGGCTTTGGCGAGGGGGTTAAGCTGGTGAGAGTGTCAGAGGGCACGCGTGGCCGGCTTTAGTGCATTTTGTTGTAACGGCGTCCCAGTTGCCTTGTCAGAAATCAATTCTAACTGGGAGCCGGCGAGCACAGGAGGTCGAGACTTCGGCTGCCTAAATATTTTATCTCAGGAACACGTCTGGAGTTTTTAAAGATGTGCACTGCCCACCTTTCTCCCTCTCTCACACACACACGCACACACACACACACAAACACACACACACACGCTTTGACGACACTGTCTTTGAGTCCTGGCCTGGGTCAGGGCCTAGTTAAAATCAATTATAATCAATTATTAAGAGTCCTGGTATCTCTGTGAGGCTAAAAAGGGAGCTGGTGGGTGCAGTGTGCGCCGCTGGCAGATAAAGTCCACTTTTATTTATTTTTATTACTAGTTCCCTTGGACAACTCTTAACCCCGGAGAAGCATTCAAACTACATCCCAGTTACTCTTCACAGAGGCCTGAAACATCAATATATTTGATTTGTGCATGTGTGAGTGGTCTGATTGTCTTCTCCAGGTTATTATGTTATCTCAGGTTCCTTGGCCTTTGGAATAATTTTATTGGAGTTTGGAGGAGTTGACGGAATGAGAGAAAGGCGAGGGAAGAGTGAGTGGGAAAAGAGGGAATAACAGAAAGAGGGGAAGTGAGAAACCTTGGGTGAGAGTGTCAGATAGGGAGAGTGAGGGAGTAAAGTCAAGAGAGAGAATGTGATTGAGAGAGGAAATGGGGGAAGGATGGAGAGGAAGGAAGAGAGTGATGAGGGAGTCAAAAAGAGAACACAAGGCTGTTGTATTACATATTCAACTAAGGGCAACCATGGCATCCGTGACAGAGACGGAGAAGCGTTCATCCATGTGTGTAAGAGAGTCTAGCTAGCTTTTCAGACATTATACATTTCTAATTTTGTCAGAAAGTTGTTTTCTTTGCATGTTAAAGTATACTGTTATATAGCTAACTACCGTTAGCTGGCTGACTCTGTAGTGATACTATTCGTATCTCAGAGCAATTTGCATTGCTAGTTATAGCCTAATGTTAGCTAGCTAGCTAAAATTGAAGCTAATTGTTTAGCTACTTGCAGATTCATGCAGTGTAGTAACTTTATGAGTTGGGATCATGGTTAATTGTTCAGCTAGCTAGCTACATGTCGTCCGAAACATTATACTTTTGAGTAATCTATCCATAAAAATATACTTCCAAGAACTTGATGATCATCCAGGTGCTTCCAGGTGCTTTTTGGCACACAAATAAATTGGATGACCAAACACTGCAATCCACAGTGAGAACGTCATACCAACGGTCAAACATGGTGGTGGTAGTGTGATTGTTTGTGGATGCTTTGCTGCCCTATGACCTGAACGACTTTCCTTAATAGAAAGGCCTTAATAGAAATGAATTCTGCTCTGTATCGGTGAATTATACATGATAATGTCAGGCCATCCATCTGTGAGCTGAAGAGCAGCTGGGTCATGCAGTAAGACAATTATCCAAACACACAATCAAGTCTACATGAAAATGGCTGAAAAGCGACACGTTTGAAGTTTTGGAATGGCCCAGTCAAAGTCAAGACCTAATCCCGATTGAGATGCTGTGTTTGGATTTGAAACTAGCAGTTCATGCTTGAAAATACACAAACGTCGCTGAGTTACAGCAGTTCTTCTTCGAAGAGTGGGCCAAAATTCCTCAACAGCAATATGAGAGACTGAACAGCATCTACAGGAAGCATGTGGTTGGATCAGTAACTACAGGAAGCATTTGGTTGGATCAGTAACTACAGGAACCATTTGGTTGGAGTCATTAAAGCTAAAGTTGGCACAACCAGTTATTGAGTGTAAGGGGGACATTTTTCACATAGGGCATTGGCTGTTGCATAACTTTGTTTATGAAATAAATGAGATAAGTATGTAATTGTTGTGTTATTTGTTCACTTAGGTCCCCTTTATCTAATATTATGCTTTGGTTGAAGATCTGATAATTCAGTCAAAAAAAATGCAATAGTAGAGAACATTTGAAAGGGGGGAAATAGTTTTTCACAGCACTGTACATGGATCAGTTCAGAAGGAAAACAATCTTTGGTTGCTGTTTTATCTCCAGCAGTCATGGTAAAGCTAAATGTTACCCCAAGTAACCAGTTTATCCCTAAATTACCTGGGTGGGAGAACCAAATCTCAGAGTGAGAATGTGTGTGTGTGTGTGTGGATATATGGATGCGTCTGTGTCATGATTGAGGCGTGAAGTTCACTGCACTTCTCCGCCATCTCCTTGGAGGACGAGACAAGGCGGGGCCATACTGATCCAGGTATGTGCCGATAACCAATCAATGGTCTGGACTTAAGTGTGATCACAGAGGACAAGAATTACACACACACAAACACAGACACTCCCTGATGCTGCTTTGGTCGATGGGCCCCTGGGCTGGTCTGAAAATGTGTCACATCTGAGAAGCATGCCGTTCCACCCTGATGAGCAATCTGCCTCATCAAAAACCTTTATCCCTATCAATAAGGCTTTCATCCTGGGACTCCTCCCTGGCTGGCCATAGTCCGTATCACACTCCCCCGGTGGGCAGACCTGTGTGTGTGTGTGTGTGTGTGTGTGTGTGTGTGTGTGTGTGTGTGTGTGTGTGTGTGTGTGTGTGTGTGTGTGTGTGTGTGTGTGTGTGTGTGTGTGTGTGTGTGTGTGTGTGTGTGTGTGTGTGTGTGTGTGTGTGTGTGTGTGTGTGTGTGCGTGCGTGTGTGTGTGTGCGCGCGCGACTGTCCTGGGTATTCTCTGTCCGTCAGTAAATCCTAGGCTATCACCGGAGAACACTGAATTAATCTTCAATCCCCCCCATTCAACGAGTCCCCCGAGGCTGGCTAATTAACCTAATAAAAACACTAATAGAACCATTTCCTAAGGTACATTTAATTTATTTGTCAGTGTTGTACGTCAATAGGAATAAGGAACACTGGGTACTTAGCCGTCTTTGTTAGCTACCAATTGGCGCTAGCAGACAGTACAGTAGAGTAAATAGAAGCCTATTATGCCTCCTGTCACTAGTCACAGAGAAACAATGATAAAAGGTAGGAGGGAGAGGGGAATGAACAGGACGACAGATTAGCTTAATATTTATCTAATCGACGTGGGCACGTTTTTCTTCGAGGGAGCCGCAGCCCGTCACACACTTTCCCCCCGTCTTTGCAGCCTCACTGCGACCTGTTAATAGAGCCAGCTAATGTTTTAATAAATTAGGTTTGATTAAGAAGATTGCCACCTTTTTGATTCTAATGGGGGTTTAAACAAACGTCGTTTGGATGGGCTATTCATAAAAGCCAAGTGAGAATGGAAGAGGGGGGTGTAGGGTGATTGGAAGCCGTCCCTATCGTTTACGGCTCTACTCTCTCTCGGCCATTAAGCCTCCTCTCGTTACTGGCTCTCTTCCTATCGCAGGGTAATGACCTGCAATCACCGCCAAGTGAATCACTATTAAAAGCCTTGGGCCCAGCAGTGGGGGAACGCTCTTAAAGGCAAATTAAAACACATGGGGGTTAGTTTCCTCTCTGGTTATGATGGATCTATAGATATATAACACGACCCTCGTCATTTTTTTTTCTGGTGGCAGATATATCTATCAAGGCCCAGAGGACAGGTCCCAGAGAGAGAGAGAGCAGAAAAGAGAGAGAGAGAGAGACAGAGAGGATGCTGTTGCTTTTTGGCTTCTGATAAGGTGAAAGAGAAAAACATTTGAAAACGTTTTGTTTTAATTTAATGATACAGTGCCGTATTCAGCCCCCCTTGACATGTTCCTATTCTGTTGCATTACAACCTGTAATTTAAATATATTATTATTTGGATTTCAGGTAGTGTACATACACAAAATAGTCCAAATTGGTGAAGTGAAATGAAAACAATTAACTTAAAAAATGTAAAACAGAAAAGTTGTGCGTGCATATGTATTCACCTCCTTTGCTCTGAAGCACCTAAATAAGACCTGGTGCAACCAATTACTTTCAGAAGTCACATAATTAGTTAAATAATGTCCACCTGTGCTCAATCTAAGTCTCACATGATCTGTCACATGATCTCAGTATATATACACCTGTTCTGAAAGGCCCCAGAGTCTGCAACACCACTAAGCAAGGGGCACCACCAAGCAAGCGGTACCATGAAGACAAAGGAGCTCTCCAAACAGGTCAGGGACAAAGTTGTGGAGAAGTACAGATCAGGGTTGGGTTATAAAAAAATATCTGAAACTTTGAACATACCACAAATACCACTTAAATCCATTTTTAAAAATGGAAGAATAGGGCACAACAACAAACCAAACCTGTGAGATGGCCTCCCACCAAATCTCACAGACCAGGCAAGGAGGGCATTAATCAGAGAGGCAATAAAGAGACTAAAGATAACCCTGAATGAGCTGCAAAGCTCCACAGCGGAGATTGGAGTATCTGTCCATAGGACCGCTTTAAGCCGTACACTCCACAGAGCTGGGCTTTACGACAGAGTGGCCAGAAAAAAAACAAGCAAACATGTTTGGTGTTCGCCAAAAGGCATGTGGGAGACTCCCCAAACATATGGAAGAAGGTACTTTAGTCAGATGAGACTAAACTTGAGCTTTTTGGCCATGAAGGAAAATGCTATGTCTGGCGCAAACCCAACACCTCTAGTCACCCAGAGAACACCATCCACACAGTGAAGCATTGTGGTGGTAGCATCATGATGTGGGGATGTTTTTCATCTGCAGGGACTGGGAAATTTAAGAATTTAAGGAATGATGGATGGCGCTAAGTACAGTGAAATTCTGTTTCAGTCTTCCAGAGATTTGAGACTGGGACGGAGGTTCACCTTCCAGCAGGACAATGACCCTAAGCCTCGAGTGGTCTAAGGGGAAATATTTAAATGTATTGGAATGGTCTAATCAAAGCCCAGATCTCAATCCAATTGAGAATCCTTGGTATGACTTAAAGATTGCTGTGCACCAGCGGAACCCATCCAACTTGCAGGAGCTGGAGCAGTCTTGCATTGAAGAATGGGCAAAAATCCCATTGGCTAGATGTGCCAAGCTTATAGAGACATACTCCAAGAGACTTTCAGCTGTAATTGCTGCAAAAGGTGCCTCTACAAAGTATTGACTATGGGGGGTGAATTGTTATGCACGCTCAAGTTTTCTGTACGGCAACAAATTCGGAGAAATACCAATGGGGTTGAATACTTTCGCAAGCCACAGTACATCCTCATTTCATTAGAACTTCACCACCACAACACCCCCCACCCACCTTTAAAAAATAAACATCTCCTGTACTGCATACTCATCTTTCCCTCTACCCCATGATACATAACAACACCACACATCACAATAACCAAAACGTCACCACTTCTGCAACGGTATGTCCAACTCTATCTCCCCAGGTATACAGACAGCCCCCCCCCCCCCCCCCCTCCGACACATCATATCTCCTGAAACATATCTACACTTTTAATCATTTATAGTACTCAAATTCCAACCTAAGGCACGCAGAGGCCTTCCCATTAAATAATAGTAAAGGGTCTGTTATCCCCCCACCATTGACCCTGTTCCTCTTTGTTAGCCAAATAGCCTATTTTGCCTGAGCAAACTGAAAATTCAACAACACACAATTTTCCCTATTCGAATACCTGTACCACATAAATATCCTGACAGTAAACTCCACCCCCAACATCTCACACAGATATTCCAACAGAGACATTAATGGCATTAACTTGGCGCACAGGGTAGAACCCTCCACTGGAGGTCCCCTAACCTCTTTGGTACTGTGAGTTCTAAAATCCACCATACTCTCCGCCCCACATACCCCCAGCCACTGAGGTGCCTTCACTCCTGTTATGCTCCTAATGTTCCTTACCTTAATGCAGAGGTTGTAGAGGGCTTTATCTCCCACCCCCTCAAACTTCCCCAGGCTCGGAGTGTTAAAGTCCTCCAGACCCCCTTGCCAGTCCCCAGTCTCTGCCGTCACCTGCAGTGGTGGAAACACTGGTGGCCACTCCCCCTTTGGCCACTCAAATACCCCCTTTCCGGCTCAGATAGTGGTTCCTGGACCTGGAATCTCTCCAGCAGCCTAAGAGATGTTAGTCCTGTTTGTTGTGCCAGGACTTCCGGGGTTTTCCACCCCTCCTCCAGCAGCCGCAGGTCACCCAGCCTTAGGAAACCCGTTGTCATCATTCGCCTCTGCATGGTGGCTGACTGAATCAATCTCAAAAGGATGGCTGGGTTGTGGAAGATAGGCTCCTCCCACAGTCCAGGCTCTTCTTGTGTGGGCCTTACCAGGTGCCAGGCCCTCAGCACCGGAGAGTAAAAATCAGAGAGACCTGCTGTACTCAGCCTCTCCAGCCTCATGAGGAACAACTGCCGGTCTATCCCTAATCCATCAGTTCTCCTCAGCAGTGCGCATGCTGGTTCCCTCTTGCCGACATCAGTATGATACAGCAGTCTCTGCACCGCCTTTAGTCTTAATGCAGCCACCCTGCTCTCCAGTTCCAGTCAAATATCTTGTAGTCCCCACAGAGCAATGCCACAGGCCTCCAGATCTTTAGTCCCCTTATTTGGGCAGGACAGTCAGTGGGACAACAGGGGAATGTCCATCCCTCTGTGCCAGAGAGAGCATAAGGAGTTCTGCAAACAAAACCTGAGCACACATAGGATCACACAGTTCTGCCCTAAAAAACTCAGTATAAAACTCCATAGTCCGCTCCCGCATCTCCCCCACCACAGAGGTCACCCGCCCATCCAACAGCAGACAGCCGTAGACAATACATACCCTTGGCTTCACCGCTCTGTCTTTCCAAACCACAGAAAAAAGAGCAGGGATCATCCATCTCCTTGAGCATGGAGAACCTAACTCTTATAAGTGCTCCCTTTGCTTTAACCTGGAAAAAAACTGCCCAGGTCCATATGTAATTCAGCTAAATGAGCCTGTAGATCTACATTGCCTTGCTCCACCAGCTCTACCTCCACTTGACTGATACTATGCTCAAGTTCCCCGAATACTCTCCTAGCCTCTGATGAGAGAGCTGCGTACTGTTGACAGAAAAACAGAATGTTGACTTTTTCCAATTCCCACCATTGACTCAGACTCACACTCCTCTCTTCGCTGCCCCCACCTTTCCAAAAAGTCTGGAAACCTGAGCAAAAAGTGGCATCTTGTAAGAGCTTTACATTACACTTCCAATAGGATGCATGCCGAGGCCCTAGTGAAATAGACATCCGAGCCATGGTTATGTGGTGAAAAACCCACCAGGAGAACCCACCGAGCAAAGCTCAAAAAGCCCCAGTGCCAGAAAAAAACGATTAATCTAAACAGCGTCTGAAGGTAGACCCTTACACACGGTTGTGACCCAATTACTCAACCTAAAATGTTTCCTGGGTGAGAGGACACCATGCCCCTTATTTTTCAATTTTTCCATTGACCGGATCTTACAAACTTTCCCGGATCGCAAAAAAGGTTTCAAGATAAACCTTTTTCCCTTTAGTCTCATTCAGGAACCTTGACAGTTCTGTCACTGTGTTCTTTGACCCCTATGCCTGACTCGCTGTCAGCTCTAGACCCATTGAGGAGTCTGAAAACAACTCGTCATTGTCCTCCTCCCCAGACTCACATTCGTCCTCCTCATCTCCATCTCCCATCCTGACAACCTGCCAATTCTCTCTAGTCGGGGACTCCTCCCCCAGCACCAGGCAAAGGTTCTTTGGTGCCTTTGACGACACCCGCCTCTCCCCTCCCACCTCCTTTCTTCCTCTTGACACGCTTCTCCACTCCCCCTAGTCGCTTCCCCTTCCCCACTGTACTCTCCTCATACACTAGCATAACCTGACGAGGCCCAGCCTCATCTACACCACCATCCATAACATGACTTGACCCAGCCTCAGCTACACCACCATCTCTAGCATGACTAGGCCCAGCCTCATCTACACCACCATCGACAGCATGACTAGGCCCAGCCTCATCTACACCACCATCAATAGCATGACTAGGCCCAGCCTCTGCTGCCTGCGTCTCATGGCCCCCTGCACGTTGACCTCAATTTCCCTCACTGGCGCTTATTCCCTTACCTTGTCTACGGGCTTTATGTGGGCATGCAAAGCTCTTATGCCCCAAATCCCCAAACTCAAAGCACCGCAGACTATCTGTGCTGGCAAACCCTGCATAGAGCCTCTCCCCATGCCTCACTTTAAAATTCACATTTAACTGTTGCTCATTGTTATTCAGGAACATGAACACTTTCCTCCGGAACGACACAACATGGTTAACGGCATTCGACTCAAAACCTGTCAACAGTACACGAAAACCACTAGCAAACTTACCAAAATGACTCCACTCTCTCCGGATTTGATCATCTGTAATAAACAGAGGCAGATTTGCAACTATAACCATTGTCGTAGGAGTCAAAATAGGAGAAATCGGCACCAACATATCCCTTACAAATATTTTACTAGTAATTAGCCTACCCACTAAATTTACTATTTTCATGAACACAACCACAGCTTTGTTCATTCTGGATGCAGAATGTATAAATTTAGCTCCTACCTGTTCGCCGACTGCGGGCAGAACCTCAGGTGTGTTCCCTTCTCAGGAACTTCTCCTCTCTAGGCTGCGAATCCATTGCGCACACCATACCTTTCAAACCCCAGGAAACTACAACTCTGTCCTCTTCCTCCCTAACTTTGAGCAAAAACAGTGGGTACCACTAAATTAACAGTGTGTTAACCGTCCACCATAGAAAATAAAATGTCAAGAAAAGACCAAGGACAGAATCAAGATCATATGTAAGGACAGAGCCCTCCAAACGGCCTCCCAACTACAAAACACTTCCAGCATGCACTGAGAGAGCGAGAGTGCGAGAGAGCAAGAGAGAGAGAGAGAGTTACACCTATCTGAGAGAGTTACACCTATCTGGAGGAGGGAATGCTATCTGGAGGTGATAGCATTCCCTCCCTCTTATGCACCCCCTAGTTGTAGTTTAACAACATAACCAACAAAAACGAGTCACAACTCCTGCAGCTCTGTCGCATGTTGGGTCTGTACATAATAAATGGTAGGCTTCGAGACGACTCCTACAGTAGGTACACCTATAGCTCACCTTGCTTCGACACCTGCATTGCTTGCTTTTTGGGGTTTTAGTCTAGGTTTGTGTACAGCACTTTGAGATATCAGCTGATGTAGAAAGGGCTTCATAAATACATTTGATTGATTAATTGATCGATTGATCTCTTGGCAGTAGTACGGTAGACTACTTCATCACTAACCTCAACCCGAAGTCTCTCAGAGCGTTCGCAGTCAGCCCACTGACACCACTATCAGATCACAGCAAAATCAGGCATCGATATTAAGAAATGCTGTAGATGGAAGGAGGGTAGTGTAGAAACCTACCAAACAACAATTGGCCAACAACAAATCCAATCCCTCTTAGACAACTTCCTGGACAAAATGTTACCCTGCAATAGTGAAGGTGTAAACTTAGCAGTAGGAAGCCTGAACAATATATTTTACATATCAGCTGACATATCAAATATAAACTCTGGGCGAAAATCTAATAAAACGAATAACATTGATAAAAGGTTAAATAGTATCAGAACACACTAGATTCTCCAATTTACATTGGATGAGCTACAGGACAAAATACAAACTCTCCAACCCAAAAAGGCCTGTGGTGTTGATGGTATACTAAACTAAATGATTAAATATACATACCACAACTATTCAACATTTTCCTTAAACTATTCAACATTATCCTCAGCACTGGTATCTTTCCCAATATTTGGAACCAAGGTCTAATTACCTCAATCCACAAAATGTTTGACAAATTTGAATCCAGTAATTACAGTGGAACCAACAGCAATCTCTGAAAAATCTTTTGCAGTATCATTAACAGCAACCGCCAACATTTCCTCAATGAAAACAATTTCCTGAATAAATGTATGAGGTTTTATGAGGTTCACTCAAAGACAGTGTTTCATTTTCCCCAAACATGGCGTCCGGTATTGCGGCCACACAGCCGCAATGCCTGCTCTGGACAGACTCATCTGTCCAGAGCACTTGTTTCAGTAGTTTTACCCAGGTGTTGTCTGTGAAAAGTCAGTCGTGTCTTGATGTTCTTTAGGTCAGCTCTTGAGCTGAATTTGGTGGGATGACCTGTCCTAGGTAGATTTCCAGTGTTCTGGAATCGTCACAATTTCTAGATGATTCGTTGGAGAGTGGAATGATGTCCTTCGAACTGATTGGAAATGGATTTGTAACCCCTCACAGACTTATGGGCATCAATAATCTTTAATTTGAGGGCCTCAGATATGTCTTTGATCTCGGCATGATGTATTACCACACACTAATATGATTAAGATCAAACCAGACAAAGTTTCTAATCTTTATGGAAGGCTGGACGTTACTCTCTAATGATTTTCTAATCATTTGCCGCTTCTTTGGTGCACCTGATTCTAATTTTAGCCATTTTATGTGATAGTAAAGGTAGGGCTGTACTGATTTTATCAGCGTAAGGAAATGTCATTTTTTATCATTTTCATTTCTTAACATTTTCAAAGTTGTTTTGTCAAATTTGGTTACCTTTATCAATGAATGTAGTTGGAATTTAGTATGAATATCCATGTGTCCAAATATGTAAAAACAAAAACGAATAATGAAAACTTTCCAGGGGGTATACTTACTTTTTCGCATTACTGTATGACATTATAAAATCAATGTCCACAAACAACAAGTGTGCAGTTAAAATTGACAATAAACACACAGATTTATTGACCCAGGGCCATTGGGTGAGACATATATATCAATGATTTGACGAGGGCACTAAAACGGTCTGCAGCATCCGACCTCACCCTACTGGACTCGGAAATCAAATGTCTATTGTTTGCAGATGTCCTGGTGCTTCTGTCCACAACCAAGGTGGGCCTGCAGCAGCACCTAGATCTTCTGCACAGATTTTCAAACTTGGGCCCTGACAGTCAATCTCAGGACGGACTAGTTGTGACGGCGTCAGACGGGCCAGTTACAGCTGCCGAAGTTGCGGCGGTGCCGGATGGACCAGTCGCAGCGTCTTCAGACGGGCCATTCCCGCTGTCTCCCTTAGGTTGATTATTCTGTCACGCTGGTATGAATGATTCATGAGACAGGCACAGGAATGTATAATACAGGTTTATTTATCCCAAATTACAGCGTGCCATGTAAAGGCACTGGGACGACGACAAAACAAACACCAAACAAAAACACAGTGTTGAAACCCAAACAAAAGAGCGAGGAGTACCTTGAATAAATAACACACACGCATGAGGATTAAGACACGGGACGAGACCCGCAATCATCTGCGCAATCCAAAAGGGCACGAAAGCCCAAAACACACAGCACAGGTACTCACACGCACCAATTTACATTTTTAACAATAATCAACAGGACACTGGTAGTCCAAGGGCACACTTAGGGGCCAGGTGTGCGTAATGAAAGTTCCGTAGGGTTCCGTGACAAAAAATGTGCACTCTCCTCAAACAATAGCATGGTATTCTTTCACTGTAATAGTTACTGTAAATTGGACAGTGCAGTTAGATTTAACAAGAATTTACACTTTCTGCCAATATCAGATATGTCTGTCTTGGGAAATGTTCTTGTTACTTACAACCTCATGCTAATCTCATGAGCCTACGTTAGCTCAACCGTCCAGTGGAAGGGACACCGATCCCAAAGAACCTCTTAGAGCTCCTGCTCTATACTGCCCCTGTTGGAGAAAGTGCGTACCCATAGTAAACTGAAAATATTTTTACCCAAAATTGCTAATATATGCATATAAAAATTATTATTGAATAGAAAACACTCTAACGTTTCTAAAACCGTTTAAATTATGTCTGTATGTAAAGCAGAACTCTCAGGAGAGCCATTCTCCCTAACACTCTGTCAACAATGGAAAAGTTGGGTCTACTTTGACGTCATCGCCAACACCCTTCGCAGGCAGCTACGGATCCAGGAACAGTCTCTATCAGTTCAGCGCGATGTCTGCTTTCAAATGGTGCGTTCACTGTGAGAATCGCATGAGCCCTGCACCTTTGGCGCGCGAAATTCCGCGTGTCCCTCTCAAAACCGGGCACTCTATTGCGCAAGGCCGATTTGGAGTACGTCTTTTTCCAACATGCAGCATTTGAAGCCGGTTTGTCTGTTAGCGCTGTCCTTTGTTCTACATGCTAAAAACATCATAAAGCTCGATTTTGCACATCGTTTGACCAGTTTAATCGACATATAATATGTAAATGTGCTGGACCAGAAGTCATTTTTGATGCATTCCAGCTGAAGCTGTTAGCATATGCTAATACAGGGACACACAACGTGAAACCAAACGATGTATTGGGTAAGTATGACTCCTTCTACGTCTTCTGATGGAAGAACATCAAAGGTAAGGGAATATTTATGTGGTTATTTTGGGTTTCTGTGGACTCCAAACGTACTGCTAATATCTGAGCGCCGACTCCTAGTATAGCCAAGTGAACGATGTCTGTAACGTTAAAAATAAATGTAATACAGCGGTTGCATTAAGAAGAAGTGTATCTTTGTAAATATATGTAGAACATGTATATTTAGTCATGTTTATTGCTTGTTATCTGACGTTATCTGTCGGAGCTATCATCATTTCTCCTGACATTTGAGTAGCATGTTTTTTTTTAAATGTTGTCAACCGAGATTTATGGATATTATATAGCATATTATTGAAAAAAAATTAAATGTACTGTGTAACATGTAATATTACTGTCATCTGATGAAGATTTTCAAAAGGTTAGTGAATTATTTATTTTTTAATCCTACTTTTAAATTTTATTTTTTCTGGGACAAAATGGCCGCCGCTTGCCTTTTATTTCGGTGGTGATCTAATATAAATATGTGCTATGTTTTCGCCGTAAAACATTTTAGAAATCTGACTTGCTGGGTAGATAAACAACTTGTTTATCTTTCATTTGAGCTATTTTACTTGTTAATGTGTGGAGGTTAAATATTGTGCGTTATGCTAATGAGCTTGAGCCCTAGTCACGAACCCGCATACGGTATTGGTGGACTATGAGGTTAAACTTGTCTCGCAATTCAAAAAAACGTGTCAATACTTTGCCCCTTGATAACCAGCACAATTCTTTCTATATGTTGTAAAAGCTGCCCATATCATTGCATAGTGCAGGGAATAAACGGGAGTTCAGGGGCCTTGCATTAACAAAGTTAACCATTTTCACTGTAGTGTCCAAAACGTCTTTCAAGCTATCAGGCATTCCCTTGGCAGCAAGAGCCTCTTGGGGGATGCTGCAGTGTACCCAAGTGGCGTCGGGAGCAACTGCTTGTACGCGCGTTACCAATCCACTATGTCTGCCTGTCATGGATTTTGCGCCATCAGTACAGATACCAACACATCTTGACCACCAAAGTCCATTTGATGTCACAAAGCTGTCCAGTACTTTATACATGTCCTCTCCTGTTGTCCTCGTTTCCAGTGGTTTGCAGAAGAGGATGTCTTCCTTGATTGACCCCCCAATAAACGTAACGGACATGTACCAGGAGCTGTACCAGGCTCACCACGTCTGTTGACTCATCCATCTGTAACGCATAGAATTCACTGGCTTGTATGCGAAGCAGTAATTGTTTCAAAACGTCTCCTGCCATGTCACTGATGCGTCGTGAAACAGTGTTGTTTGATGAAGGCATAGTTTAGTTTTTCTTGGCCTTTCCCCCCAGCATTGTCACAGCCATATTTGCTGCAGCAGGAAGAATTAAGTCCTCCACCTATCAGACATTATCACTTTGCAGTGTTCTTAAACCTCTCAGTTACAGTGTTCTTAAACCTCTCAGTTACAGTGTTCTTAAACCTCTCAGTCAGTGTTCCCACAGAAACTTGACTGTGTTATCAAAAACTGTGTTATAAAACACATCGTATTTCAATCAAACCACATCTCAACACATTCGGTTACATTATGTTCACGCACCGATCTCTTCATTTGAGACACGAGGGCGTAACTCGAACTGACGCATAAATATTGCACATGAGATTTGCATGAAACGTTTGGTTATATGTCTGTAGTTCAAGTCCCGATTCAGGTCAATATGAAACACCCAAAAATGAACTAATTAACTAACCAACTCATAAGCTAACCAACCAACCAGTCAGCTAACGTAATGCAGTTGTTCAAAGCTATCTGTGTTTGTGAGCAGTATCTGTATCTGTGTCCTAACACTAACAGTTGCAGTACTTAAAAGTAATAAAGTAATCCTTCTCACCCCCTTAAAAGATTTAGATGCACTATTGTAAAGTGGCTGTTCCACTGGATGTCTTAAGGTGAACGCACCAATTTGTAAGTCGCTCTGGATAAGAGCGTCTGCTAAATGACTTAAATGTAAATGTAGTATGGGGATTGCCTGTCCCAGCCACTCAGTAGCTCACCATATAAAACGCTTCTTGCCCCTTTGTATTAATGGTTTCTGTTGCTTTTATACATGTCTTACTACTTGAAAGTCATCTTAATTCTTGCTCAATAATCTCCTGTGGCTTATTTTTCAAATTGCAATGTTTTGTTTTTTAATCTCTTCACAGAGTGAAGGTTTCAGCGAGTTGTGAGATAGTATTTTTGCACATATAACACACTGTACCTAAGGAAAGGCACTACTCCCAATATAAGTGAACCCCAAATCAATGTAGTTGTCTATATTTACGTCTCTTCGATGGTCCAACGTCCCTGTCTGTTGTCCCGGACAAGGGGGCAGTAACTCTTTGGCTGAATCAGTTTCACAATTGTCAGTATCCATGCTAGCTGGGCTAAAGACAAATGTAGAATTACTGATGCTAGCATTGGATGTCCTCGAGGAAGCAGGTCAACTTGTGTAGTCGACAGTTGCAGGTGTGGTACTGCTGGTAGTAGCTGGTACGTGAATCACATTTTTATTTGGCGTACCTCCTAGTGCATTGCGCGTACCCTAGTTTGAGAATGCTTGCTCTAGAGCACACAAATAATTATACCTACCTCACCCTAAACATCAACACCACAGGTAACTTCCACAAGGCTGTGGACAATCTAAGCTATCAAAAGGAACATAAAACTCAACATCCCAATTTGGATCTGATTAAAAATACTTCATTCAGTTATAGAACTCATTGCCCTCTATGGTTGTCAGGTCTGTGATAAACACCCAATTGAGACTTTGCATGCGGAATTCTGCAAAAATATACTTTGTGTACAGTATAACACAAAACCCCAAACAATCCATACAGAGCAGAATTAGGACTATACCCGCTAGTTATCAAAATCCAGAAAAGAGCTGTTAAATTCTACTACCACCTAAAAGGAAGCAATGTTAACACATTCCACCAAAGCCCTCACCTACAGAGAGATGAACCTAGAGAAGAGTCCCCTCAGGCAGCTGATTATGGGGCTCTGTTCACGAACACAAGCAGAACCCACAGAGCCCCAGGACAGCAACACATTTAGACCCAACCAAATAATGAGAAAGTAAAAACATAACTATTTGACACAATGGAAAAAATCAACAACAAAAAACAGAGCAAATTGGAAAGCTATCTTGCCCTAAACAGAGAGTACACAGTAGCAGAATACATGACCACTGTGACTGACCCAAAATTAAGAAAATCCTTGACTATGTGCAAAAAATAGCCTTGCTATTGAGAGAGGCTGCCATAGGCAGACCTGGCTCTCGAGAGAACACGGGGTAAGTGAACACTGTCCACTATAGTGGAAAACTACATAAATAGTCATGCTATCCTGTGTTTTACTGTTGAAACCTCTCTGGGATATGTCGCATCCCACCTCGTCAACAGCCAGTGAAAGTGCAGGGCGCCAAATTCAAAACAACAAAAATGTCATAATTAAAAAAAATTACACAATTTTAAAGATAAAAGTCTTGATAATCCAGCCACAGTGTCTGATTTAAAAAATTCTTTACAGCGAAAGCACCACAAACGATTATGTTAGGTCACCACCAACTCACAGAAAAACACAGCCATTTTTCCAGCCAAAGAGAGGAGTCACAAAAAGCACAAATAGAGATAAAATTAATCACTAACCTTTGATGATCTTCATCAGATGACACTCATAGGACTTCATGTTACACAATACATGTATGTTTTGTTCGATAAAGTGCATATTTGTATAAAAACATCTAATTTTACATTGGCGCGTTACGTTCAGTAGTTCTAAAACATGCGGTGATTGTGCAGAGAGCCACATGAATTCACAGAAATACTCATTATAAATGTTGATGAAAATTCAAGTGTTAAGCATGGAACTTTAGATACACTTCTCCTTAACCTCTTAAGCCCACCCGACATGCATGCGTCCCATCTAGCCATCTGGAAATGCAAATGCACTACGCTAAATGCTAATAGCACTCGTTAAAACTCAAACGTTCATTAAAACACACATGCAGGGTACTGAATTAAAGCTACACTCATTGTGAATCCAGCCCACAAGTCAGATTTTTAAAATGCTTTTCGGCGAAAGCATGAGAAGCTATTATCTGACAGCATGCAACACCCCGAAATACCTGAAGGGGACGTAAACAAAATAATTAGCATAGCCGGCGCTACACAAAACGCAGAAATAAAATATAAAACATTCATTACCTTTGACGATCTTCTTTGTTGGCACTCCTAGATGTCCCATAAACATCACTATTGGGTCTTTTTTTCGATTAAATCGGTCCATATATACCCTAAATATCGATCTATGAAAAGTGTGTGATCCAGGAAAAAACACCGTTTTAAAACGCAACGTCATTTTTTAAAATAAAAAAAGTAGACGATAAACTTTCACAAAACACTTCGAAATACTTTTGTAATCCAACTTTAGGTATTAGTAAACGTTAATAATCTATAAAATTGATCACGGGGCGATGTGTATTCAATAGCTCCACGTCTTCAAATCATGGTCGGAAATTTCGGAGACCTGTCGGAGACCGGAAGGAATGGGCTCTCTCTTACTCGTTTGACCAAGAAACAAAGCCCAGGCAATTGACAAGACTGGCGACATCGTGTGGAAGCTGTAGGACTTGCAATCTCAGCCCCATGTAATTTGCTTTCCCATAGACAATACATGCAAGTGGCGGATTGATATTTTTTCCAGATTTCGGTGATGAGTTTTTCTTCCGCTTTTCGATGAAACACACGTTCCGTTATAGTCACAGCCGTGATTTAACCAGTTTTAGAAACGTCAGAGTGTTTTCTATCCACACATACTAATCATATGCATATACTATATTCCTGGCATGAGTAGCAGGACGCTGAAATGTTGCACGATTTTTAACAGAATGTTCGAAAAAGTAGGAGGTAAACTTATGTGCAACCGCTGTGTCAGATTTTTAAAAAACTTTACGGAAAAAGCATAATCTGAGTACAGCGCTCAGAGCCCAAACCAGCCAAAAGAAACATCCGCCATCAAAAATAACATTATAAATATTCACTTACCTTTGATGATCTTCATCAGAATGCTCTCCCAGGAATCACAGTTCCACAATAAATGTTTGTTTTGTTTGATAATGTCCATCATTTATGTCCAAATAGCTTCTTTTGTTATTGCATTTGGTAAACAAATCCAAAAGTGTGTTCAGGTCCAGCCGAATGTCGGACGAAAAGTTCAAAAAGTTCTGTTACAGCCCGTAGAACCTTGTCAAACTAAGTATAGAATCAATCTTTAGGATGTTTTCATCATAAATCTTCAATAATGTTCCAACCGGAGAATTCCTATGTCTGTAGAAAAGCAATGGAAAGAGAGCTAACTCTCTCGTGACCGCACCTCAGAGCCTGTGGCAATCTGCCAGACACCTGACTCATTCCTCTCTCATTCGGTCCCACTTCACAGTAGATGCCTGAAACAACGTTCTAAAGACTGTTGACATCTAGTGGAAGCCTTAGGAAGTGCAACATAACCGATATCCCACTATATATACAATAGGGGCAAGCCTAGCCTCAGATTTCCCACTTCCTGGTTGGATTTTTCTCAGGTTTTCACCTGCCAAATGAGTTCTGTTATACTCACATACATCATTCAAACAGTTTTATAAACTTCAGAGTGTTTTCTATACAATACTACTAATCATTTGCATATATTAGCTTCTGGACCTGAGTAGCAGGAGGTTTACTCTGGGCACGCTTTTCATCTGAATGTGAAAATGCTGCTCCCTATCCCAAACAGGTTAAAGCTGATCTACCCCATAAAAAATAAATAACTTGACACTTCTTTCTGTCTCTCAGTGGACACAGGAATGGGGAATGATGACGCATTCGGCGACAGAGTTTGCCACTGTGATGTCACCGTGGAAGACCTATCAGCTCCATTGAAGGCTGTCATCAGAGCCGTCAGGTGAGTGCTTCAGCCAGGTCACCCGTGATACAAGTCAGTATTCGATGTAGAATACTGACGTAGAAACCGGCCACTAAGGGCAACAGTGAGCTCTGTTACCTTGAAGTATGTTTCTGTTTTAGATGGGCGTAAGCATCTCCCTCTGATTCCAAAGGTTGCATGTTCAAAGTTGTTTTTTATATTTTTGTTTTCAGTCTATCCCAAACCATAACCCTTACCTTAACCATTTGGAGTTAATGCCTGAACCTAACCTTAAACAGTTAAACTTATTCTTACACTCCAAAATTTGACGTTTGCGAAACTTGGATGAACGTCTAATTCTGACGTGAGATTGTGAGAGCTGGTAGGAGTGCTTATCTACAGTGAGCTCTAAAAGTATTCGTACTAATAATATGCATATATTCACATCTGGGACAGAGTAGCAGGCAGTTTACTCTGGGCACCTTATTCATCCAAGCTACTCAATACTGCCACCCTGTCACCAAGAAGATAAAAGAATTGTCTCTTGTTATATGCTAGTGTTTTTTCTAACCTGATACAAACTTGTCTTTGTGGGACTTATTCATAAGACTGGGCTTATAGCTAAGGTCCACTTGGGTGTGGCCGCAGCATGTGACACCCCATGGGTTTACTATCTACAAAAAGTCACATGTATGGAAACTTGCAGAAAGGAGCACATTATAGTGTTTTGTTGTTGTGGATACAGTTAGACAGTTGAGCTCTCGGGCAATCAACCTTGTGCTATCTTAAGTCTGCACAGACAACTAATGACCTTTTACACACTATCTGCTGACTGCCACGTATACAGAAAGGGGTTGTATGTATTTCCTCTATAAAAGCAGAGACCCGGCTATGTTTGTTAAGCTTTCAACTCTGAGCCATTCTCGGTGATGGCTGATTTGCTTCATTATTGCAAATCTTATAAAAAAGTGTTGTTTGAAAGAATCTGCCGTCTCTCTTCCCTTTGATTATATATTCCACGACACCACAAAATGAGGTGGAAACTGAGCTGCACCTCCTAACCTAATGCCAAATGTATGACCCAGTGGATGTTGCTGAGGGGAGGACGGCTCATAATAATAGCTGGAACAGGGCGAATGGAATGGCATCAAATACATGGATTCCACGTATTCTTCTCGAGCCATTACCATGGGCTCATCCTCCCCAATTAAGTTGCCACCAACGTCCTGTGGTATAGCCAATAATAGCCAATAATTTAACATTTGAATTGTCTATTTTAAAGCTTTTGTGAGTGTAATGTTTACTGTTCATTTTTTATTTCCCCCTTTTATATCAGGTTTCAGGAAAGACCCAGATGCAGACAGTGTCGACAAAACAAAAGTTTATTACTAAAACAGGGGACAGGCAAAATGACAGGTCAAGGGCAAGCAGAGGTCAGTAATCCAGATCAGTGTCCAAAAGGTACAGAACGGCAGGCATTCTCGGGGTCAGGGCAGGCAGATGTCAATAATCCAGGGTGGTGTGACAGGCAGGCTCAGGGTAGGCAGAAAGGTCGAAACCTGGAAAACTAGAAAACAGAAACTAGACAAAGACAGGAGCAAGGGGAAAACCACTGGTAGGCTTGACGAACAAAATGAACTGACAACAGACAAACAGAGAACACAGGTATAAATACACTGGTGATAATGGGGAAGATGGGTGACACCTGGAGGGGGGTGGAGACAAGTGCAAAGACAGGTGAAACAGATCACATTGTGACAGTTTATTTCCCTTTTGTTTATTGTTTACTCCACTTGCTTTGGCAAAATAAACATGTTTCCCATGTCAATAAAGCCCTTTGAATTGAATAAAACTGAGAGAGAGAGAGAGAGAGAGAGAGAGAGAGAGAGAGAGAGCGCGACTGTGTAACTTTGTGCTGACTCTGAAGTCCACGGGCCTCATTTATCGATATTGCGTAGAAACTATTTTAAAATACTAATTACTAATGGAATTTAGAATGTTCGTAAGGATAGAAAAAGTGTGATTTATCGAACAGTCCCACGAGCGTCAAACGCATACCGGTAGAAGATTGATTAATACCAGTTGTTCTCAATTTGCATTTTGAAACACCTCTAATTATACAGATATGTATATATTTATTAATTTTACCTTCATTTAACTAGGCAAGTCAGGTAAAAACAAATTCTTATTTTCAATGACGGCCAAGGAACAGCGGGTTAACTGCCTTGTTCAGGGGCAGAAAAACAGATTTTTACCTTGTCAGCTCGGGTATTTGATCTTGCAACGCTTACTAGTCCAACGCTCTAACCACGAGGCTACCATATGGTCAACCACCATATGGTCAAAATCATCCCTTTACTGCCTGTGTGGAATATACAAAGCCCTGACATGAAATACAATGCCGCCACCAAAAAAAAGTGGGGGAAAAAAACTTTTCCAAGTTTGACATAGAGGTGCTATTGTCAGAGATTGAGTACAACCAAAAGGATATTTGTCTCGCTCAGTAAAAATAAAAACATAGATACAAAGAGAAGACTATTGGTAAAATTCAAGTTGCTTTAGCAATGGCAAATATACTTCAAATGAGTAGGCAACACTCACCAATAAGCCATCCATCCTCAACAGCTCCCTCCTGTAGTAGGCCAACCAAATTGCTGTTCTGAACAAGTAGTGCGTTCCACCCGGTCACCATGCCCTCTTTTGCGCATCACATAACCTAACACCTGCATATTAAGAGTGGAAATATTTTCTGTTCACTTTGTTGAAATCATTTTGGGATGGTTATTTTATGGCAATGTGGGCGCAGTCTATTGCTCTCTTCATATTTGGGAACCCATTGCTTGCATCACGGCAAATAAACCCCTCTTGACTTCACCCTGTTGTGCGATGGTGTATGGAAATGGTATGTGTTACTGTATGTTTTGCTGATGATTGCATCCAAGGGCTGTGAGATCCCGGTTGACAAGCTCCCGTTGAAAAGTGCACTTTGCCTTAAACCTGAGGAAGGATAGCAGTTGGATGTGCATCAAAATGGCATGTATTTGTCTTTTTAAAGTAAGTCTTTTATCCTCGCAAAATGTGTATAATATTTTGGAGGGGAAAACAATATCTGATGAGCTCTAAAACCTCTAAAAACTCTAAACTCGATCAATATCCTATTTGATTTCCCATGATCTCAGTCTTTTATAGTATTTAAACACTTGTTTCACTTTCACACGTGCCACTAATTTAACAAATTACTGTACTGTATGTGGATTATTATCCTAACAAATGCGCTAATGTCGTCAAATGACATATAGCCTGTCAAGATATGTTGCATGAATTCACAATAGAAATACAATTAAATTGAACATTTATTGAATTATTATTCTCACAATTTCAACATGTATTTTCCCTATTCTAACCTTGACAAGTAATTCCGTTATTCCACCCCTTGGCACTGTGCATACGCATTGTCATGGCTGTGCATAAATGTACGCACAATCTCAAGCAAACGTTCATATTGATAAATCTCACACATGGTTTACTCACAGATTTGTGCCTACGCATGACTGATAAATAAGGCCCCTGGCAACTGCATGTTCATTTGGGTCCTTTGAACGTTAAATGGTTAAAGGGATAGTTTGACATTTTGGCAATTAAGCACTTTGTTCTACATGATGAACTCATTGATACCATTTGTATGTCTCTGCTGAAGGAAGTTGAAGGCTGTTTCTAGAGCCATTGCTAACCAGTGTTAGCTCAATGACTGGAAGTCTGCAGGAGCAGCATGAATGCTAAACAATTCAACTTTAAAACTTATTGATCCTGCTTGTCCATGGTTTGTCCACAAAGGGCTTGAAATGTACAAGAACTATGGTCATAACTGACATAGTAATTTAGATACAATATTTCATGAGTATTTCCCTTGTAGTTTCTGTATAATAACCTATTTGTAGTGTAGTTTAAAGTGTTACACTCATGTTGGCTGTATGGACAGAGCACAGGGAGCTATATTGCAGCCATTATACAGTAGGAACCCTAAGCCTGCTGTTTAAATTTATTATACTACCACTGCCTATTAGTCCTGGACAAGGCTGATCCTGCTCAGATGAATTAATAAAGGCTATTTATAAGGAATGTTAACTAACAATGTAATGCTTGGTGGGCAGCAGCCCAGCTGATTACATAATAATTATAGTTTGTTACTGTGGAGCAGGCTTTGGAGACTCCAGTAGAATGCAAAGAGAGTGAAGAGATGAGTTTCTGTTCTGTGTGAGCTGTAGATACAGCAGTCTATATATGTTATGTTTATAGGCCATACAGTATAGTAAAGTACAGTACAGAACAGAACATGAAATTTAATGCGATGATACTGAACATACCAAAGGTCTACATTTTGGTTTGATATGACCATGGCAATTTCTACAGCTTATTTGTGATTTTGAGAAACCACACCAAGGATACTGAGCCTTTGTTTGGGGAATATAGAGATGCCAGAACATTGGACAAACCCAGGATTCTAGGGAACACTTTGAAGGCAATCGCTCCTCCGCTCTCTCCACTGGCTTCCAGTTGAAGCTCGCATCCGCTACAAGACCATGGTGCTTGCCTACGGAGCTGTGAGGGGAACGGCACCTCAGTACCTCCAGGCTCTGATCAGGCCCTACACCCAAACAAGGGCACTGCGTTCATCCACCTCTGGCCTGCTCGCCTCCCTACCACTGAGGAAGTACAGTTCCCGCTCAGCCCAGTCAAAACTGTTCGCTGCTTTGGCCCCCCAATGGTGGAACAAACTCCCTCACGACGCCAGGACAGCGGAGTCAATCACCACCTTCCGGAGACACCTGAAACCCCACCTCTTTAAGGAATACCTAGGATAGGATAAAGTAATCCTTCTCACCCCCCCCCCTTAAAAGATTTAGATGCACTATTGTAAAGTGGCTGCTCCACTGGATGTCATAAGGTGAATGCACCAATTTGTAAGTCGCTCTGGATAAGAGCGTCTGCTAAATGACTTAAATGTAAATGTAAATAAGAACGCGCAAAAACATGCGCACACACACAATCATGGGCCACATTATTAGTTTATCACAGTGCCATCCGTTTTGTCACTAAAGCACCTTATACCACCCACCACTGCGACTTGTATACTCTAGTCGGCTGGCCCTCGCTACATATTCGTCGCCAGACCCACTGGCTCCAGGTCATCTACAAGTCCATGCTAGGTAAAGCTCCGCCTTATCTCAGTTCACTGGTCACGATGGCAACACCCATCCATAGCACGCGCTCCAGCAGGTGTATCTCACTGATCATCCCTAAAGCCAACACCTCATTTGGCTGCCTTTCGTTCCAGTTCTCTGCTGCCTGTGACTGGAACGAATTGCAAAAATCGCTGAAGTTGGAGACTTTTATCTCCCTCACCAACTTCAAACATCTGCTATCTGAGCAGCTAACCGATCGCTGCAGCTGTACATAGTCTATTGGTAAATAGCCCACCCATTTTCACCTACCTCATCCCCATACTGTTTTTATTTATTTACTTTTCTGCTCTCTTGCACACCAATATCTCTACCTGTACATGACCATCTGATCATTTATCACTCCAGTGTTAATCTGCAAAATTGTAATTATTCACCTACCTCCTCATGCCTTTTGCACGCAATGTATATAGACTCCCCTTTTTTTCTACTGTGTTATTGACTTGTTAATTGTTTACTCCATGTGTAACTCTGTGTTGTCTGTTCCCACTGCTATGCTTTATCTTGGCCAAGTTGCAAATGAGAACTTGTTCTCAACTAGCCTACCTGGTTAAATAAAGGTGGGAAAAAAAAAATTAAATGCTATTTTACTGAATATGAAACACTTTTCTCATTCTACCTGAAATCTTCTTATTTTTTTGCAACAGTTTAACCAAGCGAGCGAAGGTCATGTTGCCAATTATCTCTCTTACACATGTGTGTGAACTGACTTCTGAGTGCCGCCCTGGCCCCATTCACCCACAGTGGCATGGTCTGGAGAACACTGAGTTCGTGTATACAATGTATACAGTTATGTGTACAATCAGAGGCAAGCTATTTCAAAGCTCTCCCTGTGCAGTGTATCAAGGGCTCAAAGGTATATATTGATCATATGGGGAAATGAGGCCACCGTGGCAGAGCTGGAGTCATGTAAGTTTCTACAGATCCATGTAAGTTCCTCTATTCACTTTATCCATTGGGGCTCTATCGTGGGCATGGTGAATGGCATTGTAAACAAGGACATGGACATATATTTCATTTCGACTACTGTAGGCTTTCTGAGAACTGGCCAAATCTATGTATGTAGTTGCCGTTGTTAGACAACAATAGAGCCCCAATGGATAAAGCACAGAGGAACTTACATGGCTCTGTAGAAACGTACATGGTTCCAGCTCTGCCACAGCGCTGCCTCATTTCCCCATATGATCAAGATTTCCCTTTGAGACCTTGATACACTGCACAGGGAGAGACACAGAGGGAGGAAGAGAGTGAAAGAGGAACGCAAGATGAAGAAGTGACAGAGGCAGGAAGATGGAAGATATTGAAAACCTGGAAAGAAGAGAGAATGAGAGATTCTCTGTCTGTTCTCTCACTGGAGGATGCGTGTGTCTTTCATATGTCCCTCCGGAGTTTGGAGGAGAGGAGTGAGAGAGGAACATCTGAGTCTCCTGTGTGTCTCTGCCACCTCTGGGCCACCCCTTTGCCGGCTGGTTTTCATTCCATTCTCATGGAAATGAATATCTCTACTCTCCCTAGGGAGGGAAAGGGAGAGAGAGAGAGAGAAAGAGAGAGGGTCAGGGAGAGATAGAGAGAGGGGAAGAGATAGGAGATGGATTGGAGATGAGCATACAAGAGAGGAGGCGAGGAGAAGAGGTGTTCTGTTTTGGGTCCCCTAAATCCGGTAGAGTATTGAAGACACACTTTTACTCTTAGTCCTGGTACTTTCAGTCTTAATCCAACCTTCTTGATCCTTTCACTCGATCTGTTAATGTCTGCCTCTCTCCATGTCTCTCCTGTGTGTGTGTTTGTGTGTGTAATAATAATAATAATCATTTGGTGCTTATATATGTCCTATTTCATGCGTGTGTGTGCGTGCATGTGTGTGCGTTTGAGGGTCTGTGTGTCACATACTGTGTGTGTGTGTGGTTGTACGGCAGCCCCTTGGAGTCCATGTGAGCTTTGGCAGAACTCTTGTTCCTCTCATTCTCTCATTAGAAAAACAGACTCCAGTCATCACACTCCACAGCAGCAGGGAACCATTTACATAGTAATGATACCACATAAACATACATATGCACGCACGCACACACACACACACACATACACACGCACCCACACACATGCAGGCACGCATGCACACACACACACACACAAATACACACACACTCTGCACACACACTCTACACACACACTCTACTTACACACTACTGACTACATCATTACTGAACTGAATTACATGTGTTAAGTCTGTTGTTTTTATGATTACATGGTGATGAATGCTTCATATTGTTATTAACATTGTTGATGTTATCACTATAATAATGTGATTTATTGAAGTGTAGTACTAGTAGTCATATTACATGTAGCAGCAGTTTTGGTAGTTGAAGTGTAATATTTGTGCATGTGTGAGAAAGATAGAGAGTTTGTGTGTGTGGCTACAGCCTCTCTCCTCTCTCTGATATACATACCAATGACCCCTCACTCACTGTGCCGACTCCATGCTGTGAATTCCATCTAGCCAAAAAAACAAGGGGACATTGTCATGTAAATTAATGTGGGGTGGGTATTCTAGAAAAATTGTGATGTTTGTCAAGGAGAGCGAGAGACAGAGAGAGAGAGAGAGAGAGAGAGAGAGAGAGAGAGAGAGAGAGAGAGAGAGAGAGAGAGAGAGAGAGAGAGAGAGAGAGAGAGAGAGAGAGAGAGAGAGAGAGAGAGGTTTCTGTTTTGTTAGGGTATTTTGGACAGGGATGGTGAATGGGGTTAAGCGTTGTCCTCTGCTGCATCCTTAACCCTTCCTTACCCATTCTGACTTCATGCCTAACCTCAAGATTTCGGAGTTAATGCCTAAACGTAACCCTAACCTTAATAATTTGAAGTTAATGCCTAAACTTAACCCTAACCTTCAATAATTTGGAGTTAATGCTTAAACTCAACTTTAAACACTTCGAAATTTGACTTTTGGAACATCTTCCAAATGTAACGTATGAGAAACATTGATGAATGTTGAATTCCGACGTGAGACTAAGAGCTGGAATTGATAAGAGCGTCTGCTACATTTTAAGCATCTGCCTCCGGTGCCAAAGGTTGCATGTCCTAATCCATCGATAGAAAGTCGTTTTTTTTTCAAAACATGGTGAACACGCATGCAGACACACACAAACACACACCTACCATGTGATGTATACAGCACAATCAGCAGTAAAGAGAGTGGGAAGACACAATGAGTTTAAAAAAAGCACTTACTGTTTATTTTTCAAATGAATCCAGTGCTCCTTCACTGAGCAGAAAACAATGGTTTTACACCTACAGTAGAGCCCACTGACACTAACACACACCGGCTGCGTCATCGTTGTGCATGCTTGTTCCCTCTGCTTGTGTCCTCCTGCCACCCAATGCCTAGTGATCCATAAAGCTCAGCTTAGTCCCCGTTCTCACACTACATTCAGCATATCCTTCAGTGCATATCCTTCCTCTCTAGGTTTCTTCCTAGGTTCCGGCCTTCCTAGGGAGTTTTTCCTAGCCACCGTGCTTCTACACCTGCATTGCTTGCTGTTTGGGGTTTTAGGCTGGGTTTCTGTACAGCACTTTTGTGAAGAAGGACTTTAAGAAGGACTTTATAAATTAATTGGATTGATTGATTGAGTGCCTAAACACAGCACCTGCCACTACCCTGCAATAACCCCCCCCTCTCTCTTTATCTTTCTCACTCTCTCCTTGCATACATAAAACATAAAAACATCCTTCTGTTCACTGGCATTGGTGGTCTGGTCACCAGACTCTGCCAGACTCTAGCGGCACCCAAACATTATTAAAAAGCAGATTGGATGCAGGGGGCATCACATGTGGACATTACAGTAGCTGGAAGAAATTGCAAAGCCCTGAACCTGTCTATCAAGACATCATAATTGAATCCATTAATTGTAAGGGCATTCGAAATCATTGTGCAACATTGTCACACTGTCACGCCCTGACCTTAGTATTCTTTGTTTTCTTTATTATTTTGGTTAGGTCAGGGTGTGACATGGGTGATATGTGTGTTTTTTGTCTCATGGTGTTTTGTTACTGTCTATGGGTTTTTGTAGATTTATGGGGTTGTTTCCATCTAGGTGTTTATGTAGGTCTATGGTTGCCTAGATTGGTTCTCAATTAGAGGCAGGTGTTTATTGTTGTCTCTGATTGGGAACCATATTTAGGCAGCCATATTCTTTGGGTATTTTGTGGGTGATTGTTTCCTGTGTCAGTGCCACATGGGACTGTTTCGTTTCCATTTCACGTTGTTATTTTGTATTTGTGTCATGTTCAGTCTTTTCTATTAAAACATGGACACTTACCACGCTGCGTATTGGTCCGATCCTTGCTACACCTCTTCAGACGAAGAGAAGGAAATCCGTTACACACGTATGCATACTGGAAGTGGACCTTGATCCTGTGTTGTTGACTAGCGTTGTCTTTTATGTCAGTTGCATCAGGTTGCGTCAGTCTTGGTGCCCTGCTGGATTCCCTGGCTCTGGGCGTGGGTACTAGTCCAAACACTCCTCTTCTATGCCAGGCAAGAGAGTGCCAAAATGCCACCACTCTGATGATGGCATTAGCCCTCTACGGTATGCCAAGAGAGGGTTGGACATTCATAAGCCAATGAATCGAGGTTTAAATGGGTGCCAAATACCTCAACAAAGGAATGACATACTTCATGAGGGAGTGCTGCTAAACAATGGAAGTATTGCCAGTCAGAATTGTTGTATACAACAGTTGACCATTTGTTAATAATTGTAAACCATATTGGAAAGTGGTTTCCACCTGGTTATCCACCAAACATTTGATATTGCCTCAATAACATCTGTATTGGTTACTGAAAATGGAGAGAATTTTTTTATATTTTTTTATTTACGAACACATCTGTAAAATGTAAAACAAAGCTTTTCTGGATGAACTGAACAAATGCATCATTCAACAAACCCCCTATCAAAATTTCCTTTTTCCAAAATGAGTTAATAATGGAAATGAATGCAGTATTTGTAACAATGCATAACCAGGGAGGATACGGTTCACCAGAAACCATGAGCTCTGTTTTCATTTTCAAACACACTTCCATTTCCTACAGAATGTAATATGTGTAATGTGGTTAAAAAATTAGACCCCCGTCCACCTCTCCCTTCCCCCATCCCACCATCACCCCTCCTTCCTCCCAATGAAAGTTCTGGCAGGCCTGAGCTGTTGTAATTGGCAGGCGGTTGCCGTGCCGATAGACTCCACCGTCCTGCAGGTCAAGAGTAATTTACTATGCAGCTAAACGCCCTAGCTGTTTTTTTCTTTCCGGAGTCCATATTGGAAATCCCATCCAGGCTGTATTACAAGGCGAGATGATGGCTTAATCCCTTGTTAATTAGAATAACATCTCCGGCAGCTGAGGCTAAGGGGCCACTAATGCCGAGCTCTGGAGCTCCCTCCGGAGAGGCTGCCTGGCTCGCTTGCCGTGGCCCAGAGAGGAGGGCTTGGCGCAAGCTCAGAGAGCTGGAGAGAGAGGGGGGCCCTGGATGTGCTCTGGATGAGGCGTGAAAGGCTGTCTAATCCACTGTTGATGACTCTTGTGGGCTAATGGGGCTGCAGTTTTTTGGCAGGTCCGGCCAATCCACCATGATCTAGGTCAGAGCAAGACTGAAGGACGATTAAGGGTGTCCTCGAAGGGTGTTTAAATGGTGTACTGGCACACCTGTGGAAAGGTTACAGATACTCCTTTGGCTGGACATCGTATTATGAAGCTGAAGAGCTTTGTTGTGCAACAATAAAGGCTAGCCATGAAAATTGTGTGTGTGCGCGTGCGTGCTGAGTACATGCATGTGTGTGCGTACATGGCTACCTGGCGAAATTCCTAGGGAAATTCCAGCATGTTGTGCCCTATAGCGTATGTCATGAACACACATCAAATCCAGCCTCAGTTGTCTGTCCTATGATACTCCAACCTCCTGTGCAATTATTGCTCAAATAGTAGCTGCAATCAAACTGTGTCAACAGTTCCTCCAAACACCATGAGTACACCAGGGCACATTTTTTTTTTTTTTTTTTTTGACAGTCCACCTTCAGCCCCTTCTAGGAGCAGATAATAGGAGGGAAAAGAGGCATTATTCCTATGTCTCCCTCGTTACTGTACTTACAGTGGGTATTCAGACAGTCATTAGAGGAGAGTAGTCTGTATAATATGGAGCTAGCCCTCTTTTCTGCCTCTTCCTCTACCCAGCCTCCTGGAAAGACGCAAACAGCAGGGAATTATCCCCCCAGCCCCCTGCTGCTACTCTACCTGTGTGTCAGAGAGAGACAGAGAGACAGAGAGAGAGAGAGAGAGAGAGAAAGAGAGACAGAACAACAGAGAGAGCCACAGAAAGCGAAAGAGAGAGAGAAAGATGCTCATCTTACACACTTAAAAACATGGTTCGCTCACAATACAAATGTACATTGTTCCCAGCATTTTTTTGTAAAATTCTTTGAAACAATAAAAACTCCTAATCTTTTATGTTACACAAAGGGAACAATTGTGGCTCCATTGTCCAGTATAATTCAGTCTCAGCTATCTGAACATAAATTCATCTTTTCACATGAATTTATTTCACTTCAATATGCATACAATAAATTAGATTTGACCAAAATAAGCTTGCCTTAGCAATCACCAAGATGGCTAATGTTTCACATCTGTACTTAGTTGAGTCAAAACTACAGCCAACTGATGATACTACAACTTGAAAGAGGGACAGAAATATACACTGAACAAAAATCGAAATGCAACATGTAAAGTGTTGGTCCGATGTTTCATGAGCTGAAATAAAAAGATCCCAGTAATGTACCATACGCACAGAAACCTTATTTCTCTGAAATGATGTGCACAAATGTGTTTACACCCCTGTTAGTGAGAATTTCTTATTTTCCCAAAAATATCCATCCACCTGACAGGTGTGGCATATCAAAAAACCGATTAAACAGCATGATCATTACAAAGGTGCACCTTGTGCTGGGGACAATAAAAGGCGCCTCCAAAATGTTCAGTTTCGTCACAGAACACAATGCCACAGATTTCTCAAGTTTTGAGGGAGCGATCATTTGGCATATCCCTGAGCTGACAAGGTAAACATCTGTCATTGTGCTCCTGAACTATTCCTAGGCCATCATCGAAAATAAGAATTTGTACTTTCCTAGTTAAGTAAAAGGAAAAGGGCTTAAGAATGATAATGCATGGCCCTATGTCGGAAGGATCTGTACACAATTCCTTGGTGCGGAAAATGTCCAAGTTCTTCCATGGCCAGGCATGTCACCCATTGAGCATGTTTGGGATGCTCTGGGTTGACCTGTATGACAGTGTGTTCCAGTTCCCGCCAATATCTAGCAACTTCAAAGCCATTGAAGAGGATTGGGACAACATTCAACAGCCTGATCAACTCTATGTGAAGGTGATGTGTTGGGCTGCATGAGGCAAATGGTGGTCACACCAGATACTGTCTGGTTTTCTGATCCACGCCCCTACCTTTTTATTTTAAGGTATCTGTGACCAACAGATTCATATCTGTATTCCCAGTGATGTGAAATCCATAGATTAGGACCTAATGCATTTATTTCAATTGACTGATTTCCTTATATGAACTGCAGCTCTCTAATGTCTTGTAATTGTTGCATGTTGCGTTTATAATTTTGTTCAGTATATATTTTTTTAAGCCATATGCTGAGGTTAATGCTAGATCATTTGTTTAAGTACTGCCTTGAGGTACATTTAAACAAAACAATTACCAAAAGTATGTGGACACCTGCTTGTTGAACATCTCATTCCATAATGATAGGCAGCATTAATATGGAGTTGGTCCCCCATTTGCGGCTATAACAGCCTCTACTCTTCTGGGAAGGCTTTCCAATAGATGTTGGAACATTGCTGTGGGGATTTGCTTCCATTCAACCTCAAGAGCATTGGTGAGGTCGGCCACTGGTGTTGGGCAATTAGGCCTGGCTGGCAATCAGATTTGCAATATATCCCAAAGGTGTTCAATGGAGTTGAGGTCAGTGCTCTGTGCAGGCCAGTCAAATTTTTCCACACCGATCTCGATCAACCATTTCTGTATGGACCTTGCTTTGTGCACAGGGTCATTGTCATGCTGAAACAGGAAAGGGCCTTCCCCAAACTATTGCCACAAAGTTGGAAGCACAGAATTGTCTAGTAGTGTAGTGTTATGATTTTCCTTCACTGGAACTAAGGGGCCTAACTCAAACCATGAAAAATAGCCCCAGAACATTATTCCTCCTCAACCAAACTTTGCAAATGACTATGCATTCGAGCAGGCAGCGTTCTCCTGGCATCTGCCAAACCCGGATTTGTCTGTCGGAATGTCAGATGGTGAAGAGTGATTCATCACTCCAGAGAACTGCTCCAGAGTCTAATGGTGGCGAGCTTTTACACCACACCAGCCGATGCTTGGCATTGCGCATGGTGATCTTAGGCTTGTGTGCGGCAGCTCGGCCATGGAAACACATTTAATGAAGTTCCCGACGAACAGTTATTGTGCTGACGTTGCTTCCAGAGGCAGTTTAGAACCCGGTAGTGTACGTTGCAACCTAGGACAGACGATTTCTACGCGGTTTGTGCTTAAGCACTTGGCGGTCCCGTTCTGTGAGCTTGCGTGGCCTACAACTTCACAGCTGAGCCGTTGTTGCACCTAGATGTTTCCACTTCACAATAACAGTACATACAGTTGACCGGGGCAGCTCTAGCAGGACAGACATTTGATCAACTGACTTGTTGTAAAGGTGGTGTCCTATGATGGTGCCATGTTGAAAGTCCCTGAGCTCTTCAGTATGGGCCATTCTACTCCCAATGTTTGTCTATGGAGATTGCATGGCTGTGTGCTCTATTGTTTTACACCTGTCAGCAACAGGTGTGGCTGGAATAGCCAAATCAACTAATTTGAAAGGGTGTCCACATACTTTTTTTTATATAGTGTATATAAACTATCTCTTCAATAACCATGCCATGGAGGTACTGTGGGCGCAAGCAAATTCAACATGAACACATTTGCATGTTTATCAGTATTGTAAAGACTACGATAATGATAATGTATGTGTCACATTTGATGAAAATATCAATACAAATAATATGCAAATAATAATCAAATTATTAAAAGTTTGAAAAAATATAATAATAATAATAATAATGCATTTGACTTAAAAATACAATAAGACAGCAAATAAAAACAGGACATAAGTAAGTAAATAACCAACTATACAGGAGGAAAAACCATGGTCATCAAAAGGCATTTTAAATCATGCATACATTAGATTTGTTTGTTATTGTTTGTATCAATTTGAAACACCTGACCCTTTTGAACTGTTCTCATGAGTTGTCACAGAACACAACAAACATCTGGTCAGGTGTGAGTCGTGAGCTTGTATCATCATGAAAAAGAAGAGTTAGAGGGAAAACGAAGAAGAAGAAGAAGAAGTAGAAGAAGAAACATTAAAGTGAGAGAGTGAGTGGAAAAATGTGATGCAAACATTGAGAAAACAGCTAGAACATTGTACAAAGAAGAATAGCAAGGAATAGAGACAAAGAGAGAGGGAGCGGGAAAAAGAGAGATAGAGATAAAGGAAGATAGAGAGAGTAAAAGCTGTGTGCCCCTCCAGCTCAACCTGTTAAAGTGGCTTTATTAGAAGTCAGGGACTGATCACACTACTAAGTGACCCGCCAAGGTCAGGATGAAGGGCAGCAGCTGTAATTAGTATGCACTTTGGCGCAGCAGGGCTGCGCTAGGCTACACTGACATTAGTATGCTTCTCTATGGGGCAGGGCTAGGCTATGCTACCATTGTTCCGCCACAATCAAATTAGCCCCACTGATGAGGCCTGAGCTCTGTGACCTCAGAGCCTGCATGGCTTTCTAGTGATAGAAATGACAATGGCACAAAAGAGTATGTGTGCCACACTCTTCGGGGACAGTGGGGCTCACATACTGATTTCTGATTATAGCAGCTCTTTATTTATATATTTTCTCCCGGTGAACATAATTGAAATGAGGTGTTGGCTGCAATATGTGAAATGGATGCCCCTCTGGCTCTGTGACATTGGCCTCTAAACCTCGGTACTGGTTGACGTGGAGTGGACATCAACAAAATGTGTGTGTGTGTGTGTGTGTGTGTGTGTGTGTGCATGCTTGAGTGTGCACGCGTGCACGTGTGTGCGAGTGTACATGTGTGTGTTTGTGAGTCATGTCTCAGACATTGGCAGTCAGTTCAGACTCCCCCTCCCTCCCCATGCTCTCCTTCGCCCATATTGTGTGATTTAGTGAGATCAGATGTGATAGGCAATGCAGGCTGTTGTTAATGCACCGTGGGGTCCACAATAGCACTGCGCCACACCTCTGAGGGTAGCATGAATCAGATGGACAAAAAAGAGAGGAAATTAGATATGCAGCATACCAATTTTACAGTCCCAGCCTCTGAGATTGAAATAGCCAAGATTAATGTAGCATATTTTCTATCTACACTGTCCCCACCAAATCAACTCTAATATATTGAGCAGATTTGCGGAACAAGACTTTATCTAAGGGAGTTCTCCAAAAGGCTGTGCTGACCCCGGGATTTGATTTGGTTCAGGGATGTTTCTGTCGAGGAGCGAGACTCCACCGCTGTTAAAGGAATATAAACTCAGATTGCACAATTATATTGGGAATGATTGCAGATAGGGTGTCAGTGTGCCACAAATACATACTGAATGCTCTCACAGAGTAGTGAAAAGGAGGAAGGGAACAGGGAGGTAGGCTACTGGCCTAAAATATGAATATATTTCCCTGTGTATCTGATGTCTCCAAGACAGTTACAGAGAAGCAAGTGAGACTGTCCTTGAATTCTAACACAATCATGTAAAAACATTGAAGGTGCCATATAAAATTCCTGACTTTACAGAAGGCAAACATCCATTGTTATAGAAATAAACGGATCTGTATATTGACGGGTAGCTCGTTCTTTTTTAGGTCTAAAACTCCTGGCCATTTCTCTTGCCCATTGCGCTCAATGGCTTTATTCACACAATGGAGTATTTCAGGCAATATTTTTGTGGCTGCTACACCATAGAAACGCTAACAGAGAGATTAGAAAAGAGAACAATTTATATCAACTAATATTTGTATTCCCTTACTTTGTTCCATAGACATTTCTTCAAATTAATTTCAGATTGACTTACCTGGTCACTGTCTCTCCCTCCCTCTCTCCCTGCGTGTGTGTTTGTTGGGGGGGGATATTGATAAATGTGGCCCCTGGACATCAAAGTCAGCAAGTACTTACACAGATTCTGTCCATCTCTCTCTCTCTATCTCTCTCTCTCTCTACCTCTTTCTCTCTCTCTCTCTCTACCTCTTTCTCTCTCTCTCTCTCTCTCTCTCTCTCATATATATATATATATATATATATATATATATATCCCCATTCCTGTGAAGCAGTCATCTTGGATAGTGATAGTTCATCCTCTACATGGCTCTGATTATCTCCAACCTGAAATCAGACGATAGACATAAATATCTGGGAGCATCGTAGGGAAGTGAGCTGGTTAAAGAGGATCAAGTTTCTCTTCTGATGAAAATCAATGCAATGTGACTGGGTGGAAAATGACTCAACATGTCAGCTAGAAAGAGATGAGCCATTATATCATTAGAGCTAATTTGATATTTTCTGCTTGTAACCCTATTGTTAGTCATTCATTCTGGAAGATGGACATGTAAATGATTCATATCTGTCCATTGTCATCATTTTCAATGTGGTTCAGACTACACAGCAAGAGACTCAATTACCATTGAGGTTTTCTGTGTAACCACAATGACTACTAGTACTAACACTACCACTGCCACTGCTACTACAGTATTGTCAAATAACTGCTGGAAGACTCATATTTCTACTATCACTGGACCTATACCACTACTACTACTACTACTACTACTACTACTACTACTACTACTACTACTACTACTACTACTACTACTACTACTACTACTACCCAGGTGGGGGTGGCAAACTTGACGACGACATGCGGGCAGTGGACTCAGAACAGCAAAGACAAAACCTGTATACTAAAAATATATAATTATAGCACCAGAGTGTGTGTGTGTGTGTGTGGGGGGGGGGGGGGGGGCAGGTGTTTGGGCACAGGTAGACCCTCTAAATGTGTGCACATGCCTGCACACACACGTGCACGGAGAGAGAAAAGTAAAAACGTTTGATTTTCATTTGGTGTTGGAGGGCATTAGCCGTGATGTCTTAACACTTGTAAATGAACCCTCCTCCCCTCCTAATCTGTCACTTTAACGTTCCATAGATTATATTTCAGCCTCTGTAGTATTACATTCGCAATAATAATCATCAACCGCTGCTGTTGTTCCCTCCCGCAGAAATTAAATCTAGCCGCTGAGTGCACAACTAATAAAAGATCTTGCCGGAGGAAATAAACAAATAAATATGATGAATCATAAGGGCAGGGATTTGTATTCAGATGCAAGAGACAATTACACAAAGAGTTTGAATTTATCAGCCGCTGCACCTCTCAACAGCTCAATAATGCACCACCGCTGCCGCCGGCCGGTGTGACTCCCCCCCCACACACACACACACACACACACACACACACACACACACACACACACACACACACACACACACACACACACCACAAACCGGTGGTGCGGCCTTTTCTTTTCTGCCAAGGTATGTCTTATCAGACGATAGTCTGAGGAGTAGATTCTGAGGAGGGGATATTGTTGATTAGCAGAGCCTGTGTGTGTGTGTGTGTGTGTGCGTCATTCTCTCACAGAGTGCTACAATCTGAGACTAGGGCCAGGATTTAATTCATTGTGCTCTGTGCTGGGAAGCCAACAATGCAGCTTTTAAAGGACATTCGTGAACATCACATTAATGGTAAAAGCTGCGAATGCTGTCTCAATCGGAAAATACCTTTCAACAGGGGCGCAACTTTGGTTTTAGACGTGTGGGGAACATAATATATATATATACACAGTCCAGTCATACGTTTGGACACACCTACTCAAGGGTTTTTCTTTAGTTTTACTATTTTCTATAAAATAGTGAAGACATCAAAACTATGAAATTACACATATGGAATATGTAGTAACGAAAAATGTGTTAAATAAATCTAAATATATGTTATATTTGTTGGCTGCTTTTGTTGGCTGCTTTTCCTTCACTCTGCAGTCCAACTCATCCCAAACCATTCCATTGGGTTGAGGTCGAGTGACTGTGGAGGCCAGGTCATCTGATGCAGCACTCAATCACTCTCCTTCTTGGTGAAATATCCCTTACACAGCCTGGAGGTGTGTTGGGTCCTTGTCCCATTGAAAAACAAATGATAGTCCCACTAAGCGCAAACCAGATGGGATGGTGTATCGCTGTACAATGCTGTGGTAGCCATGCTGGTTAAGTGTGCCTTGAATTATAAATAAATCACAGACAGTGTCACCAGGAAGCACTCCCACAGCATCACACCTCCTCCTCCATGCTTCATGGTGGGAACTACACATGTGGAGATCTTCCGTTCACCTACTCCGCGTCTCACAAAGCCACGACAGTTGGAACCAAAAATCTCAAATTTGGACTTATCAGACTTCCACCGGTCTAATGTCCATTTCTCGTTTTTCTGGCCTAAACAAGTATCTTCTTGCTATTGGTGTCCTTTAGTAGAGGTTTCTGCAGCAATACAAACCTCAAGGCCTGATTCACGCGGTCTCCTCTGAAAAGTTGATGTTGAGATGTGTCTGTTAGTTGAACTCTGTGAAGCATTTATTTGGGCTGCAATTTCTGAGGTTGGTAACTCAAATGAACGTTTATTTTTTCTGATTTTAGCTGTTCTTGCCATAATATGGACTTGGTATTTTACCAAATAGGGCTATCTTCTGTATACCACGCCTACCTTGTCAGATCACAACTGATTGGCTCAAACGCATTAGAAGGAAATAAATACTACAAATCAACTTTTAACAAGGCACACCTGTTATTTGAAATGCGTTCCAGGTGACTACCTCATGAGGCTGGTTGAGAGAATGCCAAGAGTGTGCAACGATGTCATCAAGGCAAAGGGTGGCTACTTTGAAGAATCTGAAATATAAAATACATTTTGATTTCAGTCAGCCACCAATAGTGCAAGTTCTCCCACTTAAAAAGATGAGAGAGGCCTGTAATTTTCATCATAGGTACACTTCAACTATGACAGACAAAATCAGGAAAAAAAATCCCAAAAATCTCATTGTAGGATTTAAATGAATTTATTTGCAAATTATAGTGGAAAATAGGTATTTGGTCACGTACAAATAAGCAAGATTTCTCAGACCTGTAACTTCTTCTTTAAGAGGCTCCTCTGTGGCGTTGAGATCTACCGCCCCGTAGCACTAACTTCCGTAATCATGAAGTGCTTTGAGAGACTAGTCAAGGACCATATCACCTCCACCCTACCTGACACCCTAGACCCACTCCAATTTGCTTACCGCCCAAATAGGTCCACAGATGATGCAATCTCAACCACACTGCACACTGCCCTAACCCATCTGGACAAGAGGAATACCTATGTGAGAATGCTGTTCATTGACTACAGCTCAGCATTTAACACCATAGTACTCTCCAAACTCGTCATTAAACTCAAGACCCTGGGTCTCGACCCCACCCTGTGCAACTGGGTACTGGACTTCCTGACGGGCCGCCCCCAGGTGGTGAGGGTAGGCAACAACATCTCCACCCCGCTGATCCTCAACACTGGGGCCCCACAAGTGTGCGTTCTGAGCCCTCTCCTGTACTCCCTGTTCACCCACGACTGCCTGGCCATGCACGCCTCCAACTCAATCATCAAGTTTGCGGATGACACAACAGTGGTAGGCTTGATTACCAACAACGACGAGACGGCCTACAGGGAGGAGGTGAGGGCCCTCGGAGTGTGGTGTCAGGAAAATTACCTCACACTCAACGTCAACAAAACTAAGGAGATGATTGTGGACTTCAGGAAACAGCAGAGGGAACATCCCCCTATCCACATCGATGGAACAGTAGTGGAGAGGGTAGCAAGTTTTATGTTCCTCGGCATACACATCACAGACAAATTGAATTGGTCCACCCACACAGACAGGATCGTGAAGAAGGCGCAGTAGCGCCTCTTCAACCTCAGGAGGCTGAAGAAATTTGGCTTGTCACCAGAAGAACTCACAAACTTCTACAGATGCACATTCGAGAGCATCCTGGTGGGCTGTATCACCGCCTGGTACGGCAACTGCTCCGCCCACAACCGTAAGGCTCTCCAGAGGGTAGTGAGGTCTGCACAACGCATCACCGGGGGAAAACTACCTGCCCTCCAGGACACTTACACCACCCGATGTTACAGGAAGGCCATAAAGATCATCAAGGACAACAACCACCCGAGCCACTGCCTGTTCACCCCGCTATCATCCAGAAGGCGAGGTCAGTACAGGTGCATCAAAGCTGGGACCGAGAGACTGAAAAACAGCTTCTATCTCAAGGCCATCAGACTGTTAAACAGCCACCACTAACATTGAGTGGCTGCTGCCAACACACTGACTCAACTCCAGCCACTTTAATAATGGAAATTGATGGGAAATGATGTAAAATATATCACTAGCCACTTTAAACAATGCTACCTAATATAATGTTTACATACCCTACATTATTAATCTCATATGTATACGTATATACTGTACTCTTTATGTAATACATGTATCACTAGCCACTTTAACTATGCCACTTTGTTTACATACTCATCTCATATGTATATACTGTACTCGATACCATCTACTGTATCTTGCCTATGCCGCTCTGTACCATCACTCATTCATATATATTTATGTACATATTCTTTATCCCCCTACACTTGTGTGTATAAGACAGTCGTTTTGGAATTGTTAGTTAGATTACTTGTTGGTTATTACTGCATTGTCAGAACTAGAAGCACAAGCATTTCGCTACACTCGCATTAACATCTGCTAACCATGTGACAAATAACATTTGATTTGATTTGATGATCCAGAAGAAGATTGGGAGATTGGCATATGGTCAGATGAAACCAAAATATAACTTTTTGGTAAAAACTCAACTCGTCGTGTTTGGAGGACAAAGAATGCTGAGTTGCATCCAAAGAACACCATACCTACTGTGAAGCATGGGGGTGGAAACATCATGCTTTGGGGCTGTTTCCTGCAAAGGGACCAGGACGACTGATCCGTGTAAAGGAAAGAATGAATGGGGCCATGTATCGTGAGATTTTGAGTGAAAACCTCCTTCCATCAGTAAGGGCATTGAAGATGAAACGTGGCTGGGTCTTTCAGCATGACAATGATCCCAAACACACTGCCCGGGCAATGAAGGAGTGGCTTCGTAAGAAGCATTTCAAGGTCCTGGAGTGGCCTAGCCAGTCTCCAGATCTCAACGCCATAGAAAATCTTTGGAGGGAGTTGAAAGTCCGTGTTGCCCAGCAATAGCCCCAAAACATCACTGCTCTAGAGGAGATCTGCATGGAGGAATGGGCCAAAATACCAGCAACAGTATGTGAAAACCTTGTGAAGACTTACAGAAAAATTTGACCTCTGTCATTGCCAACAAAGGGTATATAACAAAGTATTGAGATAAACTTTTGTTATTGACCAAATACTTATTTTCCACCATAATTTGCAAATAAATTCATTAAGAATCCTACAATGTGATTTTCTGGATTTTTTTTCTCCTTTTGTCTGTCATAGTTGAGGTGTACCTATGATGAAAATTATAGGCCTCTCTCATCTTTTTAAGTGGGAGAACTTGCACAATTGGTGGCTGACTAAATACTTTTTTGCCCCACTGTATATATATATATATATATATATATATATATGGTTTGTTATCCTATAGGATAAACACTCAAAACAGCCTACCAACTGCTCGGTAGCTTCCACAATGTGCTAAAGCACACCATTGCCTTGTTTTGTTAAACAGTTTAATAAAGGACATATAAATAAAGGACATATAAATAACAAAATTCTCAAAATGGAAGAATTATAATTTAAAAAAAATGATAAATATTAATTCAAATTCAATAACTAAAATATAGTCGTCAGCTCCCTTTGTCAATACATTTTTAGAAAACATCATTGTCCTGCTGAAAGCAGAATTCATTTTACAGTTACTGTTGTAAAGCAGAATGAAACAGGTTTTCCTCTCGGATTTTGTCTGTCTTTAACTCTATCCCGTTTATTTTTATCCTGAAAAACTCCCCAGTATTTGCCTATGTCATGCATACCCATAGCATGATGCAGCCACCATCATACCAAGGCTACTGTTGCTTAGCAATGCTTTACTCAGATGGAGACGTCTTAATAGCTCAACAAACATTTTGTGAATCTGTTTCGGACCGGACAACTAGCACTAAGATTTCGAAAGCTTCTCCGGTCTGGACAACTTGGTATGATAAGGAGAAGATTGCTAATGCTCACTAGCTTTGTCGTTCTTCTCAGGATCAGGATCTGTGCTCTAAATAACTCAACTGGCTAGTTTGCCTCTCTGTAAAGAGAAGGGCGGGCTCTACCCCTCTAATTGGATAGAGCAAAGCTTTCTCTGTGCACTCGCTTCATGGTTCACCCGATAACTTCTCATCTCACTTTGTTCAGTTTTCACACTCAACAATTGTGGTTTATACTCTGACCACAACCACACACTTACAAAACAAGTTCTGGATAGAACCAAAAAGGGTTCTGTTGCTTGCTTCATTCATATATTTGGGATGGCAGGTAGCCTAGTGGTTAGAGCATTGGACTAGTAAGTGGAAGGTTGCTAGCTCAAATCCCCGACAAGGTAAAAAGCTGTAATTCTGCCCCTGATCAAGGAAGTTAACCCACTGTTCCTAGGCCGTCATTGTAAATAAGAATTTGTTCTTAACTGAATTGTCTAGTTAAAATAAAGGTAAAACAAATATGGCACACCTAAAAGTTTCTATATGTAACCTTTTTGTAGTTTAAAAAAAAAGAACACCAGTGTTTCTTCTTCACTGAACCAAAATTGGTTCAATATAGGACCCTTAGGTTCCAAATAGGGTTCTATATGGAACCACAGCAGAGGTTCAAACTGTAGAACCCAGTTCCTACATTTGAATATAAAAACTGATTTTATTAAACAAAACTATGCTACATTTTTATTTCTGGGACCCTCAGGATGACAAATCAGAGCAAGTTGCCATGATAAAAGTTTATTCTTGTTGTGCACTCTCCACAAACAATAGCATGGTATTTTTTCACTGTAATAGCCACTGTAAATTGGACAGCGCAGTTAGATTAACAAGAATTTTAGCTTTCTGCCCGTGTAAGACATGTCTATGTCCTAGGAAATGTTCTTGTTACTTACAACGTCATGCTAAACACATTAGCGCACGATAGCTCAACTTTCCCGCGGGCGGACACCGATCCTGTAGATGTTTTAAGGAGAGCCATATATAAATCAAGCATGTTTTGGCTCTTTCCATAACTGTTTTTTGTTCTATAAGTGCACAAAACTACTGACCACAACCACACGAATACTGACCACAATTACTGACCACAACAAAACCACTACAGACCATAACTATTGACCACAACTACTGACCACAACTTCTGCACAAAATCCTGACCACAACCACACAACTACTGAACCATAACTACTGATCACAAAACTACTGATTACTACTGACCAGAGCTACTGACTACAACCACACAACTACTGAACCACACAACTACAGAACCACACAACTAATGATCACAACCACATAATTGCTGACCAGAAATACTGAACACAATTACTAACCACAACCACACAACTACTGACCACAACCAACCAACTACTGACAACACAACTACTGCCCACAAACACACAACAACTGACCACACATCTACTGACCACAACAACATAACTACAGACCATAACTACTGACCACACCTACTTACCACAACTTCTGAACAAAATCCTGACCACAACCACGCAAATACTGAAGCACTGGAATGGACTTTCTATATTCAGAATTGACTGTGAGAAACCAGAAAAAAACATGAGTCACAGAGAGAGAAAGAGGGGAGATAAATCTGATCTGTATGGTCTGACTGGAACTGCTCCCCACGCAGCAAACACACTTCCTACCAATCTGCCGGACAAACGTGTCCCTGGACACCTCACACCTAACCCCTTGTCATCCTTTCCTCCCTCTCCTCGCTGGCTCTGTCTTCCCTCTTCTCTTCTTTCTGTCTTTGAGTCATCCCCCTCTCCTCTCCTCTCCTCTCCTCTCCTCTCCTCTCCTCTCCTCTCCTCTCCTCTCCTCTGCTGGCTAGCTGACAGTTGGAGCCAGGCGGGGTCACCTCCCCTCACCTCGCAGAGGTGTGTGGGTACAGCTCCGGCGCTCCAGAGCCCACGCCCCAGCGGCTCCCTGACTTGCCCAGCGAGGAGAAGTGAAGTGTGGGGAGAGCCGGGCTGCTCTGCCGGGACGGGGGCCTCAGGCCTGGAGGTATCTCTGGCATACTCACTTTAGGTCATGCGAGATGCAGTCTGCCAGGCCTGCCCCGACCCCCTCAGAGTGAAGAGTGCAAGAGGAGCAGAGCGGTCACTGCTGCTGTTGAGCCATGTACTTCCCACACTAGCCATCTCTCTGTCTACTTCTCTCACTTTGTTTTGGACTGCATTTCCCTCAGTGATGTCATGAAAAGATTTGAATTCTAACAAAACTCAACCTTTTTTGATACCCCCTACATTGTAAAATATCCTTAGGTTATGATTTCTATATAAATCCTATTTAAATAATAAACTAGACTAAGTAACACACTGGAGATGGTTACAAAGACACAAACTCATAGTTTGTTGTGATGGTGTGTGTGTCCTGCTCAGGCTCGTAGTTTATAACCCTGAGAGAGAACCATCCTCTCATATCTACTGATGGCTCCTTTTTAACAATGGTCCATCAACTGCAACATCAAAGGTCCTGGGTTGGACTGGAATAGCTGCATCTTGGGACCACATTAGTGAGTGTGTGCATGTTTTTTCTCTGCTTTGAAGTTCCCTGTCTCTCTCCCTCTCTGACCTATTAGACTATGGGAGAGGTGGAAGTGGGGTGACCACACATAGAATGCATAACCCCAACCCCTTAAATGTCATAAATGCTGTGAATAGTTGGGGTTGATGGCATTTCAGTTACATCAAATGCAAGAGTCAACAACAACCACAAACATTAAGCCTCACATAAAAGCAACAGTCAACCAAAGATACTGGTAACTTTCCCAAGATAACTCATCAGCATCGTTTCCTATTGGAGCAAATGAAGCAGAGTGAACAGAACAAACAAAGAGGTGGGCAGAGCCAAGCACAAGTTAGCAAGATCCTATTGGCGCATTTTAGCATCTATTTGCATATTTCCATTAGGAAATGCGTTATTTGTGAAGTGCCCGTGTGCAATAACTCAACTCCTTTGAAACAACGCATCTTTGTCAAAGGGTCAATTCTACAAAACTTAGTGCACTATGTTTGTAACAGATTCCAGGTTTGGGAACAGAAAACTGTATTGAGTTCAAATGTTTCTTCAATGAGAAAATTTGCTGAATGTCAGACAAGTTTCATCTACTGTATATTCTCCCACTTCTCGCCACTGGACTTGCTGATGTAGCACACATTTTTCATTTTAAGAAAGCTACATTTGAATTTTCATTCCAATTCAATAACAACTCATCCAAATGAAGAGAACATTTCAAGAACAAAATCCAAAAAAAGATATGATTATCTCCAAACCACCTTTCATGTGATATCTGTTAAGGTTCCTGTGGGTGTTTGGTAAAACCATCGCTGATATCTTAACATGATCTCTTTTTCTATGCTCTAAAACAACCTCTTGACATAAAATACCCATTGCTTTATTAGCCTCAAATGAGACTTTTATATTTAGTGTCTAAATAATGAATTCCCTTCTTGTCAAAATGTGAGAAAATGACAACATGGTGCACAAATGATGTCTTATCTCTCTCATTTTCTCATTTTTTATCTGTCTGTCTGTCTGTCTGCCCCCCCCCCCTCTTACTCACTTTCTCCGGCTGTCTGATGGCTGGCTCTCGGAGCAGGCTTTGGAGGGGGGAGAGCGTCTGTGTTTGGTGTCAGATAATGTGCACTGAGGAGTCCGGGGGAAGAGTGATTAAAGCCAAGCCACAGATAATTATGTCAAACTCTGCAGTTGTCTTTAGCCCTCTAGTTGAAAGAGATTTCTTCCCAATGAAAAAGAAGAAAGAGGAAGATAGGAGCCCAGAGAAAGGAGAGGTGAAGGGGTTGAAGTGGTTCTTCGCATTACTGACGTGCCCTCTTATGACCCTCAATTTAGGGAGACGCGTCGTCTACTTTCAACCATATTGGAGCCATTCTTTAGCATGGCACGGGAAAGTGGGCATTTTGTTTTCTTCACTGTATAATCTCTGTATATAAAACTCTGTATAATCCTACTGGCAGGTGAGAGGCCTGCGAACACAAAACATTTTAGAAAACCCACAAACATACAGCATACAGATATATAAAAATATATAAACTCGGCAAAAAAAGAAATATTAACATGCAAACTTAACATGTGTAAATATTTGTATGAACATAACGAGGTTCAACAACTGTGATATAAACTGAACAAGTTTCACAGACGTGTGACTAACCGAAATTGAATAACGTGACCCTGAAAAAGGGAGGATCAAATTAAAAATGAACAGTCAGTGTCTGGTGTGGCCACCGGCTGCATTAAATACTGCAATGCATCTCCTCCTCATGGACTGCACCAGATTTGCCAGTTCTTGCTGTGAGATGTTACCCCACTCTTCCACCAAGGCACCTGCAAGTTCCCGGACATTTCTGTGGGGAATGACCCTAGCCCTCACCCTCCGATCAAACCGGTCCCAGACGTGCTCAATAGGATTGAGATCCAGGCTCTTCGCTGGCCATGGCAGAACACTGACACTCCTGTCTTGCAGGAAATCACGCACAGAAGAGCAGTATGGCTGGTGGCATTGTCATGCTGGAGGGTTATGTCAGGATGAGCCTGCAGGAAGGGTACCACATAAGGGAGGAGGATGTCTTCCCTGTCCCACACAGCGTTGAGATTGCCAGCAATGACAACAGGCTCAGTCCGATGATGCTGTGACACACCGCCCCAGACCATAACAGACCCTCCACCTCCAAATCGATCCCGCTCCAGATTACAGGCCTCGGTGTAATGCTAATTCTTTCGACGATAAACGCGAATCCGACCATCACCCCTGGTGAGACAAAACCATGACTCGTCAGTGAAGAGCACTTTGATGCCGGTGATGTCTGGTGAGGACGTGACTTACAACAGGCCTACAAGCCCTACGTCTAACCTCTCTCAGCCTATTGCGGACAGTCTGAGCACTGACAGAGGGATTGTGCGTTCCTGGTGTAACTTGGGCAGTTGTTGTTGCCATCCTGTACCTGTCCCGCAGGTGTGATGTTCGAATGTACCGATCCTGTGCAGGTGTTGTTACACGTGGTCTGCCACTGCAAGGACGATCAGCTGTCCGTCCTGTCTCCCTGTAGCACTGTCTTAGGCATCTCACAGTTTGTTGCACTGGCCACATCAGCTGTCCTCAATCCTTGCAGCAAGCCTGAGGCACATTCACGCAGATGAGCAGGAGCACTGGGCATCTTTTGTTGTGTGTTTTTCAGAGTCAGTAGAAAGGCCTCTTTAGTGTCCTAAGTTTTCATAACTGTGACCTTCATTGCCTGCCGTCTTTAAGCTGTTAGTGTCTTAAAGACCGTATCACAGGGAAACAGGGGAAATAGTGTTTAAACCCTTTACAATGAAGATCTGTGAATTAATTTTTGTAAAGAATTATCTTTGTAAGACAGGGTCCTGAAAAAGGTATATACAGTATATTAGTGATGCACCGATAAGACATTTTTGGCCAATACCGACACCCGATATTTTCCTTGCCCATAAAAAATGATATCAATTTCGATAACCGATATTTCAAATTTTAGCTGTCTTTTAAGCATTCTAGTAAAGTTAAATAGTTAACGCACACACAGTCCCTGGTTTGAATCCAGGCTCTATCACATCTGGCCGTGATTGGGAGTCCCATAATGCGGCGCACAATTGGCCCACTGTAGTCCAGGCTGGCACTGTAAATAAGAATTTGTTCTCAACTGGCTTGCCTAGTTAAATTAAGGTTACACACCACACTGACCCAAAACTTATTTTGTTGGAATTTACGTATGTCCCCATTACCAGTAAAACATAATCAAAACCTATTTCTTTCACTTACTTGCTGTGGTGTTTTGTTGTTAATTTGTTCAGTCGTTTCAAGGAATGCGGTTTGTGTCTTTGCTTGTCAAAAAATATACAAGTCACATAACACTATTTGATGTGTCAAATAACACTATTTGCACTGCATTGTACACATACATTTATTTATTTCATTTAAAAAAAAAAAAAACAACGATCTCAGTCGACATTGAAATGACTAAAACCAAATTGAAACTGTGTAGAAATGATAATGGACCTACATTTATAGTCTCTTCACTCTGTCCAGTTTGCTAACGGTCATCGAAAGGAAATCGATACAGTCATAGAGCATCAGAAATCCCAAAAGCGATGGTTATGGGACTATTTTGATGGACATTTGATGTGGAGGAAATATAATATGTTTTAAGTGCGGCCCTCCAGACCTTGGTGAATACCACATGCAAAATTTGTTTCACACCCTGTATTAGAGCATCCTGTAGTGTAGCTCTACTCAACAGGTGGACCGGGGATGGGGTAAAATATATATATTATTTTTTCAGGAACTCAGTCATGGTTTCAATTGAATGTTGTTGAGAGTTTTAATAGTAGAAATTAGGTAGTGCATGGGCAGTTTTCCTCTTGTTAACCAGCTTGTCACGCCCTGATCTGTTTTACCTGTTTTTGTGCTTGTCTCCACCCCCCTCCAGGTGTCGCCCATTTTCCCCATTATCCCCTGTGTACTTATACTTGTGTTTTTTGTTTGTCTGTTGCCAGTGTGTCATGCATACCAGCATTCGTCCTGTCAGCCCCTGGCTTTTCCCAGCCTTTTCTCTTCCTCCTGGTTTTTGACCCTTGCCTGTCCTGATCCTGTAACCGCCCGCCTGACCACTCCGTCCCTGAGCCTGCCTGCTCTCCTGTACCTTTGCTCCTCCTCTGGATTATCGACCCCTGCCTGCCTTGACCTGTCGTTTGCCTGCCCCTGTGGTTACAATAAACAGTGTTACTTCACACAGTCTGCACTTGGGTCTAACCTTGAACTCTGATACAGCTACAGACGCTTGCGAAAGTATTCACCCCCCCCCTTTGTCATTTTTCCTATTTTGTTGCCTTACAAACCCATTTTAATTCCAGGTTGTATCATTTGATTTACACAACATGCCAACCACTTTGAAGATGCAAAATATATATTTCTTTGTCAAACAAACAAGAAATAAGACAAAAAAATCTGAACTTGAGCGGGAATTACTATTCACCCCACCCAAACTCAGTACTTTGTAGAGTTTCATTTTGCAGCAATTACAGCTGCAAGTATCTTGGGGTATGTCTCTATAAGCTGGGCACATCTAGCCACTGGGATTTTTGCCCATTCTTCAAGGAAAAACTGCTCCAGCTCCTTCAAGTTGGATGGGTTCCTCTGGTGTACAGCAATCATTAAGTCATACCACAGATTTTGAATTAGATTGAGGTCTGGTCTTTGACTAGGCGATTCCAAGACATTTAAATGTTTCCCCTTAAACCATTTGAATGTTGCTTTAGCAGTATGCTTAGGGCCATTGTCCTGCTGGAAGGTGAACCTCAGTCTCAGTCTCAAATCTCTGGAAGACTGAAACAGGTTTCCCTCAAGAATGTCCCTGTATTTAGTGCCATCAATCATTCCTTAAATTATGAACAGTTTCCCATTCCATGCTGATGAAAAACACCCCCTATATTCTCAGGGGGTGTTGGGTTTGCGCCAGAAATAGTGTTTTCCTTGATGGCCAAAAAGCTCAATTTTAGTCTCATGTGACCAGAGTACCTTCTTCCATATTTTTGGGGAGTTTTTCCACATGCCTTTTGGCGAACACCAAATGTGTTTGCTTATTTTTTTCTTTAAGCAATGGCTTTTTTCTGGCCACTCTTCAGTAAAGCACAGCTCTGTGGAGTGTACGGCTTAAAGTGGTCCTATGGACAGATACTCCAATCTCCGTAGTGGAGCATTGCAGCTCCTTCAGTTATATTTGGTCTCTTTGTTGCCCTCCTTGCCTGATCGTGAGTTTTGGTGGGCTTCCCTCTTTTGGCAGGTTTGTTGTGGTGCCATATTCGTTCAATGTTTTAAATAATGGATTTAATGGTGCTCTGTGGGAAGTTCAAAGTTTCAGATATTTTTTATAACCCAACCCTGATATTTACTTGTCCAAAACTTTGTCCCTGACCTGTTTGGAGAAGTCCTTGGTGTTCATCGTATTGCTTGCTTGCTGGTGCTCCTTGCTTAGTGGTGTTGCAGACTCTGGGGCCTTTTAGAACAGATTTATATATACTGAGATCATGTGACAGATCACGTGACACTTGAATGCACAAAGGTGGACTTTATTTAACTTATGATGTGACTTTTGAAGGTAACTGGTTGCACAAGATCTTATTACGTTAGTACGTTATTTAGGTGCTTCATAGAAAAGGGGTTGAATACATATGCACGCACCATTTGTATGTCTTTTTTGTGTTGAATTTTATAAGTTATTTTTTCCATTTCACTTCACCATTTTAAATATTTTGTGTATGTCCATTAAATCCAAATATAAATCAATTTAAATTGCTGGTTGTAATGCAACAAAATTGGAAAAACACCAAGGGGGATGAATAGTTTTGCAAGGCACTGTACTGTACATTCTGTAAATCTTGTTCACCATAGCCAGATTATGTGCCCATGGGGGCCTCGATCCCGAGCGGACCCACAATGATTTTGTTGAGTCACTCAGGTATCATATTAACACAGATAAAACATGGCACAATGTGGAGAATTGCAGGAAATTGGCTTTAAGAAATATTTTTTTCCACTCCATGGCAAAATGTGTTGAAATTAGTTTAAATCTGTAAATGTTTCTTTCCTCCAACAAGAGGACTGTGAACAGTTTGTGTGGGGGTTTGTTACTACACCAATAAATGACAATATCTATCTGAATCTTTGCCACCTGCTGTCGGAAATGTTTCCGGGGTAAAGAAAGAGGAACTGCTGAGCTGCTTTAATGATCTGAGAACAGCCTTATGACATATGAACCCTTTGAGATGTGAGTTTTAAAACAGCTACTCTCAGTGTTTTATTTCAGAATGACATAGTCTCATAGGATTGAATTAGTAGCCCTTTATCAGATTGTCCAACAAAGGACAGCATCCCTTATTCAAAGTGTTAAATGAGGCTAAGGTAACCATCATAATGTAGATGTCTTATAGTACACACATAGTCATAGTACACACATAGTCAGATTACCGGTACAGTAATGTATTCTAATGAGAGGATCAGTGAAAACGGCATTATGGGCATCATTCTACCTGGGATATAGAACCACAGGCAGGTTAAAGCTGTCCATTGGCCTAACTGCAGGGCATATATTAATATGAATTCTGTCCAATTACTGTCCAATTCTGTCCAATTACTGATCTAGTTACCCTCTAGGCTAGCAATACGGTATCTCTGTGTGTAGAGCAACTTCCATTGTGTGTGTGTTTTTCTGTCTGTTTGAGAATATAGTGTGTTAACTGTTAGCAGTAGAATATTTTTCAATAACCATACAGCATGTGACATTTTAATGTCAAATGATTAATCGATCAGATTGGCTTTATAGTTTATATCAGCATGAGATTGACCCCTTTATTGCAATTACCACTATCAACAGAGAATCCAGGGGACAATTTTGAGAATTTGAACATACACTGAGTGTATAAAAGATTAGGAACACCTGCTCTTTCCGTGACATACTGACCAGGTGAATCCAGGTGAAAGCTATGATCCCTTATTGGTGTCACTTGTTAAATCCACATATGAAGGGGAGGAGACAGGTTAAAGAAGGATGTTTAAGTCTTGAGACAAATGAGACATGGATTGTGTATTTATGCCATTCAGAGGGTGAATGGGCAAGACACAACATGTAAGTGCCTTTGAACAGGGTCTGGTAGTAGGTGCCAGGCGCATCAGTTTGAGTGTGTCAAGAACTGCAACGTTGCTGCATTTTTCACGCTCAACAGTTTCCTGTGTATATTAACAATGGTACACCACCCAAAGGACATCCTGCCAACTTGACACAGCTGTGGGATACATTTCAGTTGACATGGGCCAGCATCCCTGTGGAATGCTTTTGATACCTTATAGAATCCATGCCCCGATGAATTGAGGATTATCTGAGGTCAGTATTAGGAACGTGTTTCTAATGTTTTGTACAGTCAGCATATATGTATGACTCATAACAGAGTTAAGAACGTACCGTAAACTCACTGACGGAGCAATCAAATGTAGACATTTTTTGATAGCTCAAAAGGTCATCAAGGAGGGTGGCCACGTGTGTCTGCGAGCAGAGGATCACTGGTTTGAGTCTGGTATGGGGACTTGGACAGTGGAGGAAGATATACTGCTAGCCTAACATTGATGTCTGTTTCATATGCAGTGCTAATTATTCAGTCATTTGATTTTAGACATTAACATCCTAAAAGGTATAGCATGCATTGTTTTATGAATGTGATCACAATCACGAAAGCATGAAATGTGGTTAATTGTGTGTGTGTGTGTGTGTGTGTGTGTGTGTGTGTGTGTGTGTGTGTGTGTGTGTGTGTGTGTGTGTGTGTGTGTGTGTGTGTGTGTGTGTGTGTGTGTGTGTGTGTGTGTGTGTGTGTGTGTGTGTGTGTGTGTGTGTGTGTGTGTGTGTGTGTGGTTAGCCAGGGAGGGGAAAAAAAGGGTGGAAAGTGTGTTGATTTGTCCCTTGGTAAATGAGTGGAGTCTTTGTGTCTGACAGGGTTATATAAAGTAGCTAAATGAATAATGATTTCTGAGTTAGAACTGAAGCAGGTCTCTAACAAGCTTCATCTGAACCTCCCTGACATGGGCATACTGGGAAATGAGAGAGAGAGAGACGGAGGGAGAGAGTGAGAGAATTGTCAGCTACAGCCGCTTCAGTAACACTGATTGCACTGTTGCTGTAACTGTAGGAATATGTTGCAAAAAACTGTAGAGCTTTCTCTTCAACTGTAACGTTAGCTAATGCTAGCTTTAGTTGTAGTACATGGTGGAGGTAGTTCTAGTACAGACCTGGGGAAGGCTATTGTTGCTGCATACGTTGCACTCACAGGTTAGGGAGTCTAGCGAAGCTTTCCAGGTCCTTGGAAGGGCCATTCAACAAAAGATAACATCGCAGTTCTGACAGCGCGCAAGTTTGTTCCCACGGTAACATCAGACATTGCTGTCTGCTGATTAGCCATCTGGTATTGTTTTATGTCACTTCCTATTACACTCAGAACCTCTCTCTGTTAGTGGTTTAGCTCATCATCCCGGATCAACTGTATGTCTGTAAAATGAATATATATATATGTTTTACCTTTATTTAACTAAGCAAGTTAGTTAAGAACAAATTCTTATTTTCAATGACGGCCTAGGAACAGTCGGTTAACTGACCTTGTCAGCTCGGGGATTTGAACTTGCAACCTTCCGGTTACTAGCCCAACACTAACCACTAGGCTACCCTGCCACCCCTATATGCTTTGCTTACAATTGTATGACTGTCTTTCTGTTCGTTGATGCAGGTCCCACCTAGCCATGTATTCCCCATCCCAGACCATGATTTTTCTGTTTACATACTAAAAAGACTACAATCCCAGCAATCACAGAGAATCATAATACGCAACATGATGTCATTACATCAGTCCCCATAGAGGTCCTTATGTGTGGGGAACATGTCTGATGCCATTGAAGCTTCAAATGGTGCCGATAGATAGGGCAGCCGTGCTTCTAGCCTAGACATGTTAAGCGGAGCAGCACAGGGGAACCCAAGAGCAGACCCAGACGAGGAAGCAGCGATGAATGAACCAAGGTATTTCTTTTAACACAAGGAGATATGGAGTGCAGATCTGGGGAAGCTTGGATGAGTTGTAGGAAACCAGATGTGGAGGCTGAGGTTGGAGTGTGCTGGGTTGGGACAAGGTAAACAGGTCCTGAGGGGAATCCAAGGAAGTGGTGGTGTGGTGAACAGGGTAGCAGGGTGGTGAGATGTGGAACAGGAGACAGGAGCCAGAGTCAGGGCGGAAAAACTGCAGTGAGAGGATAAACAGCATCAGTCAGGGAAAAGGAACAGCAGGGTAACAGGATCTTGAATAATAATAATGGCTAGAAGCATGAACTGACTGAACAGAGAGTATTATTTGGCAGAGTGGAAGTTTTTTTGTAGAGGTCTTGATAATGGAACGAGTTGCATCTGGTAGGGATCTGCTCTGACTTCAGCACACCTGTCTCCAACCACACAATCACACACAAACAGAAAGGGAGGGGGAGAGAGATAGAGTGTGCTGGGGGAATGGCTGCAGGTCAAGCAGACAACGGATGACCACTGTGGCAGGAGCAGATGTGACAAGACAACTTGCAGTATTTCTTACATTATTAGCCCAGACATTTTTTTGTGTTATTTCATACAGCCGGAAATAACTTTAGGATATCAGAGGGGCGGAAAATCACCAGCATTACCAGCATTACGACCAGGAATACGACTTTCCCAAATCAAACCCTTCATTCCTACCCTGCAGGACAATTGAACTGATTCCAGAGGCTGATCCAAAACACCGCCGGTGAGGTATTCGTGGTGGACTTCTAGTCCGACTTAAGAGGCGTGCATACCACCCACTGCTTCCGAATATATTGCTTGTTAATGTTCAGTCTCTGGATAATAAAGTTAACTAGCTCAGTGCGAAGACTTCCTTTCAGAGAGATATCAGGTATTGAAACACTCTGTATATTTTTTACCTTTATTTAACTAAGCAATAGATCCACGGAGTATGCTGTTTATATCCACGACGGCCCTCAAAGAACTTCACTGGACTTTATGCAAACTGGAAACTACATACGTATCCTAAAGGCTGCATTTATTGTAAATAGGGATTTTTACAAAGAAAATTTGTGGAAAATGCTACCGAAGTGCTGTCAAAACATTGACTGTAGTACTCTGGTTGAACACTTGACTACCGCTACTTCAACTTGCGGATGCCCTCCCCCGCCCTGACTTTGGGAATTCTGATCATGACATTTTTCTCCACCCTTCCTATACGCAGAAACTCAAACAGGAAGTACCCGTGCTAAGGACTATTCAACACTGGTCTGACCAATCGGAATCCACGCTTCAAGATTGTTTTGATCACGCCGACTGGGACATGTCCTGGGTAGCCTCCGAGAATAACAGAGACAAATACACAGATACAGTGACTGAGTTCAATAGTGTATAGGAGATGTTGTACAAACTGTGACTATTAAAACCTACCCTAACCACAAACCGTGGACAAATGGCAGCATTCATGCAAAACTGAAAGTGCGAACCACTGCATTTAACCATAACTGGAATATGGCCGAATACAAAGAGTGTAGTTATTTCCTCCATATGGCAATCAAACAGTCAAAACGTCAGTATAGAGACAAAGTAAAGTTGCAATTCAGCGGCTGAGACACGAGACTTATGTGGCAGAGCCTACAGACAATCACGGACTCCAAAGGGAAAACCAGCCACGTCACGGACACTGAAGTTCTGCTTCCGGACTAGCTAAACACCTTCTTCGCTCGCTTTGAGGATAACACAGTGCCACCAACGCGGCCCGCTACCAAGGACTGTGGGCTCTCCTTCTCCATGGCCAGCCTGAGTAAGACATTTAAGCGTGTTAACCCTCGCAAGGCTGCCGGCCCAGGCGGCATCCCTAGCCGTGTCTACAGAGGATGCGCAGACCAGCTGGCTGGAGTGTTTATGAACATATTCAATCTCTCCCTATCAAAGTCTGGTGTCCCACATGCTTAAACACGGCCACTATTGTTCCTGTACCCAAAGGTAACTGAACTAAATGACTATCGCCCTGTAGCACTCACTTCTGTCATTATGAAGTGTTTGAGAGACTAGTCAAGGATCATATCACCTCTACCTTGCCTGACACCCTAGACCCACAACAATTTGTTTACAGACCCAATAGATCCACAGACGATGCAATCCTGATCGGACCGCACACTGCCCTATCCCATCTGGACAAGAGGAATACCTATGTAAGAATGCTGTTCGTTGACTATAGCTCAGCATTCAACACCATAGTACCCTCCAAGCTCATCATTAAGCTCAAGGCCCTGGGTATGAACCCCGCCCTGTGCATCTAGGTCCTGGATTTTCTGACCACCCCCAGGTGGTGAAGGTAGGAAACAACACCTCCACTTTGCTGATCTTCAAAGTGCTCAGCCCTCTCCTTTACTCCCTGTTCACCCATAACTGCATGGCCACGCACGCCTCCATCTCAATCATCAAGTTTGCAGATGACACAACAGTAGTAGGCCTGATTACCAACAATGACGAGACAGCCTACTGGGAGGAGGTGAGGGCCCTGGGAGTATGGTGCCAGGAAAATAACCTCTCCCTCAACGTCAACAAAACAAATGAGCTGATCGTGGACTTCAGGAAACAGCAGAGGGAACACCCCCCTAGCCAGATCGACGGGACCGCAGTGCAGAAGGAGGAAAGCTTCAAGTTCCTTGGCGTACACATCACTGACAAACTGAAATGGTCCACCCACACAGACAGTGTGGTGAAGAAGAGGCAACAGTGCCTCTTAAACCTCAGGAGGCTGAAGAAATTTGGCTTGGACACCTACAGCATCTAATGTTACAGGAAGGCCAAATTATCAAGGACAACAACCACCAGAGCCACTACCAATTCACCAATCTATCATCCAAAAGACGAGGTCAGTACAGGTGCATCAAAGCTGGGACCGAGAGACTGAAAAACAGCTTCTATCTCAAGGCCGTCAGACTGTTAAATAGCCATCACTAGCATATTAGAGGCTGCTGCGCTATATATATAGACTTGAAATCACTGGCCATTAATTAAGGAACACTAGTCACTTTAAAAATGTTTACATATTTTGACTACTCTTCTCATATATACTGTATTATATTCTATTCTAATTTTTCTTGGTCTATATGCTGCTCTGACATTTCTCATCCAAATATTTATATATTCTTAATTCCATTCCTTTGCTTTAGATTTTTTAGTTTTGTGTCTATTGTTGTGAAATTGTTAGACAGTACTTCGCTACACCCGCAATAACGTCTGCTAAACACGTGTATGTGACCAATAGAATTTGATTTAATTAGATGTTAAGAGCAGAGGCAGTTCAATGGACACTCTGATGTCAAAGAACATAACGTATATACTTCTCCCTCTCTCTTTCACACACACACACACACACACACACACACACACACACACACACACACACACACACACACACACACACACACACACACACACACACACATTTTGTTCTATTCAAAATCCTGTACAAACAAAATATAAATATATATTTTAAAATATTTTTTCCATTATTATTTCTTATTCTCCCCTAACCCTACCAGCCCTCCCCTAATTGGAGTAATCTAATGGACGACAACACTTCGGTTTCTACTTCCAAATTATACTCGGGGCTCCTACTCCGGGCTCCCGAGTGCCTCATCAGTCTAAGACAAGGCTAGAGTTGTCACTACAGACACCCTGGTTTGAATCCAGGCCGTATCCTAACCGGCCGTGACTGGGCGTCCCCGGGTTTGGCTGGTGTAGGCTGTCATTGTAAATAAGAATGTGTTAGTAACTGACATCCCTAGTTAAGTAAAATACATACTATGTACATTTTACAGACACAGTATACCTTACAATAGTTATCTTTAGTTTGCTTTTACTCCTTTCCTTAATGTTTTGTTTCCTACTGGAGAGCTCTCCTTTGTCTACACCCATTCAGCATTTTTCACACCCTCTTAAGTCATGTGCTAAACAGTGAGTAGTGAAGTAAAGATTAAGACTAAAAGTGGTAGTAGGCGGCAATAAGGAAAAATTCCAAGTAAACAGAAAATATTTTATAAATATTAGATGACGCTTACCCAGACACACTTGTCTAAATTGATGAGTCATGTAAAATAAATGCTATAACCCCCAGTTGGATGGGTCTCTACAGAAGGTGTAAACGGTACAGTGAAATGTTTACTTGCATGGTAACAATTTAAGAAACAGAAAATAAGAAAATAATATACAGTATGTACAAGAACAATATCAATAACAATATCAGTGATAGACGAGGTAGTTATATGCATACAATCAGGAGTAAAGTGGCTGAGCAGCAGAATAAACTAATAGTAGCAGCAATGTATGGCGTGTATGGTGTGTTAGGAGAGAGTCATGTGAATAGAGGCACTGCAGATAGTGCTGATGACTGGGAGTGCTGATGACTGGGAACTCACCCCCAGTGATGAACTCGTCTGTTTCTGAGCCTGTTTCTGTACTGTCCTAGACTTTGGTGCAGGGCATGTGATGTCCATAGCCTCTTCGTCACAAAACTCCCTGATCTTCTCAAAAATATATGCTTGTCTAGCTGTGACCAGTCCAGGTGGTGCTTGCACAGGCAGACCATCTATGGGAGGAAGGATGTCAACATTACACAGCAGCTGAAACCTTACCCAGACCGAGTCCGAACACTCCTTGGCGACAACAACACTGGCTCCAGAGCATTGAAGCTGTAAAACAGTAAATAAACCCCAACATTATGTGAGATCAATAAAAGTAGTGCAAATCATGTTGGAGGTAAATTAAGTAATCAAAACGTGTTGTTTATGTTTTCCATACCAAGTGTTGTCATCGATTCCTTCTAGAGACACCACTCCGCTGCTTTTGTCACATGGAATGCAACAGTTTCCACAAAGTTTTGTTGTCCTCGGTGGCGTCCTGGTATTACTATTGCATTATCCTCTGCGTAGTTGTTGATGAAGTTCACCACTCGCTGCAAGTCCTCATGCTTCAGGTGTAACATGTGCTTGTCTTGGGCCAGCTCTCTTTTTGATGGGAGGCATTAGACCATTCTCCTTGTATGACTGGTGGAGGAGAGTCTGACGTGTTCTACTGATGCTGAAAGAGAAATTCCAGAAACAAATATTTTGGCATTATTATACAATAGATAGCAGTAATCAACGTCAGACACACCTGGCTAACTTGATGGCTCATGTAATCATCTGGCGAAGTGGAGTCTTTTGTTTAGACACATTATCGAAACAATTAACCATAATCCTAATAGATAGAGTACTAGCAATACAAACCGATTGTCATAGCTAGCTAAAGATAACCAAATAGGTTCAATGTTCTGGAACACTCAGACGAGAGTGCTCTGAAACAGTTGTTGCGGTGACATTCTATTGAAATAAATACTTGCATAGGGGAGTCCTTTGTTAAGTTTTCCTACGCGATACATAAAAAAAGCTGTTAGACAGGATTACCTAAACATATTGACCAGCTAAAATAAACAGAAGCCTGCTATATGGCAGACCAATCTAAACTCATTTCTCAGTATGTCCAACCCACTCAGAAGGTTTCTGTATTTTTCTGTGGCTAAACCAACTAGGCTCGTAATTTAACAATTTTAGTCTTATTTGCAGATGGCATACAAGTTTGTTATTAAGGAACATGAAAGTTCACATAATCGAGAAGGCAATTCTGCAAAAAACACATTTTGATAAAGAGGCTCTCCTGTGAAGTAGTGACCAGTGACATTCAACTAGTTTCCTGAAATGGGTGACATTTTGTTACATTACAGCCTTATTCTAAAATGTATTCAATTGTCCCCCCCCCCTCATCAATCTACATACAATACCCCATAATGTCAAATTAAAACAGGTTTTTAGAAATGTTGGCAAATATAAAAGATATTTGGAGACCTTCTCCCTTACCTCACCTCGCTCATCAACTCATCCCTGACCGCTGGCTACGTCCCTTCTGTCTTCAAGAGAGCGAGAGTTGCACCCCTTCTGAAAAAACCTACACTCGATCCCTCCGATGTCAACAACTACAGACCAGTATCCCTTCTTTCTTTTCTCTCCAAAACTCTTGAACGTGCCGTCCTTGGCCAGCTCTCCCGCTATCTCTCTCAGAATGACCTTCTTGATCCAAATCAGTCAGGTTTCAAGACTAGTCATTCAACTGAGACTGCTCTTCTCTGTATCACGGAGGCCCTCCGCACTGCTAAAGCTAACTCTCTCTCCTCTGCTCTCATCCTTCTAGACCTATCGGCTGCCTTCGATACTGTGAACCATCAGATCCTCCTCTCCACCCTCTCCGAGTTGGGCATCTCCGGCGCGGCCCACGCTTGGATTGCGTCCTACCTGACAGGTCGCTCCTACCAGGTGGCGTGGCGAGAATCTGTCTCCTCACCACGCGCTCTCACCACTGGCGTCCCCCTGGGCTCTGTTCTAGGCCCTCTCCTATTCTCGCTATACACCAAGTCACTTGGCTCTGTCATAACCTCACATGGTCTCTCCTATCATTGCTATGCAGACGACACACAATTAATCTTCTCCTTTCCCCCCCTCTGATGACCAGGTGGCGAATCGCATCTCTGCATGTCTGGCAGACATATCAGTGTGGATGACGGATCACCACCTCAAGCTGATCCTCGGCAAGACGGAGCTGCTCTTCCTCCCGGGGAAGGACTGCCCGTTCCATGATCTCGCCATCACGGTTGACAACTCCATTGTGTCCTCCTCCCAGAGCGCTAAGAACCTTGGCGTGATCCTGGACAACACCCTGTCGTTCTCAACTAACATCAAGGCGGTGGCCCGTTCTTGTAGGTTCATGCTCTACAACATCCGCAGAGTACGACCCTGCCTCACACAGGAAGCGGCGCAGGTCCTAATCCAGGCACTTGTCATCTCCCGTCTGGATTACTGCAACTCGCTGTTGGCTGGGCTCCCTGCCTGTGCCATTAAACCCCTACAACTCATCCAGAACGCCGCAGCCCGTCTGGTGTTCAACCTTCCCAAGTTCTCTCACGTCACCCCGCTCCTCCGCTCTCTCCACTGGCTTCCAGTTGAAGCTCGCATCCGCTACAAGACCATGGTGCTTGCCTACGGAGCTGTGAGGGGAACGGCACCTCAGTACCTCGAGGCTCTGATCAGGCCCTACACCCAAACAAGGGCACTGCGTTCATCCACCTCTGGCCTGCTCGCCTCCCTACCACTGAGGAAGTACAGTTCCCGCGCAGCCCAGTCAAAACTGTTCGCTGCTCTGGCCCCCCAATGGTGGAACAAACTCCCTCACGACGCCAGGACAGCGGAGTCAACCACCACCTGAAACCCCACCTCTTTCAGGAATACCTAGGATAGGATAAAGTAATCCTTCTCACCCCCTTAAAAGATTTAGATGCACTATTGTAAAGTGGCTGTTCCACTGGATGTCTTAAGGTGAACGCACCAATTTGTAAGTCGCTCTGGATAAGAGCGTCTGCTAAATGACTTAAATGTAAATGTAAATGTATATAAAAAAAAAAAAAACATAAATAGATATTCAGACCCTTTGCTATGAGACTCGAAATTGAGCTCAGGCGCATCCTGTTTCTATTGATCATTCTTGAGATGTTTCTACAATTGGAGTCCACCTGTAGTACATTCAATTGATTGGACATGATTTGGAAAGGTACACACTTGTCTATATAAGCTCCCACAGTTGACAGGGCATCTCAGAGCAAAAACCAAGCCATGAAGTCGAAGGAATTGTCCTTAGAGCTCCGAGACAAGATTATGAAAAAACAAACATTGTGTATGTATGTATGTATGTATGTATGTATGTATGTATGTATGTATGTATGTATGTATGTATGTATGTATGTATGTATGTATGTATGGAACATAATGTATTTACAGTTTTATTCACATGTTTTCATGTTCTTGTGACAAATAATACATTCTGATTATTGAATAGATTGTAATGGACACCTATGATGTGGGTAAAATACCTTTTTGAAGGTTGTACTGATTATAATGTGCTAAATCTAAGCTATTTGCCAGCTTTTTGTGAACCCATGTTTGTTGACATTATACGATGCATTCTGGGTGTCACGTAAACGTCTGTCTGACCGAAGATGTTATAATGTGGTGAAGGGTAAACTTCCGGAAGTGAATGAAGTAGAGGGAAAGATTACCAAAGTAAAGTATAGAGAAATCCTTGATGAAAACCTGCTCCAAAGCTCTCAGGACTTCAAACTAGGTCAAAGGTTCACCTTCCAACAGGACACCGACCTGAAAACGCCAAGAAAACGCAGTTGTGGCTTTGGGACAAGTCTCTGAATGACCTTGAGTGGCCCAGCCAGAGCCTGGACTTGAACCCAATCGAATAGCTGTGCAGCGAAGCTCCCCATCTAACTTGACAGAGCTTGAGAGGATCTGCACGGAAGAATGGGATAAACTTCCCAAATACCGGTGTGTATTTAATTTATTTATTTTTACATAAATTTGCAATTTATTTGCCATTATAAGACTGTAATTTAACAAAATGTGGAAAAAGACAAGGTGCCTGAATACTTTCTGAATGCACTGTAACAGCTGCAAAAATGTTGTATAATGATTTAAATTGAAAAACTGAATCTGGCGTCGTTTTGTGTATCAGTTGATAAACCATATGCCATGGAATCGGTACATCGAAATTCTCTTCCCAACTATATGACACAGCTGTATATTTTTTGGTCCTTAATAAATGAAACTGGTATACTTTTTTATTTATCACAATTTCCAGTAATAAATTGTGGTCTTTAAAAACAGGGTCAAAACAGGGTCTCCCCCTTCCACTTGCCTCTTCCATTTTTCTGCGTTAATGCTGCAATTATTTGGTTGTAATTTTGGATAGAGCAGACATTTCCATTTATTTTTGTTACCTTAATTTTTTACAAACCTCCACCAGTCCTATTTATGATATAATTTACAAAGATTGTATCATTTTTTTTTTAATTTATAAATTATTATATTTGAGTTTAACCATAATATTTGTTCTAATAGTTGTTATGTATTTTCTGGTGGATTAAACTGAAATCACAACCAACTTTCCATGGTTTGTTGTCTGATATTGGTAGAAAGTTTAACTCACTGTATAAGAGATTCTCCAAAATGGAAATGTGCCAGGCATTTATATAGAGATTCCAGTCTATTTTATCAAAAGCCTTTTCAAAGTCAGCTGTGAATACCAGGCTTGGTTTCCCAGATTTTTCATAGTTTTCTATTGTTTCCCGTACTTGTCTTATATTATCTCCTGTCTGGTTAGGAGGAATAATATCCTACAATACCTTTTTAATTCTTTGCGCTCTGCATTTTTCGGATCAAAATGAGTGTTAATTCATATCATCACCCCCTTTGAGTTTCTTTGCACATGGGATAAGTATATTTCATCACCCCCAGTCATTGTCCCACAAAACTTAATCTAAAATTGTTGAATGAGTTTCCTGTAAACAATAGATATTATATTCCTTCTCTTTTAGACAGGTAAATACAGAGAGTCTTTTCTTATTATCTGCCAAGCCATTACAATTATAACTGGCTATACTTATTTCATCACTTACCATAATGTGATACACATTTCAATTATATTTATCATAATATATGTTTGTAAACTTACCTTTAAAAAGTACCATAATTATTGAGTGTCCATATAGCTGTACTATGAACTTTGCACTACTATTGAGTAAACCTCCAATTGTTCTCCACTATTCCACCTGTTCAAACCTCCCCTCATTCCAGTGACTGGCAGACCACCCCTGTCCACCTGTATCACATTGTGCTACCCACAGAACAGAAGCAGATTAACAGCCAAAAGCATTTCCAAAGCCCTCATCTCGATTGTATTGTATACTGTTATTTAAAATATATATACAAAATTCTGCATATCTTTAATTTCCACAATTAACAAATAATATGCATAATAACTTAGTCTTTTCATACTAAGGATTGTTACCTATAACCAGGATTGGCATAACAAAATTAACATTTTTGCCAACCAATTCTTATTTGGTCAAACAATTATTGTGATTCATGGATATTGGACCATTCTTAATACACACATGAAACTATAGAGTATGAAAATCCCAGCAGAGTTGCAGTTCTTGACACACTACTATACCCTTACTACCATACCCTGTTCAAAGGCACTTCAATCTTCTGTCTTAAACATTCATACTCTGAATGGCACACATACACAATCCATGTCTCATTTGTCTCAAGGCTTAAAAATCCTTCTTTAATCTGTCTCCTCCCCTTCATCTACACTGATTGAAGTGGATTTAACAGGTGACATCAATAAGGGATCATAGCTTAAACCTGGATTCACCTGGCCAGTCTATGTCATGGAAAGAGCAGGCGTTTCTAATGTTTTGTACACTCAGTGTATATGCACACACTATATAACATTACCATTATTTTCATAGTATGCAGTCCTCACTCGAGAGGAGACAACATTCATGTTTACCTTTACGGAGATGCGGAGACAAGATCAAGGCTTTAGCTTCTTCCTCCCTTGTTTGTTATCTGCGTTAGCGAGATGGAACCGCTTTCAAGAAAGCGTCTGACACCTCCCCATCATTAGGCATGCTTTTCCTTTTCATCTGTGGCTTATATTGTGGAGCGTTAGACATGATAGATGCATAATGCAATCCAGTCTTTCGTTTTTTTTTTGTTACGGTGAAAGTTTGGTTATTGCTACCTTCTTTCTTCGAGGGTACCAGCCGTCTTTGAGGTGAGGGTATTGTCCTTTAAAAAACAGGCATTGTAGTGTCATACATATTCAAATGTATGACTGTTGGAATATGCTCATATTAAAATGAAATGACATCTTTCCTATCATGGCTTTATTCTGCCAGTAAAGCCTTAGGGTTTTAGCAATAATGTTCAATCATGTCCAGCTTTGTTTGATATCACTTACACTACTGATGTCCTGGGCAGAAATATTAGCCAATGTTCAAGACATTCCACAAACTTGTGTAATTACTTATCAAAGCTTGCATTTCTGAACCCGGGAGTCATAAATTCGTAATAAGCGGCATCACATTTAAGGAAATCAAATAGACAAATGCAATGATACCTTTAATCTGGCCTTACTTTTAACTGGAATCAAGACGTTTTAATTTAATTATGCATGACACAATAAAAAACTGCTCTTCTCTTCTCCGAGAATATTGTTGTTGTTGTTGCGTGTACAATACCAGCAACATAATATCACAAACTGTTTGGCGTGCATAAAAATATAGATACAATTACACCTAACCTACGCATCCAATAAAAATATGGTCATATGGACACACAGATTCTTGCTGAATTTTAATAGGCATACATACAGGTTTATGCTAATGTCTGTCATGAATAATCTCTCTTCTGCGACAGCTTGGTTGCCGTGACACCCTTGTGTTTGACGTCCATGTCTGTCTACTCCCAGCATGCCGAGGGAGTGACTCTGAGGCCGCCTCTGATGGAGGCAGAGTTCTGCCTTGCATCTCCACTTGACTCTTCTTCTCTCCTTTCTCTCTCTACTAGTAGTATACGTTTTTTTCTTTCTTTCCTACTCGCACACAAACACACATACTTGACTTTCCTTCCTGTTCAGAGGTCTCTCCCACTGAAAGGTGCTACATCCTTTCAGACTGGCCTTGTGTGTAAAGTGTGAGGGAGGGGCCTTATCCCCTCCCTCCCTCACTTCCTGCCATAGTGACCTGGTTGGGCTAATTTATTTACATTAGAGCCCGGCAGAAAGACATCAGAGTAAGTCTTAAAGTAGAGCCACAATGGCCGCCTTAAGCCGCCACTAAAAAGCCAGTAGAGGTTTTTTTTTTGCTAAGAGGATTTGTGTCTCATCCATGTATCAGCCTCTTCAGAATAGCAGACCAGTCTCACTCTCCCTGCATGCCTGGGAGAAAGTCAGCCCCCACATGCAGTGACTGACTGAACGGGGGATCTCACCACTGGCTGCCTGGCTAATGACATTTATCCTTATGGAAATGAAGAGGGAGCTTTAGATGCATATAATTCACACACACCTGAGACGGGAGAGACGTAAACAGGTTAGGGTTGAGATCCCTCCCTTCACACACAGTACATGGACGAGAGGCAGGCAGGCACACAGACACACACACACACACACACACACACACACCTACTTTACCATCTTATCCCCTGACTGGCCACCAGTCAAAATAAGCCTCATTCTCCTGGGTTTATCTTCCCTTGGCTTGGCTAGACCAGCTCAGTTAAGATGGCAGACAAACAATCACTCCTCTCCTCTTCTTCCACTGTATCCCCTTTTTCATGATAATGCCGAGATGGATATCTCCTTTCCCCAGTATCTGAGCGAGCCAAGTTTTTGATTAGCTCCTGAGTCAAAGTTTAATTTCATGTGGGTCAACAGCCGTTTTGGAGTGGTAGGAAAACATAGATTAAGGTTTCTATACCCACAGCTGGTACACCTATTTAATTACACTGTGTGGTCGTCATAACGCTCCGGAACGTAAACATAACTCTATTTTAACTCTCTGCTCTTAACCCACTGTGTAACACTTTATCTTCCAGTCCTATTCCAGATGGTATTTACTAGGGGTGTAACGTTCACCAAACCCACAGTTTGGTAAGTATTGCGATTTTGGGGTCACGGTTTGTTTCGGTTTCAGAACAGTGTGAAAATAAATTCCATTCACAATGTTTAGCATTCACAATGTTCCCGGCATTGTCTGTTGTGGCAGGGTTGTTATGTTGAGCCTCTCAAGTTTCCACTTTGATGATGCGTTTGTAACCATGTGGGAGGTGGGAATTTACCAGTCACTAATACCAGTTGGATGCATTAATGTGATTTGAACTAGTTGAGAAACGCTAATTACAAGCTGTGTAAACCATGAACTAAAAGTACAGTTATCATGTTTGTATACAAATTATTGAGTTCAAAAACCACATTAATAGATTGCATTCTATATGCTGTTATAGAGGCCATTGTCTTAGTAGGTGATGTCAGAGGTCACCATGTGGGAGAAGTGGGTGCTCAGGATGATAGGCGAGTTTCCCACTAGTAAGTTCCAGTTGGAGGGCCATTCAAGGTGGATTTTCCCCGTCATATGTAGTAAACTCCCACTTGGTTATGAACACACCATGACACTCCCTCCTTCAGTGCCAGATGCGCACTTGTGACTCTCATAAAAGGGGTGTGTCTGTAGTGCAGTACATGTAACGGGCTTTCACTTAAGTAATCAGAACACAGGGTGCATTGCCCATTCATATCTAGAGAGGGTACTACCTGTTTGCTGAAATGGGTGCAAGATTGAAGTTCGTAACGTGGCTCGAGCACTTTCACGAGGTGCTTAAACACCCTATTCCAAACAACCAAAGAGTGGGCACGTATCTGTGGCCATAAACTAAAGACTATAAAAACATAAAAACATAGCCTACCTATCATAATCAGCTGCCAAGGGCTGCTTGAATGCAGAGAGGAGAAGACGTGTTGTTGTTCTTTGCGTTTCCGTCTTGCTCCAGTATACTGGGGTGATGTGGGTGTAAATGTGTTAATGTACAATGCTGTCCCTTTTCCACAGTTTTTTACAGGCTTATTAAAAATTGATTAAATATTTAACTCAATTAACTCAATTTACACACAATACCCCATGATGACAAAGCAAAAGCTGAAATACCTTATTTACATAAGTATTCAGACACTTTGCTATGAGACTACAAATTGAGCTCAGGTGCGTCCTGTTTCCAGTAATCATCCTTGAGAAGTTTCTACAACCTGATTGGAGTCCACCTTTGGTAAATTCAATTGATCGGACATGATTGGAAAGGTACACACCTATCTTGATAATGTCCCACAGTTGACAGTGCATGTCGGAGCAAAAACGATGTGCAAGCGATGAGGTTGAAGAAAATGTCCGTAGAGCTGTGTCGAGGCACAGATCTGGGAAAGGATACCAAAACATTTCTGCAGCATTGAAGGTCCCATCATTCTTAAATACAATACGTTTGGAAAACCTTCCAGAAAAAGAATGATCTCTGAAGCACTCCACCAATCAGGCCTTTATGGTAGGATGGCCAGACCGAAGCCACTCCTCAGTAAAATGCATGACAGCCCGCTTGGAGTTTACCAAAATGCAACTAAAGACTCTCAGACCGTGAAACAAGATGATCTGGTCTGATGAAACCAAGGTTGAACTCTTTGGAGTAAACCTGGCAACATCCCTACGGTGAAGCATGGTGGTGACTAGTCAGGATCGAGGGAAAGATGAATGGAGGGAAAGATGAATGGAGCAAAGTACAGAGAGCCTGAGTGCTCAGGACCTTAGACTCGGGCGAAGGTTCACCTTTCAACAGGACCAGAACCCTAGGCGCACAGCCTCGACAATGCAGGAGGGGCTTCGAGACAAATCTCTGAATGTCCTTGAGTGGCCCAGCCAGAGCCCGGACTTGAACCCGATCGAACATCTCTGGAGAGACCTGAAAATAGCTGTGCAGCGATGCTCCCCATCCAATCTGACAGAGCTTGAGAGGATCTGCAGAGAAGAATGGGAGAAACTCCACAATTTCAGGTGTGTCACGCTTTAGCGTCATACCCAAGAATTCTTGAGGCTGCAATCACTGCCAAAGGTGCTTCAACAAAGTACTGAGCAAAGGGTCTGAATCCTTATGTAAATGTGATATTTCATTTTTTTTTTATACATTGCAAATATGTAAAGAAAAATGTTTTACCTTTGTTATTTATGGGGTATTGTGTGAAGATTCAAAACAATTTCATCTATTTTAGAATGAGGCTATAACATAACTACATTTGGAAAATGTCAAGGGTACTGAATACTTTCCGAATTTACTGTATTTGAGGTGTTGGCAGCTACATAGCTATTCTCATTGAGCGTGGCGACATACTGTTGACATTTTATCCACAACTGTCCATCGCCGTAGTAATCTACTGGGAAGCCAAAATAGTTCCCTAACTAGAGATTTAAACAATGATGAAGGATCCTCCAAATCTGGTTTATCGACCCTAGCACTCGCCATATTTTCCACCATAATTTGCAAATTAATTAATAAAAAATCCTACAATGTGAATTTCTGGATTTTTTTCTCATTTTGTCTGTTATAGTTGAAGTGTACTACCTATGATGAAAATTACAGGCCTCTCTCGTCTTTTTAAGTGGGAGAACTTGCACAATTGGTGGCTGACTAAATACTTTTTTGCCCCACTGTATATAGCCCTTCTCACATCAGCTGATATATCAAAGTGCTGTACAGAAACCCAGCCTAAAACCCCAAACAGCAAGCAATGCAGGTGTAGAAGCACGGTAGCTAGGAAAATCTCCCTAGAAAGGCCAAAACCTAGGAAGGAACCTAGAGAGGAACCAGGCTGTGAGGGGTGGCCAGTACTCTTCTGGCTGTGCCGGGTGGAGATTATAACAGAACATGGCCAAGATGTTCAAATGTTCATAAATGACCAGCATGGTCAAATAATAGTAATCACAGTGAACAGGTCAGGGTTCCATAGCCGCAGGCAGAACAGTTGAAACTGGAGCAGCAGCACGGCCAGGTGTACTGGGGACAACAAGGAGTCATCATGCCAGGTAGTACTGAGGCATGGTCCTAGGGCTCAGGTCCTCCGAGATAGAGAAAGAAAGAAATAGAGAAAGAGAGAATTAGAGAGAGCATACTTAAATTCACACAGGACACCGGATAAGACAGGAGAAATACTCCAGATATAACATACTGACCCTAGCCCCCCGACACATAAACTACTGCAGCATAAATACAGGAGGCTGAGACGGGAGGGCTCAGGAGACACTGTGACCTCATCTGTTTGATTGATCTGAACCGTTTGCCAGAGGGGAGTCTTTGGAATGGGTTGGTGATTATATTTCCTGCACACTTCCTTTCCCTGGAGTCGTGCAGGACCTCGATGGAGGGAAGGTGGCAGTCAATGATCTTCCCAGCAGACTGGACAATATGTTGTAGTGATCAAGGAGTTGAGGATGGACTCGATGATGGTTGTTTAGAACTGAATCAGTATGGGCCTCCCGAGTGGTGCAGTGGTCTAAGACACTGCATCGCAGTGCTAGAGGTGTCACTGCCGATCCTGTTTTGATCCCGGGCTCTGTCGCAGCCGGACATGACTGGGAGACCCATGAGGCAGTGCACAATTGGCCCAGCGTCGTCCGGGTAAGGGGAAGGTTTGACCGGCTGGTTTGTCCTTGTTCCATCGCGCTCTAGCGACTCCTGTGGTGGGGCAGTGGTGTTTCCTTTACTACAATAATGTAGTAAATACCAATTGGATATTTTTTATAAGAATTCTGATTCAGTACACAAAGCATTCAAAGGAGGACTGGGGACAAAGCAGTGCCATGCATTCACCAAATATTGCAGTGAGGATAACATATTTGTTTAATAGTAATTACAAACAACCATTGTCTATCAATTACAGAATCTGAAATTATTAAAATGTTGCATTGAAAGTTTTATTGAATACAGTCAGTAATACAGGAGTCAAATCACATAGGGAGTCTAATCAGATCATATGTCATCAGCAAGCCAGAGCCATCTTTGGAAAGAGCACAAGTAGAACAAAGATATAAGAGCAACTGATAATAAATGTGTCATTAAACATACGATTCCACTGAAAACAACGACATGCTCTCTGTCCCAATTCATCTCTGATCCTCTCTACTTGCATCCTTTCAAAACCCATTGGAGGAGGTCTGAGGCGAGGACCCTTGGACCATCTCCTCCAATGGGGTTTTAGAAGGAGGCACGATGGTCAGGCCTGGCATTCGCTTTGTCTAAGACTTTGGGAGTGGTTGCATTTCTCCAGACTCCTACCTTCAGCTATTTACCGGAACAGGGGCGGGGAAAACGCTTTGTTATTGATTCAACTGCTCATTGCTGCTTTAAGAAACACACATGAGCCTACAAGTATGTTCAAGCACACATGACTGTTGGGAGTGTGGTGCCATACCTTTAGCTCCCAGGTGCAGCAGAGCTGACACACGAAAGATGATGTTTCAGAGGATGTCTGGACCCCCCTCTGGCTGTTCACCAGACAGCGGTAGTGGCCACGTTACCTCCCTCAGAACCAGTGAAAATCTACAAGTTCTTGCAGTGGGGCATCAGCATAATCTATAGAGAGGGCAGAACGATACAGGAGATGAAATTAGAGTTGAAAATGTTACCTGACAATAATTGCATGCGCCTCTGTGTGGATTGCTACGCTTGCAGATGTTGCTAGCTAACTAGCATAATTATCTGTAAACTGGTCAAGGTGGCTTGTTTTCAGAGGTGTGCAGTTTTAACTTGTTGGTATAGCTAGCTAACTAACTGACTAACTAACAAATGTATGCACTGTCAATTGAAAACATAGCGCCCAAGTCTTTGCAATCTAAAAAAAAGATCTCCTTACATCAACCCTCAGCACTTTGACGAGTCTGGGTATTTATATGCTGACCTCACACCTCAACAAGCTTCTGATTGGTCAGAGTGAATACTCCAGGCCACCATTGATTGGCAGGTGTGTGAACTAAATGCACGTGCCCACAGAACATTTTTTGAGGTTGAGGTAAGGTGTGAGAGAAACATCTGCAAGAGCTCAGCCATCCATTTAAAGAGATGCACGTGCAATTATTGAACTGGGAACATTTTTACACTGGGAGAAATTTTACAGCATGACGTCACAATCAGAACAATTGGGAACTATTTCATGCTGGGAAGATTTTTACATTACACAGGAAGTCCCCAGAGTGCTGTGCATAGAGGAGAGCCAAGGTAACCCACTAGGAACAGTAAGGACTCATGTATCACCTGTCTTTGTCAGCTGAGCAGAGAACAACTTCTCCACGACATATTAGTGACAGTGGACTGCATGGAAAGAGGGATGGAGAGAAAGAGATGAATTAAGGTCATTCATATGTATTGTAACAGCACAACTAACAGAGTAAAAGTGATCAACTATTGGGTTTGCAGTTTACAATATTGCTAGTATTTACTTCGAATCCTGACCTCTCTTGGCTCCCCCTCCTCAATCATAGGTTTCTTTATGGAGCGAGATAGCTACCCAAAAGGTTGAACGTACGTATTGCTAGGATTGTATGAAAATCCATATGTACATTTTTAGGATCCTACGAAAAGCCAGGTGTGAAACATGAAACGTAAACGTAAACGTTAAATTAGATCTGTAAAACGTACAAACCCTATGTTACAACTATGAATGACCATTTACACGTTCAATTGTTTTCTTTACATCTCCCTTTACTCAGTTACAGATATTTTTTAGACGTACAAACCTTTGTCAATAATGTGGCGTGAACCGAAGGACATGAACCGAACGTAGCTAGTCGAAGTTAGCTATTCAATCAAGCAACTCTAGCCCAGACGTAATAGTTGCTTTGCAGCTTCCATGGTTTCAACTACACAATAAAAGTGTAGAGCTTGTTTTAGAACCGCATTCAATAACTACATAACACCAGTAGATGGTGTAATATGAGCTTGGGCCTTCAGCAAATGACTTGTGTGAGAATGATAGACACAGAAGAGCTTAGAATAACCGCCTGAGCTGCAAAACAGAAAGTAAATATCATTTAGGTTAGACCTATTCCGCTATCTAAATATGCCATGCTGTTGTGTGTTATTTAATGGCCATATAATTTGCATAATTTATTTTTATTGCCCTGGGGGCCACTGTGGTGATCATGTAACCTAATGAATCACACTTTTTCCAGTATTTGGGATCACGGACTGTAGGCCTTATGTTAGGCATTTTGACTGTTGTATTAGTGAATTCCACCCTGTATGTAGGCCATTTGCGTTTCACAACCCCATCACGCGGAGGCTATATCCATATCAATAAAAGACTATACTAAATATTGATTAAGTCTGGACTATAACCTGTCATGAGCAAAATAGCCAAGACCTCAGAAAAAAATTGTAGACCTCCACAAGTCTAGTTCATCCTTGGAAGCAATTTCCAAATGCCTGAAGGTACCACGTCCATCTGTAGAAACAATAGTATGCAAGTATAAACACCATGGGACCACACAGCCGTCATAATGCTCAGGAAGGAGACGCATTCTGTCTCCTAAAGATGAATGTCCTTTGGTGCAAAAAGTGCAAATCAATCCCAGAACAACAGCAAAGGACCTTGTGAAGATGCTGGAGAAAACAGGTACAAAAGTACCTATATCCACAGTAAAACGAGTCCTATATCAACATAACCTGAAAGGCCGCTCAGCAAGGAAGAAGCCAATGCTCCAAAACCGCCATAAAAAAGCCAGGCTACGGTTTGCAACTGCACATGGGGACAAAGATTGTACTTTTTGGAGAAATGTCCTCTGGTCTGATGAACCAAAAATAGAACTGTTCGGCCATAATGACCGTTGTTATGTTTGGAGGAAAAAGTGGAGGCTTGCAAGCCGAAGAACACCATCCCAATCGTGAAGCACGGGGGTGGCAGCATCATGTTGTGGGGGTGCTTTTCTGCAGGAAGGACTGGGGCACTTCACAAAATAAATGGCATCATGAGGATGGACAATTCTGTGGATATATTGAAGCAACATCTCAAGACATCAGTCAGGAAGTTTAAGCCATCCCAAAGCACTGACCTCAATCTCATAGAAAATATGTGGTCCTTTACTGAAATGCATGTGCGAGCAAGAAGGCCTACAAACCTGACTCAATTACACCATCTCTGTCAGGAGGAATGGTCCAAAATTCACCCACCTTATTGTGGGAAGCTTGTGGAAGGCTACCCGAAACGTTTGACCCGAGTTAATCAATTTAACTTCAATGCTAGCAAATACTAATTGAGTGTATGTTAAAACCTCTTGAGACTCTAGGGGCAGTATTTCATTTTTGGCTGAAAAAATGTTCCCGTTTTAAACAAGATATTTTGTCACGAAAAGATGCTCGACTATGCATGTAATTGACAGCTTTGGACAGAAAACACTCTGACGTTTCCAAAACTGCAAAGATATTATCTGTGAGTGCCACAGAACTGATGCTACAGGCGAAACCAAGATGAAACTTCAAACAGGAAGTGAGACAGATGTTTGAGGCGCTGTTTTCCAATGTCTCTTTATATGGCTGTGAATGCGCCAGGAACGAGCCTACACTTTCTGTCGTTTCCCCAAGGTGTCTGCAGCATTGTGACGTATTTGTAGGCATATCATTGGAAGATTGACCATAAGAGACTACATTTACCAGGTGTCCGCCTGGTGTCCTCTGTCGAAATTGGTGCGTAATCTCCAGCTGCAAGTATTCTTCCATGTGATTCAGAGGAGAAACCAAACTTCCACGAATGATATATCATCGAATAGATATGTGAAAAACACCTTGAGGATTGATTCTAAACAACGTTTGCCATGTTTCTGTCGATATTATGGAGTTAATTTGGAAAATGTTCGGCGTTTTGATGACAGAATTTTCAGGTTTTTTGTTAGCTAAACGTGATGAACAAAACGGAACGATTTCTCCTACACAAATAATATTTTTGGAAAAACTGAACATTTGCTATCTAACTGAGAGTCTCCTCATTGAAAACATCCGAAGTTCTTCAAAGGTAAATTATTTTATTTGAATGCTTTTCTTGTTTTTGTGAAAATGTTGCCCGCTGAATGCTAGGCTTAATGCTATGCTAGCTATCAATACTCTTACATTTTGAAAATCTGAGATGACAGTGTTGTTAACAAAAGGCTAAGCTTGAGAGCCAGCATATTTATTTCATTTCATTTGCGATTTTCATGAATAGTTAACGTTGCGTTATGGTAATGAGCTTGAGGCTATCATTACGATCCCGGATCCGGGATTGCTAGTTTCAAGAGGTTTTAACTTCTGACCCACTGGGAATGTGATGAAAGAAATAAAAGCTGAAATAAATCATTCTCTACGACATTTCAAATTCTTAAAATAAAGGGTTGATCCTAACTGACCTAAGACAGGGATTTTTTTCTAGGATTTAATGTGAGGAATTGTGAAGAACTGAGCTTAAATGTATTTGCCTAAGGTGTATGTAAACTTCCAAACTCAACTGTATATTGTGTTATGCTTGTTCTTGTTGCACTCCTCACAGGCTGTTTGGTGTATGTTTTTTGGGGGGGTTGAGAGGAAACTGCCAAAAACTCTGAAAGGTTTTATTGTAAGTCAGAATTGCAAAACAAGATTTGTTCAAGCCTAAAATGTTACTCTGTAATCGTAACACGGTGTTTGCATGTTCACAGATGAAATTTCACATTTACGTTTCATGTTTCACGCATGGATTTTCTTATGATCCTAACAATTTAACTATAGATTTTCTTAGTTTAGTGAGCAGTCAAGCTGTGATTGGACAATAAACCTCACCAATTGCAGTTCAGTAGACTGCTACACACTATGTTAATGGGCTAGAAATTATAGTATGCAGTTGCGAGAGCAAGATGGATTTTGCAGCGCAAACTGGAAAATTGGTGTAAGAGTGAAAGGAGACATCCGTGTTTCTACGTTTTGACATGTATTAAGTTTTTCTTTAGGGGAACAAACATCTCTGCTCTCAAATGTATTTACTGAGTGCGGCAATGTAATAATGCTCGCTTAAAATCATGCTCGAGGGACATGTCCTCTGCTTGTTTGAACACGTTTTCTCTCCCGACTTAAGTGTTTGTGTTTGCTCACGCAATGATGTTTCATCTTGCTAACGCATGCCATCTCGCGCCTGTTGGACTTTTTAATCGGACTTGACTCCATGTCTGTGTGTGTGAGAGGGAGAGAGAGAGCGAAAGAGAGAAGGGTTGAAGAAGGGAGAAGAGAGTGTCATACATGTGTCACAGCTCCCCTTTCTCTCCCTGAACCACATGGGACCTTGTTTGTGTTCTCCCCACTGGGGAGTCAAAGCTGTCAACACCACACACCACACACAACCAACTTTACAACCCCCCCCCAAACACACACACACACACTGGTCTCCGGTGACTGCATCCTCCTGTCTCTCTACCTCTTGCGCCTCTCGACCACTTGAGAGTGTCCTGATGCTCACTTAATGGCCTATGAGGATTCACCGACCAGTGAAGAGACCAGACAGAAACTATGGGAGATGGGACACTATACTATGGGACACTATACGGTATATACAAAAGTATGTGGACACCACTTCAAATGAGTGAAATAGGCTATTTCAGCCACACCCGTTGCTGACAGATGTATGAAATCAAGCACACAGCCATTAAAACTCCATAGACAAATATTGGTAGTAGAATGGAGAGCTCACTGAAGAGCTCAGGGACTTTCAACATGGCACCGTCATATGACGCCACCTTTACAACAAGTCAGTTTGTGAAATTTCTGTCCTGCTAGAGCTGCCCCGGTCAACTGTATGTACTGTTATTGTGAAGTTGAAACATCTAAGAGCAACAACAGGTCAGCTGTGAAGTTGTAGGCCACACAAGCTCACAGAATAGGACCGCCTAGTGCTGCGTATCGCATAAAAATCACCTGTACTCGGTTGCAGCACTCGCTAACAAGTTCTAAACTGCCTCTGGAAGCAACGTCAGCACAATAACTGTTCGTCAGCACAATAACTGTTCGTCGGGAGCTTCATGAAATGGGTTTCCATGGCCAAACAGCTGCACACAAGCCTAAGATTACCATGCGCAATGACAAGCATCGGCTGGAGTGGAATAAAGCTCACCGCCATTGGACTCTGAATCAGTGGAAACACGTTCTCTGGAGTGATGAATCATGCTTAACCATCTGGCAGTCTGATGGATGAATCTGGGTTTGGCAGATGCCAGGAAAACGCTACCTGCCCCAATGCATGGTGCCAACTGTAAAGTTTGGTGGAGGAGGAATAATGATCTGGGTCTGTTTTTCATGGATCTGGCTAGGCCACTTAGTTTCAGTGAAGGAACATCTTAACACTACAGCATACAATGACCTTCTAGACGATTCTGTGCTTCCAACTTTTTGGCAACAGTTTGGGAAAGGCCCATTTATGTTTCAGCATGACAATCCCCCTGTGCACAAAGTTAGGCCTATACAGAAATTGTTTGTTGAGATAGGTGTGGAAGAACTTGACTGGCCTGCCCAGAGTCCAGAGCCCTGACCTCAACCCCATCGAACACCTTTGGGATTAATTGGAACGCTGACAGCGAGCCAGGCCTCATACACAGAGAGCGAGCCTATATGTCTCTGTCGAACTGATTCTTACTACAGAGGGGACTCCCAGACCTAATAAGGCCTCGGTTGGGGCGGAGAGTCTTGACATGAAGGATTATACAGCATATGGAAATGCATAGTCCTCTATCACTGCTCTATACTTATGGCTGAGGCTAGTTGTGCAGTATATTATTGACTGGGAGTATATGAAGTTCACTCAGTGGAGCACTGTATTTTTTGGGTAGTACAGTAAATCTACACAAATGCTGTTCAGCTTTCATTAATATATGGATATAACTTTGTAATGCAGGGAGAAGTGTCGCTATGTGTATTTTAAAAGAATAGTGATCATATATTTTGACAGTTTGGGAATGAGGCTGTGTGATTGGTGTTTCAGATCTTCTCAGATGGAGGTGTATGTGCTTGTGAGTGTATGTGTCTACATGTTTGTCCCTACAAATGCATTATGGAGTGTGTGTCTGCCTGTGTGTTCCTGTGTGTGCATGTGTGTGTGTGTGTGTGTGTGTGCATGTGTGTGTGAAACAACCAGGCTATCTTTCCTACGAGGATTATGATACATACCCATCTAATCTGTATCAGCCCTGTCGTCCCCCTCCATCCCACCGCCCTCTCCTCACCCCATCACCCCCTTGCCCCCAGGCACACTGGTGACCACTGATTCGGGGGACTGGTGGTGATGGCATCACTCTCTACCATGCTGTCACGTAGCCGCGGGGGGTCAACGCATCCATGAATGTCAAATATATTACCCCCATCCCCTCGAAAAGATGGAGAATAATGTCAGCCTTCAGGTTGAGGGATGGCACCGGCCGTCTCGATGTGTCCTGACAGCCTCAGCCATCGCGTCACACCGCTCGTCATGGCCTCATATCAATCTCATCAGGGAACAGGGGAGGAAGGGGTTTAGTTTAGCTATACAGTACTCTACCTCCCATAGCTCCCCTCACTGGTACTGGTATTGGTAGTTTGTATTGGCTGATTTCCAACTTGTTTTACAATTTGCAGTAGGATGCATCTATCTGATTTGCCTGTTTGTATCACTTCGCTTTTGTCTAATTGTTTTTATTTCTATACTTTCGGACAATCAAGACTTTCTTTGTCATATTTTCAGTCAAGGAATCGACTGAATCATGGATGAGAAGCCCGTTTTCTACTGCTAGTTTCCATTAGCTCTAAGCAGCAGGCTCAGTCATAGTCTTGAATGAAGCGTTTCGTCACGTGTCTATTTTCTTCTTCTGCTAGGTGCTTTGCTTTCAGACTCGTCCCCCTTGATGCTCGCTGGTTACAGGAGCTAATAGGCTAAATGTGAGAAAGGAGATGGGAATTCTCCTTTTCTGCTTCCCACTGGTTTCCCATTGCAAAGCCCCGGGACTTTAATTTAGGAGCAAAGCAGATAAATTAGAGTCATGTAGCCAGATGTGATACATGTGTTTACTCCACAGCTGTAGGTAGCCATAAAACGCTTTGACTCGATAGGATTTCTACAAAGCCAGTTTTTTTTTACAAATTCACCAATAGCTTTGTGCCTCCATAACAGCCCTGGCTAATTATTTGATCCCCCTAAAATATAAGCGTTTCTCTAAATCTGGTTTTGGAGTAACAGCTTTTGTAAATCGTCCTGTGCGGGTATCTAGATTTGCACTCCGTCGTTGAGTGTCCCTATGGCTGACTCCCTGTAAAAAACAATTTGTCTCATGCACAGGCTAGGTAATGAGCAGATGCTCCCATTGCAAATGATGATGCGACCATAATAAAGAGTTGATAAACATCGAGTTACTGCTGGGCCATGGAGATGCACACACACACACACACACACGCACACACACACACGCACACACACACACACACACACACTCATATTGTTTTTACACATCAGTTATAAAAGAATGGCATGTATATTGCCAAGCATCACCCCTCCTCCGCTCCATCCCTCCCTCCCTTTTCCTCGGCAGAGAGGCTGGGTTGCTGGTACACCCAGGGCATGTATTTGCCATGACCTCCTGACTCATAGGGGACTTGTGTGGGGTGTGTGTACATGTCCTCAGGACGTTAGACAAAGGGTTAGAAGTGGACTCTTTGAAGCATCTATTCGCCATGTTGTGGATTTTTCACATCTCCCATTCCTCCAAATGTTTGATGTTGTTGGACATTTTGTTTAAAAAAAAATGGCTCTCACAGACCCCCCCCCCCCCCCCCATTCCCCCGCACACACACATTACTTGCTCTCACAAACAGTCTCACACACACACACTTAAACATCTCCCTTAGCGAGGCTGCAGTGTTGTGGAGCTCTCTTTGTGCTCTGGGGCTGTATAGTGTCTCTTTCATGTCTCCATGCTTGGATCTCATCTCATGGACTCCCAGCTGAGACTGCTGTGCATGTATGGAGCTAAGTGCTGGCTAATTTCCCCTTGGATAGCCCCAGCCGCAGCAATGATCCCCCCATCGCCCTGTCTTTCCCTGTCTGGGGGTCTCTCTCTCTGGGCTCAGTCAGTGGTTTAGGGGGCCAGGGCAGGGCTGGGACATCCTATAACCAGTCAGTACTTTTCTGTTTGCTTTTATGCATTCATGTGTGTGTTTGTGCGAATATATATAAACATATGAGCCTACTATAACTATACCCATCTGTCTTTATTCACTCATGTACTATTCTCTTCTAATCTAGGTTTATTTGTATTTGTTACTTGTATACATATACACTGAGCGTTCAAAACATTAACATGCTCTTTCCATGACATCGACTGACCAGGTGAAAGCTACGATCCCTTATTGATGTCACTTGTTAAATCCACTTCAATCAGTGTAGATGATGGGGAGGAGACAGGTTAAAGAAGGATTGTTAAACCTTGAGACAGATGAGACATGGATTGTGTACGTGTGCCATTCAGAGCGTGAATGGGCAAGACAACAGATTTAAGTGCCTTTGAACAGAGTATGGTAGTAGGTGCCAGGCTCACCGGTTGTATAAAGAACTGCAACACTCCTGGGTTCTTCATGCTCAACAGTTTCCCATATGTACCAAGAATGGTCCCCCGCCCAAAGGACATGCAGCCAAGTTGACACAACTGTGGGAAGCATTGGCTTCAACATGGGCCAGCATCTCTGTGGTCGACACCTTGTGATCCATGCCCTGACAAATTGAGGCAAAGGGGTGGGGAAGAAAGTCTTCATGTTTAGTACACTAGGTGCATCAGATATTGAAGAACGACCCATAGGTAGGCGCTAGTGATGTGCGGGTTGACTCAAAACCTGCCGCAGGGAGGGCGGGTTTAGGGAGGGCGGGTTTAGGGAGGGTGGGTTTAGGGTGGGCGGGTTGAAGAAAGAGAAAAAAAAATGCATTAAAAATCCATAAATGTATTATTCTGGTGGAATTCATATCTATAGGCTACATTCAGGTTTTTCTTTCATTCTTTTTTTATCTGCCGCTAGTCTGTAGCCTAAACCTAAGCTTTAGGGCCTAACTGTAGCGTGTCAAATAACCTACACTCCGATGATTTTGCAAACTTGGGTCGAAAAAGTTAACATCAAGCCGCTGTGGCAAAAAGGACAATGTCAGAGTTTCATTCAATAAGAGAAAAGCTGCGAAAATGGAGAGTTGAAAAGAAATAGAATGGAGGGCCAGAACAGTAACCTAATGTTTGGGAACGATTTGGTAAAGTGGTAAAAGGGGATGCTCGCAGTGCCTGCTATCTTACGTGTGATGATTGTGAGGCACTATACAAATTCGACTGTCAGAAGATTGGGACTTCAAAAAATACGTCAGAGAATTGTGCTTTTCAGGTGTATTAAATGGAATAGTACTGTAGCCTAACGGAAATCTGTACACTGACTGTAGGTCTGTAATCTCTTAGATAGTCGGACATTAACTCCTGCAGAATTAAGCATGTTTTGCAGTAAAAAATGATACACCAAATGTCAATTTGGACTCAGGAACAGGAGTGGAGAAATACAACATTTTTATTTCAGGATCTTGAGAGAATGTGAATGTGCAATTAGGGACTATCTGTAAAGGTGCTATCTTTAAAAGCATCATAAAAGCTGACTGTATTTCAAACACATTAAAATATGCATCCAAGCCGTACTGAAATGTTATCAAAAACATGTTGGGTAATTTTTCATAAAACTGGTCAAACTGATGCCATGTCATCAAACTGATGTCAAAATCCTTGAATTTCATCCCCGGTCCCTAAACATCTTTGATGCACGAGAGAAGCAGAGAGGAAAGAGGAAAAAGAAAACAAACTTTACCAGTATCAACTAGATTGAAGCGAACATTATTCTGGTGAGCAAGGGTTCATTTAGTCTTCTAGGGCAACCAGTAATGACAGAAGAGAAGCTGCATGCATGCAATTATAGACGAGTTGACTAACAAATAGTCTACCAAAATTTAGGAAATTATAAGCAAAAACACAAGCCCATATAAAAAGGCCAGTCAAAAACAATGTCCACCATCTTTGACTGTACAGCGCATGTTCTATATTTGCGGGTTAGGGTTGGGTGCTGGTCTCAGATTTTCACTTTATTACATTCAGATTTTAGTAATTTAGCAGACGCAAATAGTCGTGCAGTTGCGGATAGGTTATTAGCAATTGCGGGAGGATGCGGGTCAACAAACAGTTGACCTGTCCGTCACTAGCAGGGTCTGTTTAAAGATGAAAGAGAGAAAGAGAGAACGTTTGTGGGTATTTTTTATAAATGTTTTGCTTTAGTTTGGAGTTCAATATAAGCCCAAAGCACATAATATTGTTGTTGTCTCATTTCAATTTGTTTGTATCCCAATTTCAAGTGATGTAATATATTGTAGCTAGATAGAAAATATACAGTTTAAAGGACATCGTTGCCCTTAAAAGGAATTTGACTGGGCATACATTGGGCAATGCGACATATGGTCAGTTATGTACAGTGGGGCAAAAAAGTATTTAGTCAGCCACCAATTGTGCAAGTTCTCCCACTTAAAAAGATGAGAGAGGCCTGTAATTTCCACCATAGGTACACTTCAACTATGACAGACAAAATGAGAAAGAAAATACAGAAAATCACATTGTAGGATTTTTAATGAATTTATTTGCAAATTATGCTGGAAAATAAGTATTTGGTCAATAACAAAAGTTTATCTCAATACTTTGTTATATACCCTTTGTTGGCAATAACAGAGGTCAAACGTTTTCTGTAAGTCTTCACAAGGTTTTCACACACTGTTGCTGCTATTTTGGCCCATTCCTCCATGCAGATCTCCTCTAGAGCAGTGATGTTTTGGGGCTGTTGTTGGGCAACACTTTCAACTCCCTCCAAAGATTTTCTATGGGGTTGAGATCTGGAGACTGGCTAGGCCACTCCAGGACTTTGAAATGCTTCTTACGAAGCCACTCCTTCGTTGCCCGGGCGGTGTGTTTGGGATCATTGTCATGCTGAAAGACCCAGCCATGTTTCATTTTCAATGCCCTTGCTGATGGAAGGAGGTTTTCACTCAAAATCTCACTATACATGGCCCCATCATTCTTTCCTTTACACGGATCAGTCGTCCTGGTCCCTTTGCAGAAAAACAGCCCCAAAGCATGATGTTTCCACCCCCATGCTTCACAGTAGGTATGGTGTTATTTTTATACAACTCAGCATTTTTTATCCTCCAAACACGACGAGTTGAGTTTTTACCAAAAAGTTATATTTTGGTTTCATCAGACCATATGACATTCTCCCAATCTTCTTCTGGATCATCCAAATGCTCTCTTGCAAACTTCAGACGGGCCTGGACATGTACTGGCTTAAGCAGGGGGACACGTCTGGCACTGCAGGATTTGAGTCCCTGGCGGCGTAGTGTGTTCCTGATGGTAGGCATTGTTACTTTGGTCCCAGCTCTCTGCAGGTCATTCACTAGGTCCCCCCGCGTGGTTCTGGGATTTTTGCTCACCGTTCTTGTGATCATTTTGACCCCACGGGGTGAGATCTTGCGTGGAGCCCCAGATCGAGGGAGATTATCAGTGGTCTTGTATGTCTTTCATTTTCTAATAATTGCTCCCACAGTTGATTTCTTCAAACCTATTGCAGATTCAGTCTTCCCAGCCTGGTGCAGGTCTACAATTTTGTTTCTGGTGTCCTTTGACAGCTCTTTGGTCTTGGCCATAGTGGAGTTTGGAGTGTGACTGTTTGAGGTTGTGGACAGGTGTCTTTTATACTGATAACAAGTTCAAACTGGTGCCATTAATACAGGTAACGAGTGGAAGACAGAGGAGCCTTTTAAAGAAGAAGTTAATCTTGCTGGTTTGTAGGTGACCAAATACTTATTTTCCACCATAATTTGCAAATAAATTCATTAAAAATGTGATTTTCTGGATTTTGTTTCCTCATTTTGTCTGTCATAGCTGAAGTGTACCTATGATAAAAAGTGCAGGCCTCTCTCATCTTTTTAAGTGGGAGAACTTGCACAATTGGTGGCTGACTAAATACTTTTTTGCCCCACTGTATCTATACTGTATTCAGTACCAGTCAAACGTTTGGACACACCTACTCATAACAGTTTATTTTTTACATTGTATAATGATAGTGAAGACATCAAAACTATTAAATAACACATATGGAGTCATGTAGTAACCAAAAAAGTGTTAAACAAATCCAAATATATTTTATTTTTGAGATTCTTCAAAGTAGCTACCCTTTGCCTTGATGACAGCTTTGCACACGCTTTGCTTTCTCTCAACCTGCTTCATCTGGAATGCATTTCCAACAGTCTTGAAGGAGTTCCCACATATGCTGAGCACTTGTTTGGTGCTTTTCCTTCACTGAATGAGTAGGTGTGTCCAAACTGTTGACTGGTACTGTATATTAGAAAAGGTTGATAACTGAGGGAATACAACGTGTATAAAGTGTATCTACAATGAAAAAGATAGGACTTGGCATCTTGATAATCACTGTCACATTGATAGAGAAAGAGGAACATTTCTGCCTGAGCTGTTCTTGTCAGTGCCTAGTCTGACTCACGGATTGGTAAATATGTGTTGGTTGCATGTCAAGATCACACAGCTGAGTAAAATAAAGCAGACCAAGTAAACACACACACACACACACGCACACGCACACACACACACACACACACACACACACACACACACACACACACACACACACACACACACACACACACTCCAAGGATCCATTAGTTGTCTGACCAGCTGTCAGTGAATGGGGCACTATCCCTCTCTGTTCCTCTCCGACTCCCAGTGTAGCCAATCACCAGGCCAAGTTTAATGCAATTAAGGTAGAACAGAGAGTGAGCAGCGAGAGCATTCAATATACAGAGACAGTAATTAGCACATGCTGGTCATTAGCAAACACACACACACACACACGCACACACACACACACACAGTGCCCAGTCGCCTCATATAACTTCCATTAAACAGTCTGAGAATATGTGTGTAGATTTATGAAAATGGCTTTTAAACGCAGGCCATCTCTTTGAGGGTCCTGTGAATAGGTGCTGCTGTGAGGTCTTTAATGAAGGATCAGAGCTAGGCCCTCCAAGACAGCCAGGAAGCCTGCACGGCCGCCGCAACATACCCAGCACCCCCAAATAATCCCTACCACTTTTAATGACGGCCGTTTGCCATTCATTAAGATCAAAATGCTGTTTTCTGCTGGGGCAAATTGCAAAGCTATTCCAGTCACAGCTTGACGAGGGCCGAGGCCCCGCTGCTTTTGTGTTTGTCTGGTGAGCTAGCATGGTGTTTAGCTAATGTGGTTATCATGAATTGATGGACCACGGACTTCATAGGTACAGCACCTATTTGCTTTACTTTACTGACTTTATTGCCCTCATGGGGAAATTTTGTTGCAGTGTCATATACACGTTTAAAGTGGCGTTTAAATACAAAACAAATGGGCAATACAACTTTCATAACAGTTACATAACAATAAAAAGAGACTAGCCTGCTGGCCTTACTGGGTGAATAGGAACATTAGCCAGAGCTATTGTAATTAGGAGGGATATCACACCTGGTGCAAATGATTGTCTAGTTCTGTTTTTCATTCTGAGGGGTGCCCTATACCTGCGCCCAGAGGGGAGTAGTTCAAAGTCCGGGAACAATTCAAATAAATAATCGTAAATATTATGGATATTAAACATCTAGGTACATACAAGTGTCTTATATCGGTTAAAATGTTAAATTATTGTTAATCTAACTGCATTGTCT